>NW_028270142.1:29600839-29908196 GCF_037043375.1 Chiloscyllium plagiosum | reverse complement strand
TTCTGATTTTACAGAGGAGCTGATCAAAATAGAAATGAAGTTGCCTTGACAACCACAACTTGTTTTCCATTGGAGCACTTAGCTTAAATGTCTGCTTATCCTGACATAGCGCAAGTTCAGATGTTATTGTATTCAATCTTTCACTTGCTTGGAAGTCTACATTGCTGACTCAACCATCGTGATGTTAACAAATCTTTTGCTGGTGGCAGAACACCTGTCCCTCATCCAGACCCAGAATTTGGTTATGCATGTAACTCCAACTATGCAATTATCTCGAGTTTTGAGACATTAGTTTGCACCCGCATTTTGGAGGATTTTGTATAATGGAATCAACACCAACCAAATTTGTAAAGAATGGCTGCTATGAAAAGTCTTGTTTGTCGAAAACTAAAATATCTTAAAAATCACAGAATTGGTATAAACATTAACACCTTTTTTGGGGGCTAACCATAGATTGAGCAGAGATTAATGTGTGACTTTTGCTGTCTGTGGTTATGCAATAATTTCAGCTCACACTACACCCAATCCTGCCATTGCACACAGTTCATCATTAATTGGAACAAAATTGGTAATTGCCATCAGAATCTCAATGGAAATAGTTGGACAAACTAATGTCCTTGTGAAATGGAGTTTGTGGATGGTACAAGTGTTAGTCAATGAGAGCCATGTTACACCTGACCTGGAATTATCTGATGCTAACCTTGGATGAAGAATGTAGAAACTTCGCCATCACTAGTATCCAAAGGAACATAATTAAAAGCACAGAAAACAGAACATTACAGCGCAGTACAGACCCTTCGGCCCTCGATGTTGCGCCAACCTGTGGAATCAATCTAAAGCCCATCTAACCTACACCATTCAATTCTCGTCCTCCTGCCAATCCAATAACCAATTTAATATCCTTAACATTGGTGTGTCTACTACTGTTGCAGGCAGTGAGTTCCACACCCCCACTAATCTGAGTAAAGAAACTACCTCTGACATCTGTCCTATATCTATCATCCCTCAATTTAAAGCTATCCCCTTGTGCTAGCCATCGCCATCTGAGGAAAAAGGCTCTCACTGTCCAACCTATCTAACCCTCTGATTATCTTATATCTGAATTAATTTGCCTCGCAACCTTCTGCTCTCTAACGAAAACAGCATCAAGTCCCTCAGCCTTTCTTCATAATACCTTCCCTCCATACTAGGCAACATCCTAGTAAATCTCCTCTGAACCCTTTCCAAAGCTTCCACATCCTTTCTATAATGCGGTGACCAGAACTGTACGCAATAATGAAAATGTGGCTGCACCAAAGTTTTGTACAGCTGCAGCATGGTCTCATGGTTCCAAAATTCAATCCCTCTACTAATAAAAGCTAACACACTGTATGCCTTCTTAACAACCCTATCAACCTGGGTGGCAACTTTCAAAGAACTAAGTACCTGGACACTGAGATCTCTCTCTGCTCATCTACACTACCAAGAATCTTATCCATTAGCCCAGTACTCTGCATTCCTATTACTCCTTCCAAAGTGGATCATCCCAGACTTTTCCACATTAAACTCCATTTGCCACCTCTCAGCCTAGCTCTACAGCTTATCTCTGCAACCTACAACATTCTTTATCACTATCCACAACCTCTACTGATCTTAGAACATAGAACATAGAAGAATACAGCGCAGTACAGGCCCTTTGGCCCTCGATGTTGCGCCGATCCAAGCCCACCTAACCTACACTAGCCCACTATCCTCCATATGCCTATCCAATGCCCGCTTAAATGCCCATAAAGAGGGAGAGTCCACCACTGCTACTGGCAGGGCATTCCATGAACTCACAACTCGCTGAGTAAAGAACCTACCCCTAACATCTGTCCTATACCTACCACCCCTTAATTTAAAGCTATGCCCCCTCGTAATAGCTGACTCCATACGTGGAAAAAGGTTCTCACAGAAAACTCTATCTAAACCCCTGATCATCTTGTACACCTCTATCAAGTCACCCCTAAACCTTCTTTTCTCCAATGAAAACAACCCCGAGTGCCTCAGCCTTTCCTCATACGATCTTCCTACCATACCAGGCAACATCCTGGTAAACCTCCTCTGCACCCGTTCCAGTGCCTCCACATCCTTCCTATAGTATGGCGACCAAAACTGCACACAATACTCCAGATGCAGCCGCACCAGAGTCTTAGTGTCATCCGCAAATTTACTAACCCATCCTTCAATGCCCTCATCCAGCTCATTTATATAAATGATGAAGAACAGTCGAACCAAAACAGATCCTTGCAGTACCCCAGTAGTAACTGAATTCCAAGATGAATATTTCCCATCAACCACCACCCTGTGTCTTCTTTCACGTAGCCAATTTCAGATGCAAACCGCTAAATCACCCTCAATCCCATGCCTCCGTGTTTTGTGCAATAGCCTACTGTGGGGAGCCTTATGAAACACCTTACTGAAATTCATATACACCACATCAAAGGCTTTACTCTCATCCACATGTTCGGTCACCTTCTCAAAGAACTCCATAAGATTTGTGAGGCACAACCTACCCGTCACAAAACCATGTTGACTATCCCTAAGCAACTTATTCCTCTCTAGATGATTATAAATCCTATCTCTTATAACCCTTTGCAACACTTTACCCACAAACGAAGTAAGGCTCACAGGTCTATAATTTCCAGGATTGTCTCTACTCCCCTTCTTGAACAAGGGAACAACATTTGCAATCCTACTATTTTCTGGCACTATTCTTGTAGTCAATGATGACATAAAGATCAAAGCCAAAGGTTCAGCAGTCTCCTCCCTCGCTTCCCAAAGAATCCGAGGATAAATCCCATCTGGCCCAGGGGACTTATCTATTTTTATACTTTCTAGAATTGCTAACACCTCCTCCTTATTCATCTCCATCCCATGTTGTCTAGTAGCCTGTGTCTCAGTATTCTCCTCGGCAACATTGTTTTTTTTCTAGTGTGAATACTGACGAAAATTATTCATTTAGCGCTTCCCCGATGTCCTCTGACTCCATGCACAACTTCCCACTACTTTGCTCGATTGGCCCAAATGTTATTCTAGTCATCCTTTTATTCCTGATATGGCTATAGAAAGCCTTAAGTTTTTCCTTGATCCTATCCGCCAATGATTTCTCGTGTCCCCTCCTCCTCCTCTTAGTGCTCTCTTGAGGTCTTTCCTGGCTAATCTGTAATTCTCAAGCATCCTAACTGAACCATCATATCTCATCCTAACATAAACCTTCTTCCTCCTCTTGAAGAGAGATTCAACTTCCTTAGTAAACCACGGCTCCCGCACTTGACAACTTTCTCCCTGCCTGACAGGTACTTAATTATCAAGGACCCTCAGTAGGTGTTCTTTGAATAAGCTCCACATTTCAATTGTGCCCATCCCCTGCAGTTTCCTTCCCCATCTTATACATGCTAAATCTTGCCTAATCGCATTGTAATCGCCTTTCCCCCCCGCTTGCCCTGCAGTATATACCTACCCCTTTCCATCACTAAAGTAAACATAACTGAATTGTGGTCACTATCACCGAAGTGTTCACCTACCTCTAAATCTAACACTTGGCCAAGTTCATTATCCAATACCAAATCTAATGTGGCCTTGGTACGTACAGTAGAAAATGCAATCCAGTCTTCCTGGCCAGTCTAAAATTTTACTCCTCATTCTCACACTCCCTCAACACTTTACCAACTCTCTCTTAACTTCTTAATTTTAACTCTTAGTGCAATTCATGATTCACATCCACCAGCTTCTGTGTAAAGTTAGTACATCTAAACTGTCTTTTCACGTTCCCCTCTCCCAAATCCCTTAGTTTAAGGATTTGTCGCAACATAGTATTGCTCCCTGGAGCTTTGCTCTTCACCCTCCCCACCTCCAACATACTGAAAGCTGCCTTCCCCAGCAGTAATCCCTCAGGGTAAGGAATTTCACCCTCGACAATTGATTGACCTGCAGCTGATTAGCCAAACACAGGCAGAAGTCAGTGGTGGCTGCTGCTGGGACGACAAGCAAATCTACAAGAGAAGATCCATGGAATACAAGACTTGGAGTTCATACTGCACTTCTGTGTTTAGAAGGATTAGGGGAATGGAAGGAGGAGTGTCAAAGATGGATGTTGGGGCATCAAGTTGCGAGACTAAGAGTCAGAGAGGGAAGTACCTCTTTGGGTACACTGCACACCCTGCAGGAGATGCTTCCCCTTCTGTCCCACCTTCTCACCTGAGATGGTGAAGAGGCAGGCTGGCTTTCGTGGTTCTGCCTACCCCAGCCTCACGCATTAATGTACCAGGGACAGAAACAGTTCCTAAACTATTCCTTAATACTGTGGGGGACAACCTGGGGGTGGGCGGTAGCTGGTGGGTTAGTCATCCAACCCATTTTGTATACTGCCTGTTAATACCCGGTTTTGTGGGGCCACAGAACTCTTCCAATTCTCAGCGTTCAATTCATCACTTTTTATGCAGGTTGAAACCAAACTCTCCTGCTCTCCCTTGACAGCCAATATGCACCCCCCTATGAGAAACCATGGCCTCAAACTTGCAGATAGCATAAAATTCCCTGCTTTACCCCCAGTTTGGGATTGAGCAGGCTACAGTGACTGTCTTTGGGATTTGCTGAACTGAGATACCAAAATAATTGATATCCTTACTACTTACAATAGTTGTGAAGTGTTGCATTTATTAATCCTTGCAATGAACACTTTGAATGTTGATTAAATCGATGATTGATAGCATATCTTATTAGGTTCCTTGTCAGTGACTTTATTCATCGAAAGTAAGTAAATATTTATGTCTATTAAAAAATATTTTTACTTTCACATTCAGGGTAAACAGGGATCTCAAGGATTTAAAGGAACAAAAGGTGAACAAGGTCCCAAAGGAGAGAAGGTATGTCCAGTAGTTAACATTGTTGAAGGAGGGTGAGAATATGACCAAAGATCTAGAGGATAAACATAAAGAGTAAATAATTTATATAAAGAATTGTTATGAGGAAAATCACCAGTTTCGGAGTCAGAGTTGGGTTCAATAACAGAGTTTATTGTACAAGGGAATACCGGAGCTCCGGGGAGAGAAAAACACCAACAGCTCAGTGGTCAGCTGCAAGTTTTAGAGTCGTACAGTCATAGAGATGTACAGCACGGAAACAGACCCTTTGGTTCAACCCGTCCATGTCGACCAGATATCTCAACCCAATCTAGTCCCACCTGCCAGCACCCGGCCCATATCCCTCCAAACCCTTCCTATTCATATACCCATCCAAATGCCTCTTAAATGTTGCAATTGTACCAGCCTCCACCACTTCCTAGGCAGCTCATTCCATATACTTACCACCCTCTGCGTGAAAAAGTTGCCCCTTAGGTCTCTTTTATATCTTGCTCCTCTCACCCTAAACCTATGCCCTCCAGTTCTGGATTCCCCCACCCCAGGGAACAGACTTTGCCTATTTACCCTATCCGTGCCCCTCATAATTTTGTAAACCTGTATGAGATCACCCCTCAGCCTCTGACGCTCAAGGGAAAACAGCCCCAGACTGTTCAGCCTCTCCCTATAGCTCAAATCCTCCAACCCTGGCAACATCCTTGTAAATCTTTTCTGAACCCTTTCAAGTTTCACAACATCTTTCCGATAGGAAGGAGACCAGAATTGCACGTAATATTCCAACAGTGACCCAACCAATGTCCTGTACAGCCGCAATGTGACCTCCCAAATCCTGTACTCAATACTCTGACTGATAAAGGAAAGCATACCAAATGCCTTCTTCACTATCCTATCTATCTGCGACTCCACTTTCAAGGAGCTATGAACCTGCACTCCAAGGTCTCTTTGTTCAGCAACACTCCCTAGGACCTTACCATTAAATGTATAAGTCCTGCTAAGATTTGCTTTCCCAAAATGCAGCACCTTGCATTTATCTGAATTAAACTCCATCTGCCACTTCTCAGCCCATTGGCCCATCTGGTCAAGATCCTGTTGTAATCTGAGGTAACCCTCTTCGCTGTCCACTACACCTCCAATTTTGGTGTCATCTGCAAACTTACTAACTGTACCTCTCATGTTCCCATCCAAATCATTTACGTAAATGACAAAAAGTAGAGGACCCAGCACCAATCCTTGTGGCACTCCACTGGTCACAGGCCTCCAGTCTGAAAACAACCCTCCACCATCACCCTCTGTCTTCTACCTTTGAGCCAGTTCTGTATCCATATGGCTAGTTCTTCCTCTATTCCGTGAGATCCAACTTTGCTAATCAATCTCCCATGGGGAACCTTGTCGAATGCCTTACTGAAGTCCATCTAGATCACATCTACTGCTCTGCCCTCATCAATTCTCTTTGTTACTTCTTCAAAAAACTCTATCAAGTTTGTGAGACATGATTTCCCATGCACAAAACCATGTTGACTATCCCTAATCAGTCCTTGCCTTTCCAAATACATGTGCATCCTGTCCCTCAGGATTCCTTCCAACAACTTGCCCACCACCGACGTCAGGCTCACCAGTCTATAGTTCCCTGGCTTGTCCTTACCACCCTTCTTAAACAGTGGCAACATGTTAGCCAACCTCCATTCTTCCGACACCTCAACTGTGATTATCGATGATACAAATATCTCAGCAAGAGGCCCAACAATCACTTCTTCTCTAGCTTCCCACAGAATTCTCGGGTACACCTGATCAGGTCCTGAGGATTTATCTACTTTTATGCGTTTCAACACATCCAGCACTTCCTCCCCTGTAATATGGACATTTTGCAAGATGTCACCATTTATTTCCCTACAGTCTACATCTTCCATATCCTTTTCCACAGTAAATACTGATGCAAAATACTCATTTAGTATCTCCCCCTTTTTTTCCACGCAAAGGCCGCCTTGCTGATCTTTGAGGAGCCCTGTTCTCTCCCTAGTTACCCTTTTGTCCTTAAAGTATTTGTAAAAACTCTTTGGATTCTCCTTAATTCTATTTGCCAAAGCTATCTCGTGTCCCCTTTTTACCCTCCTGATTTCCCTCTTAAGTATATACTCCTACTTCCCTTATACTCTTTTAAGGATTCACTTGATCTATCCTGTCTATACCTTACATATTCTTCCTTCTTTTTCTTAACCGAACACTCAATTTCTTTAGTCATCCAGCATTCCCTATACCTACCAGCTTTTCCTTTCACCCTAACAGGAATATACTTTCTCTGGATTCTCCTTATCTCATTTCTGAAGGCTTCCTATTTTCCAGCCATCCCTTTACCTGCGAACACCTGCACCCAATCAGCTTTCAAAAGTTCTTGCCTAATACCGTCAAAATTGGCCTTTCTCCAATTTAGAACTTCAATTTTTAGATCTGGTCTATCCTTTTCCATCATTATTTTAAATCTAATAGAATTATGGTCGCTGGCCCCAAAGTGCTCCCCCACTGACACCCCAGTCACCTGCCCTGCCTTATTTCCCAAGGATAAGTCAAGTTTTGCACCTTCTCTAGTAGTTACATCCGCATACTGAATCAGAAAATTGTTTTGTACACACTTAACAAATTCCTCTCCATCTAAACCCTTAACACCACGGCAGTCCCAGTCTATGTTTGGAAAGTTAAAATCCCCTACCATAACCACCCTATTTTTCTTACAGATAGCTGAGATCTCCTTACAAGCTTGTTTCTCAAGTTCCCTTTGACTATTACGGTTCTCTCCCCCCGGAGCACAGATCAAGATACTTTTATACATCTTGTGATACAGTTGATCAGTGATGAGATTATTGTGTTTGTAACATGATTTGTTTATGGCACTCATTGCAGAATTGTTGATAGTTTCGATGCAGACATTGTCAGTTTCAATGTCTGTGCCGACGTCCATTGCTGTAGTAATGGGTGCTAATCACTCTTCCTGAGAATGACGATTACTGCAGCCCTGGCTATTAGCAATCTGTATTGAGTCTCAATCAAACTGTTAGCATTTCTATCAAAGGTGTTGGCTGGACCCAGACACTTTGGTGGACGGTATATGCTACTCCAGTGTATTCTGTCCCCCACCTGCCTTAAACTAATCAACTAGGTTGTGAGTGCGTAGTGCTGGCATTCTAGTGGCCCCAGGTAATGTCTGTGTTTGCTCTGCTGTCTCCCTCCATATCTTGGTCCAGCGGACATCTTATGTGTCAAGTGGCCAACTGATGACTCAGCAGCCATCTTGTGTGTCCGTGTTCCTAGTGTCAGCCTGCCCCGTGCCATCTCCCACTTCAGAATAAATAATTTATCTGAAGGTTAAACTGGAAATAGTGAAGTCTTCACTTCACCCTTTCTCAGTCTTATCCACTTTGTTAACAATAACAGAAAGGTGGATTACTATCTGACTGGCAGTAGATTGGGAAAGGGAGAAGCACAGTGAAACTTGTGCATCCTTGTACACCTATCGGTGAAAATAAGCACACACATAACCGCAGGCAGTGATGAAGAAATTTGGTATGTCGACCTTCATAGTGAGAGGATTTAAGTCCAGGAACAGGAATGTCTTTTTGCTGTTTTCCTTGGAGCGTCGGAAGCTGAGGGGTCGGAAGCTCTTGTGTTTTAAAAACCTTATATAAAGGTTTTTAAAACACAAGAGGCATGGATAGGGTAAATAGACAAAATCTTTTCACTGGGTTGAGGGAGTCCAGAACTAGAAGGCATTGGTTTAGGGTGAGATGGGAAATATTTAAAAGGGAACAAGGGGCAACTTTTTCACGCGGTGGTATGTGTATGGAATGAGCTGCCAGAGGAAGTGGTGGAGGCTAGTACAATTACAACATTTAAAAAGCATCTGGATGGATATATGAATAGGAAGGGTTTAGAGGGATATGAGCCAAATGGGACTAGATTTATTTAGGATGTCTGGTTGGCATGAACAAGTTGGACTGAAGGGTCTGTTTCTATGCTGTACACATGTCTGACTCTATAATTAGACAAGGCCTTAATGAGATCACACCTGGAGGACTGTGTGCAGTTTTGTTCTACTTTATTGAAGGAAGGATGTTCTGTCGATGTAGGGAGTGCAACAAAGGTTTATCAGACTGATTCCTGGGATGGCAGAACTGATGCATGAGGAGAGACTGGATTGGTTAAGACTATATTCATTGTACTTTAGAAGAATGAGGGAGATGTCATAGAAACTTATTACGTTTTTTTCAGGACCATGCAGGGAAAATGCAGAAAGGATGTTACTGATGATTAGGGAGTACTGAATTAGGGCTCACAGTCTTAAGGATATGGGCGTAAGACATTTAGGCCTGCAATGAGGAGAAATTTATTTACCCAGAGTTGGTGAGCTTGTGGAATTCTCTGCAAAGGCCAAATCATTGAAAGTTTTCAAGAAGGAATTAGTTGTAGTTCTTGGGGCTAAAGGGAACAATGGTTCTGGGGAGAAAGTAGAATAATCAGCCACATGCATTCTGAATGACAGCGCAGGCTTAAAGCACCAAATGGCCTACTCCTGTTTCTATGTTTCTATTTTTCAATGTTTACAGGTTTTTGTGAAAACTGCATATTGTAGGAGGAAGGAGTGGCTGATGGAGATAAACATTACCACAGTCTTGAAGCCCTTGGATAAGCATATGAACTGTTATAAAATTTAATTCTTGGATATGGACATTGATAGTAAGGCCAGCATTTATTATCCATCCCTACTTAACAGTGAGAGGCCATTTTTTTTAAACCGCTGTTAGCAGTTTGGTATTAGTAAGTGGTTTGACAGACCACTTCAGTCGTCAGATGAGAGTTAATAATTGACGTGGGACTGAATAATTGAAACAATTTTCCATCCCTGAATGATGGCATGGCTTAATAACTACTTATTAATAGCTAGATGTTGTTCATCAATAATATCATGATAATATCAGATCACGTGGAACTGAGACCTAATGGAAGAAGGCACATTGTAGTTCTGCTTAACCTTGCTCTGTTTATAATTTTATCGTTAATATGTGTTGCTGGTTTACTGTGTTCAATCGTCGTGTATTCCACATTCCCTACAGCTACTTGAAAATTTCAACTCACTTTGACTTTGCAGATAAAATTTTCGAGAAAACTTGTTGTTCAGTATATAAATATTGCAAGTGGCCTTACTGAAGTTTGACATCAGTGTTTTGGATTATTAAATGAGGAACATTACCACTGCATAACAATGAAAATGCAGACTGAAATATGGCATATTTTAAACTTACAAAGAACAAAAAGGGGGGACAGAAATCAGAGGAATCATGACTGAAATTGCTTTGATCAAATTAAATCATGTAGTGTGTCAAGCCTCTTCCCTGATCTCCTGCTGCTGAGTATAGATCAACTGGTCAAATGTATGCATTCATGCTGAAAAAAGCAAATGCTGTGGGGAACTGGGGTGCCTGTTCTGAACAATGATTCACATTTTCTGCTCACCAGCAAGGATATAACAGTGATAAAATTATTGTAATGATAGTAGACAGCTATTGTAATATTAATCTAATAGAAGATTATTTGAAGAATAATTTGACGTATTTATCTCAACAATTTACTTGTGTGCTCTCTCTTATCTATTTTTCTCCTTTATCTACAGCCTTTAGCCATTTATTTAACTTTCCAGTTTTTTTTAACATATATCGCAGTTATTTTTCTGGATTTAGGTTAAATTCTATTAAGTCTGGCACAATGCTTCACTAAAAGGGAGCACAGATCAAAAGTTTCAGGCTTTAATATTGCATTTCTATTGCTGCTCAGTGACCTATGGCTCAGGTTAATTTCCCTTTTCAAGTCAAACAGCTCCCAGTGATCATTTTAGCTCTGATTATCTGGGATACTGGTCCTTGAGACCAGTTCTAGTCAGAGCTGAAAATGTGTTGCTGGAAAAGCGCAGCAGGTCAGGCAGCATCCAAGGATGCTGTCTGACCTGCTGCACTTTTCTAGCAACACATTTTCAGCTCTGATCTCCAGCATCTGCATTCCTCACTTTCTCCACCAGTTCTACTCAACCAAGTAAGTCCCAGAGACCAAATTTACTGACGTAGAATTAGACGATCTGAGTTTATAATTGTTTATAGTTTACTTCTCTAATCAAATGGTTTCTCATACATTTGAACACTAGTCATCACACAGTTATTACAATGTGCATAATAATACCTAAAAGTACACTTAAAATGCAATACTAGCAGACCTAATTGTGGTTTAATTAAGGATTCAAGTGTGTTACAACTCATGGATTCAATTTCCTCGGCACTTATAAATCCACCTATTTATAAAAGTAAAATATTAGAGGCGCTGAAAATACTCAACAGGTCAGGCAACATCGGTGGTTAAAGAAAATGGTTAACATTTCAGGTCAGCAACATTTTATCTGAAAGTTCTAGTGAAAAGTCACCACTTAGACGTATTGGGCAGATTTTTGTGAGCTCAGTGGCAGCATCTTCCAGAGTATGCAGAGTGAAGAATGTCCAGGAATTGATGGGATCCTGCTCTCCTTTGGCTTTCTCCAGGAAACGTTACAAGTTCCATGGGCCATAAACACCATTTGATGTGGTGTAAAAGCAACAGAGATACTTGCGAAGGCAGTTATGAGCTCTGTAAAGCAGAGAATCATTTCCTAATATCATCTGGGATACATATTGTGTCTTCCACAAACTAAGTGAAGGTGACTGCACGGTGAGACCTCTTCATAAAATGAATGTGATCTAATCTAGCCTTCAGCTGATAATCAGTGATTATGTTGGATGTAGCACCTTTTAGGAGAAAGTGAGGTCTGCAGATGCTGGAGATCAGAGATGGAAATGTGTTGCTGGAAAAGCGCAGCAGGTCAGGCAGCATCTAGGGAACAGGAGAATCGACGTTTCGGGCATTAGCCCTTCTCAGGAATGAGGAAAGTTGGTCCAGCAGGCTAAGATAAAAGATAGGGAGGAGGGACTTGGGGGAGGGGCGTCGGAAATGTGATAGGTGGAAAGAGGTCAAGGTGAGGGTGATAGGTCACACTGGGGTGGGGGCGGAGAGGTCGGGAAGAAGATTGCAGGTTAGGAAGGCGGTGCTGAATTTGATGGATTTGACTGAGACAGGCTGGGGGGAGGGGAAATGAGGAAACTGGTGAAATCCGAGTTCATCCCTTGTGGTTGGAGGGTTCCTAGCCGGAAGATGAGGCGTTCTTCCTCCAACCGTCGTTTCGCTGTGGTCTGACGATGGAGGAGTCCAAAGACCTGCATATCCTTGGTGGAGTGGGAGGGGGAATTGAAATGTTGAGCTACAGGGTGGTTGGGTTGGTTGGTCCGGGTGTCCCAGAGGTGTTCCCTGAAACGCTCCGCAAGCAGGCGGCCCGTCTCCCCAATATAGAGGAGGCCACATCGGGTGCAAAGGATGCAATAGATGATATGTGTGGAGGTACAGGTGAATCTGTGGCAGATATGGAAGTTTCCTTTGGGGCCTTGGAGGGAGGTGAGGGGGGAGGTGTGGGCGCAAGTCTTGCACCTCCTGCGGTTGCAGGGGAAGGTGCCGGGAGTGGAGGTTGGGTTGGTGGGGGGTGTGGATCTGACGAGGGAGTCACGGAGGGAGTGGTCTTTACGGAATGCTGATAGGGGAGGGGAGAGAAATATATCCTTGGTGGTGGGGTCCGTTTGGAGGTGGCGGAAATGGCGGCGGATGATGCGCTGTACATGGAGGTTAGTGGGGTGGTAGGTGAGGACCAGTGGGGTTCTGTCCTGGTGGTGGTTGGAGGGGCGGGGTTCAAGGGCGGAGGATCGGGAAGTGGAAGAGATGCGGTGGAGGGCATCGTCGACCACGTCGGGTGGGAAATTGCGGTCCTTGAAGAAGGAGGCCATCTGGGATGTGCGTTTTTGGAACTGGTCCTCCTGGGAGCAGATGCGGCGGAGTCGAAGGAATTGGGAGAATGGGATGGCGTTTTTACAGGGGGCAGGATGGGAGGAGGTGTAGTCCAGGTAGCTGTGGGAGTCAGTTGGTTTATAGTAGATGTCCGTGTTGATTCGGTCGCCTGAGATAGAAATAGAAAGGTCGAGGAAGGGGAGGGAGGAATCTGAGCTGAAACTTTATTGCTGGAACAGCACAGCAGGTCAGACAGCATCTAGGGAAAAGGAGATTCGACGTTTCGGGCACATGCCCTTCCTCAGGAATGAGCAGAGAGTGTTCAGCAGGAGAAGATAAAAGGTAGGGAGGAGGGACTTGGAGGAGGGGCGTTGGAAATGTGATAGGTGGAAAGAGGTCAAGGTGAGGGTGATAGGTCGGAGTAGGGTGGAGGCGGAGAGGTCAAGAAGAAGACTGCAGGTCAGGAAGGCGGTGCCGGGCTGGAGGGATTCGGCTGAGACAAGTTGGGGGGAGGGGGGATGAAGAAACTGGTGAAGTCCAAGTTCATCCCCTGTGGTTGGAGGGTTCCCAGTCGGAAGATAAGACGCTCCTCCTCCGACCGTCGCGTTGTTGTGGTTTGGCGGTGGATGAGTCCAATGACCTGCATATCCTCGGTGGAGTGGGAGGGGGAGTTGAAATGCTGTGCTACAGGGTGATTGGGTTGGTTCGTCCGGGTGGCCCAGAGGTGCTCTCTGAATCGCTCCGCAAGTAGGCGGCCTGTCTCCCCAATATAGAGGAGGCCACACCGGCTGCAGCGGATGCAGTAGATAATGTGGGTGGAGGTGCAGGTGAATCTGTGGAGGATATGGAAGTTTCCTTTGGGGCCTTGGAGAGAAGTGAGGGGGGAGGTGTGGGCGCAAGTGTTGCACCTCCTGCGGTTGCAAGGGAAGGTGCCGGGAGTGGAGGTTGGGTTGGTGGGGGGTATGGATCTGACAAGGGAGTCGCGGAGGGAGTGGTCTCTACGGAAAGCTGATAAAGGAGGGGAGGGAAATATATCCTTGGTGGTGGGGTCCGTTTGGAGGTGGCGGAAGTGACGGCGGATGATGCGTTGTACATGGAGATTGGTGGGGTGATAGGTGAGGACCAGTGGGGTTCTGTCCTGGTGGCGGTTGGAGGGGCGAGGCTCAAGGGCGGAGGAGCGGGAAGTGGAGGAGATGTGGTGGAGGGCATCGTCGATCACGTCGGGGGGGAAATTGCGGTCCTTGAAGAAGGAGGCCATCTGTGTTGTGCGTATTTTGAACTGGTCCTCCTGGGAGCAGATGCGGCGGAGACGAAGGAATTGGGAGAATGGGATGGCGTTTTTACAGGGGGCGGGGTAGGAGGAGGTGTAGTCCAGGTAGCTGTGGGAGTCGGTCGGTTTGTAGTAGATGTCCGTGTTGATTCGGTCGTCTGAGATAGAAACAGAAAGGTCTAGGAAGGGGAGGGAGGAGTCCGAGACTGTCCAGGTGAATTTGAGGTCGGGGTGGAAGGTGTTGGTGAAGTGGATGAACTGTTCAACCTCCTCGTGGGAACACGAGGTAGCGCCGATACAGTCATCAATGTAGCGAAGGAAAAGATGGGGGGTGGGGCCAGTGTAGTTGCGGAAGATGGATTGTTCCACATACCCTACGAAGAGGCAGGCATAGCTGGGGCCCATGCGGGTGCCCATGGCTACTCCTTTTGTTTGGAGAAAGTGGGAGGATTGGAAAGAAAAGTTGTTCAGGGTGAGGACCAGTTCAGTCAGTCGAAGGAGGGTGTCGGTGGAAGGGTACTGGGTGGTACGGCGGGAAAGGAAGAAGCGGAGTGCTTTGAGTCCTTCGTGATGGGGGATGGAGGTGTACAGGGACTGGATGTCCATAGTGAAGATGAGGCGTTGGGGACCGGGGAAGCGGAAATCCTGGAGGAGGTGGAGGGCGTGGGTGGTGTCACGGACGTAGGTGGGGAGTTCTTGGACTAATGGGGACAGGACCGTGTCGAGGTAGGAGGAGATGAGTTCAGTGGGGCAGGAGCAGGCTGAGACGATGGGTCGTCCGGGGCAGTCAGGTTTGTGGATTTTGGGCAGGAGGTAGAAGCGGGCGGTGCGGGGTTGTGGTACTATGAGGTTGGAGGCGGTGGATGGGAGGTCCCCTGAGGTGATGAGGTTATGGATGGTCTGGGAGATGATGGTTTGGTGGTGGGGGGTGGGGTCATGGTCAAGGGGGCAGTAGGAGGAGGTATCTGCGAGCTGGCGTTTGGCCTCAGCGGTGTAGAGGTCGGTGCGCCAAACTACTACTGCGCCTCCCTTGTCAACTGGTTTGATGGTGAGGTTGGGGTTGGAACGGAGGGAGTGGAGGGCTGTGCGTTCCGAGGGTGAGAGGTTGGAGTGGGTGGGAGGGGTGTGGGAGTTCAGGTAGTTCAGCAGGAGAAGATAAAAGGTAGGGAGGAGGGACTTGGAGGAGGGGCGTTGGAAATGTGATAGGTGGATAGAGGTCAAGGTGAGGGTGATAGGTCGGAGTATTCAGCAGGAGAAGATAAAAGGTAGGGAGGAGGGACTTGGAGGAGGGGCGTTGGAAATGTGGTAGGTGGAAAGAGGTCAAGGTGAGGGTGATAGGTCGGAGTACACGGAGTGACATTGAACGATTCTTCCGCCGCCTTCGCCTCCGTGCCTTCTTTTTCAATCAAGACCCTCAGCCACCCTCTGACGACCCCTTCTCCAACCTCCAACACACCCCGTCCACCTGGACACCCCGTGCTGGCCTCCTACCTGCCCTCGACCTCTTTATTGCAAACTGCCGCCGCGATATTAACCGCTACCTGAACTCCCACACCCCTCCCACCCACTCCAACCTCTCACCCTCGGAACGCACAGCCCTCCACTCCCTCCGTTCCAACCCCAACCTCACCATCAAACCAGCTGACAAGGGAGGCGCAGTAGTAGTTTGGCGCACCGACCTCTACACCGCTGAGGCCAAACGCCAGCTCGCAGATACCTCCTCCTACTGCCCCCTTGACCATGACCCCACCCCCCACCACCAAACCATCATCTCCCAGACCATCCATAACCTCATCACCTCAGGGGACCTCCCATCCACCGCCTCCAACCTCATAGTACCACAACCCCGAACCGCCCGTTTCTACCTCCTGCCCAAAATCCACAAACCTGACTGCCCCGGACGACCCATTGTCTCAGCCTGCTCCTGCCCCACTGAACTCATCTCCTCCTACCTCGACACGGTCCTGTCCCCATTAGTCCAAGAACTCCCCACCTACGTCCGTGACACCACCCACGCCCTCCACCTCCTCCAGGATTTCCGCTTCCCCGGTCCCCAACGCCTCATCTTCACTATGGACATCCAGTCCCTGTACACCTCCATCCCCCATCACGAAGGACTCAAAGCACTCCGCTTCTTCCTTTCCCGCCGTACCACCCAGTACCCTTCCACCGACACCCTCCTTCGACTGACTGAACTGGTCCTCACCCTGAACAACTTTTCTTTCCAATCCTCCCACTTTCTCCAAACAAAAGGAGTAGCCATGGGCACCCGCATGGGCCCCAGCTATGCCTGCCTCTTCGTAGGGTATGTGGAACAATCCATCTTCCGCAACTACACTGGCCCCACCCCCCATCTTTTCCTTCGCTACATTGATGACTGTATCGGCGCTACCTCGTGCTCCCACGAGGAGGTTGAACAGTTCATCCACTACACTAACACCTTCCACCCCGACCTCAAATTCACCTGGACAGTCTCGGACTCCTCCCTCCCCTTCCTAGACCTTTCTGTTTCTATCTCAGACGACCGAATCAACACGGACATCTACTACAAACCGACCGACTCCCACAGCTACCTGGACTACACCTCCTCCCACCCCGCCCCCTGTAAAAACGCCATCCCATTCTCCCAATTCCTTCGTCTCCGCCGCATCTGCTCCCAGGAGGACCAGTTCAAAATACGCACAACACAGATGGCCTCCTTCTTCAAGGACCGCAATTTCCCCCCCGACGTGATCGACGATGCCCTCCACCGCATCTCCTCCACTTCCCGCTCCTCCGCCCTTGAGCCTCGCCCCTCCAACCGCCACCAGGACAGAACCCCACTGGTCCTCACCTACCACCCCACCAATCTCCATGTACAACGCATCATCCGCCGTCACTTCCGCCACCTCCAAACGGACCCCACCACCAAGGATATATTTCCCTCCCCTCCTTTATCAGCTTTCCGTAGAGACCACTCCCTCCGCGACTCCCTTGTCAGATCCATACCCCCCACCAACCCAACCTCCACTCCCGGCACCTTCCCTTGCAACCGCAGGAGGTGCAACACTTGCGCCCACACCTCCCCCCTCACTTCTCTCCAAGGCCCCAAAGGAAACTTCCATATCCTCCACAGATTCACCTGCACCTCCACCCACATTATCTACTGCATCCGCTGCAGCCGGTGTGGCCTCCTCTATATTGGGGAGACAGGCCGCCTACTTGCGGAGCGATTCAGAGAGCACCTCTGGGCCACCCGGACGAACCAACCCAATCACCCTGTAGCACAGCATTTCAACTCCCCCTCCCACTCCACCGAGGATATGCAGGTCATTGGACTCATCCACCGCCAAACCACAACAACGCGACGGTCGGAGGAGGAGCGTCTTATCTTCCGACTGGGAACCCTCCAACCACAGGGGATGAACTTGGACTTCACCAGTTTCTTCATCCCCCCTCCCCCCAACTTGTCTCAGCCGAATCCCTCCAGCCCGGCACCGCCTTCCTGACCTGCAGTCTTCTTCTTGACCTCTCCGCCTCCACCCTACTCCGACCTATCACCCTCACCTTGACCTCTTTCCACCTATCACATTTCCAACGCCCCTCCTCCAAGTCCCTCCTCCCTACCTTTTATCTTCTCCTGCTGAACACTCTCTGCTCATTCCTGAGGAAGGGCATGTGCCCGAAACGTCGAATCTCCTTTTCCCTAGATGCTGTCTGACCTGCTGTGCTGTTCCAGCAATAAAGTTTCAGCTTTGATCTCCAGCGTCTGCAGACCTCACTTTCTCCCCGAGGGAGGAATCTGAGACTGTCCAGGTGAATTTGAGGTCGGGGTGGAAGGTGTTGGTGAAGTGGATGAACTGTTCAACCTCCTCGTGGGAGCACGAGGCGGCACCGATACAGTCATCGATGTAGCGGAGGAAAAGGTGGGGGGTGGGGCCAGTGTAGTTGCGGAAGATGGATTGTTCCACATATCCTACGAAGAGGCAGGCATAGCTGGGGCCCATGCGGGTGCCCATGGCTACTCCTTTCGTTTGGAGGAAGTGGGAGGATTGGAAAGAGAAGTTGTTCAGGGTGAGGACCAGTTCAGTCAGTCGAAGGAGGGTGTCTGTGGAAGGGTACTGGTCGGTACGGCGGGAAAGAAAGAAGCGGAGGGCTTTGAGTCCTTCGTGATGGGGGATAGAGGTGTACAGGGACTGGATGTCCATGGTGAAAATAAGGCGTTGGGGACCGGGGAAGCGAAAATCATGGAGCAGGTGGAGGGCATGGGTGGTGTCCCGAACGTAGGTGGGGAGTTCTTGGACTAAGGGGGACAGGACGGTGTCAAGGTATGCGGAGATGAGTTCGGTGGGGCAGGAGCAGGCGGAGACAATGGGTTGGCCGGGGCAGTCAGGTTTGTGAATTTTGGGCAGGAGGTAGAAGCGGGAGGTGCGGGGTTGTGGGACTATTTTACCCAACTCCTATCAAGTATCTTGCTTGGGACTGAGGATGATCTCACCCTATTACCTATGACACAGGATCCACATGATATGAAGTTGGTCAGGCCTCTGACAAGGAGACACACTGTGCTCCAGCTCAGTAGCCAGTGGGACAACTCCAGGACCAGCAGCTGTTTTCTCCAAAGCCACATGTATCTGGATGGAACAGAGGAATATCATGAGGGGCATGGATAGGGTAAATAGATAAGGCATTTTCCCTGGGTTGGAGAGTCCAGAGCTTGAGGGTACAAGTTTAGGGTGAGAGGGGTACGTTTTAAAAGGGACCTGAGGGGCAATGTTTTCATGCAAAGGGTGTTACGTGTATGGAATAAGCTGCCAGAGGAAGTGGTGGAGGCTGGCACAATTACAACTTTTAAAAGGCACCTGGATGGGTACATGAATAAGAAAAGTTTAGAGGAACATTGGCCAAGTGCTGGTAAACGAAACTAGATTAATTTAGGATATCTGGTCGGCATGGATGAGTTGGACTGAAGGGTATATTTCCATGCTGTACATCTCTATGCCTCTATTACTCTATGAATAGAGATGAAAGAGGCACCAAGAAGATGGTGATTCCTTTATTGCAGGATCTAGAGGCTTATGGATCAAGCTCTACAATCACTTTGAACAGTATTGCATTTGAAGGCTCAGACTTGCGAGTCAGGTGATTATGGACCTCTGCAATCCTTTGGAATAAGATCTCCACAAATGTTGGCCAAAGTACACAGGGAGCTGTTGTGGCTAGTTCATTCTTTGCCATTTTCAAGCTCTTCTCTCTCCCACTATCTGTGTGGTTAGGCTCCTGGGGAACAAAGGGAAACCCTCTCAAAGCCTGGCTGATGGTCAGAAGACGGGAATGCTGCAGTAAGTAAATCATCTCCTGACTCCCCAAAGCCTGTCCACCACTTACAAGATACAGGTCAGATGCGTGATGGAATATTCCCCAATTTCCTGAATTGATGCAGCTCCAACAACACTTCTGAAGCTTCAGACCATCCAGGAGAAAGCAGTCCAATTGGTTGGTACCAGATCAACAAGCATCCATTCCCCCCATCAGTGATGCTTAGAAGCAGCAGTGTGTACTATCTACACGATACAGTGCAGAAATTCACCAAGGCTCCTCCAATAGCACCTTCCAAAGCTATGGCCATTTCCACCTAAAAGGACAAAGGTACCAGGTACATGGGAACACCATCACCTGCAAATTTTCCTCCAAGCGATTGACCATCCAGACATGGATATTTATCACCATTCCTTCAGTGTCGCTAGGTCACACCCCTGGAACTCCCTCTCCATTGGCATTGTGGGTATACCTACAATAAATAGACTGCAGTGGATCAATAAGGCAGCTCAACACCATTTTTCAAGGGAAACTAAGGGTGGGTTATTAATGTTAGTCTAGCTGGCGAAGCCCATTTCCATGACTGAATTAACAAACTGAAATTGTTTTAAACAGCAGTTCAATGAGCAACAGTTAATGTGCCAAGTTACAGTGCAATATCTAATGCTGCTACCTGAACTCTGGGACCCCCCCATCTCTCTTTGGACAACAGCCAGTGTCAACCTCTGAATTGTGGGCTTCCTCCTCCATTGTGATAAAGTTGGCCATGGCTGCAGTTCCCCTGCTGCTCTCTAGAGTTCTCTGAAATACAAAAGTGCAGACTTAGGAATGTGCAAAGCTCATTGATTGCTGAGGATGAGGAGGAAGATGAGCATTATTTGTTCTACCCTCCTGCTTCCATAGAAACAACAATTATGAAAAATGATACATACTCAGATGCTTTGCTTTTGAAGCACAGCTTGTTTTTCCTGCACTTAATAAAATTCTCTGAAATATGAGTCATTCTTCACTGGTATATCCTTTAATTAGGTTCACCGGAGCTGAGATAAACAGTTTAGATATAGTTAAGACAAAGCTAGATAAATGCTCAATGCAGAAAGGAATACGGGTATGTTGGTAGGGACCATAAACTACAGCTTAGACTTGTTGTGCCCAAACGTCTGTGCTGTATGTTTAATGTAATTTCATGTCAGTGACTAAACTGCCATTGCTTTAAGGTCAGCACTAATTCAGTAGCCTAGTGGGGTCACTTAGCTCATTTGGCTGGATGGCTTGTTTGTGATGAAGTGTGGTGCCAACAGCATGGGTTCAATTCCCACACCAGCTGAGTTACCATGAAGGATTTTCCTTCTCAATCTCTCCCCTTGCCTGTGGTTTCATAGCCCTCAGGTTAAACCATCACTAGTTGTCTCTCTCTAAAGAGACAGTAGTCCTATGGTCCAGCAAGATTATTGCGATTTTACCTTTTTTTCTTTAAATTGCCGAACTTGCCTATCTAACAGGTGACTGTTAACTGTAAATGTATCTACAATCTAAAGAGAAATCAATGTCAATTTAAGAAAAACAAACTTCAGGACAGTCTAATACTTGTCCTATAATGCTACATCTTGCGGTTTGATTTTTTACAAATGGTTAGGCAAGATGTTGCACAACTCCCTTGCCAACAAGCTGGTTGAATTCAGTCACCATCTCCATCAATAGTCATATGAAATTTTCTATGAACATTGTTGTTCTACATATTAGCAGTCATATCAAATATATAGAACAACAACGTTTCATAGAAAATCTCTGCTTCCGTTAAAAAAGATTTCTCAATTAAGTAATAATTGCAGAGCAAATGGCCTTGAATTTCCAATAAATGTGATTTCATGGATAGGGTAAATAGGCAAAGTCTTTTCCCTGGGGTTGGGGAGTCCAGAACTAGAGGGCATAGGTTTAGGGTGAGAAGGGAAAGATATAAAAGAGACCTAAGGGGCAACTTTTTCACACAGAGGGCGGCACGGGTATGGAATGAGATGCCAGAGGATGTGGTGGAGGCTGGTACAATTGCAATATTTAAGAGGCATTTGGATGGGTATATGAATAGGAAGGGTTTGGAATGATATGGGCCGGGTGCTGGCAGGTGGGACTAGATTGGGTTGGGATATCTGGTCGGCATGGACAGGTTGAACCGAAGGGTCTGTTTCCATGCTGTACATCTCTATGACTCTATGTGGGGAGTGTTGTCAAACAGAGGGACCCAGAGGTGCAGGTACATAGTTCGTTAAAAGTTAGACAAGGTGTGAAAATGCATTTGGCATGCTTGACATCATTACTCAGACCTTTGAGTATGGGAGTTCTGGAATACTGCGTACAATTCTGGTCACCCTGCTAAAAGAATGATGTTATTAAGCTGGAAATGATGCAGAAAAGACTGGAAGGCTTGAGTTATAAGGAGAGGCTAGATAGGCTGGAACTTGTTTTACTGGAGTGTAGGAAGCTGAATGTGATCTTATAGAAGTTTATGAAATCATGAGAGGCATAGATAAGGTGAATAGTCCGGTTTAATCCCCAGGATGGGTGAGTCCAAAACTTGAAGGCGTAGGTTTAAGGTGAGAGGGGAAAGATTTAAAGGGGACCTAAGTGGAAACTTTTTTCACACAGAGGGTGGTGCACATATGCCAGAGGAAGGGGTAGAGGCGAGTACAATTGCAACATTTAAAAGAAATTTGGACAGGTACATGAATAGTAACGTTTATAGGGATATAGGCCAAACAAAAGAAAATGGGATGAGTTCAGTTTCGGAAACCTAGTTGGCATGGATGGGTTGGGCCAAATGGGCTGTTTCTGTGCTGTATGCCTCTATGACTCTATAACATATTTTAATTCTCATTAAATATCTGAGCAGCTGGTTTCCTAACAACACAGAGAAATGTTTAATGTGCTTGAGAAATGAAGTAGAGTAAGGAGTCCAAGTGAAAAGATACTGCGCTAGAAGTGAGCTGATGGGCAGCTATTCTTGTATTGATTATATTGTTTGTAAAGTTTGTATTGCTTTGATTTCTGAGCCACAACGCTATGTTATATTGTGGGTTGACTACTATTCTGCTTGTTCCACAGGGTGACCCAGGGCTTTCCGGTTTACCAGGTCCACCTGGTCCTCCTGGGCCTCCTGGCCAAAAACATAGACCTGTGAGTAAATCTCAGGATCAGTTTGGTGAATAATTTTGCCTTTGTTATATCTCTAAACCTTTCTACTGACTCACTGTCTGTTTCTGTGACTTTGCTAATAATTATTAATGCTGCAGATGTAGAAGCTGCAACTAAAGATTCATCTGTCCAAAAGTAAATTAGGTTAGTAATACTTTGCAGTGTTGGTAACATTCTCATTTCTGGGGTAGAAGTTCTTGTGATTAAACTTTAGTTACAGATTTGAACACATTCTCTATCCAGTGCAGTCATGAAGAAACAAGTTTTGGATGAGTCATCAAACTAACAATTCAACTGGATGTTTACCAGACATTACTAGAAATTACATTCCTGGAGCCCCAGCCAATATTCCTGTCCCAACCACTGAGCATTTTTGTTATACCCCTTTCACCTCACTTTAAACGACAGTCCATTAATTGTAAATATTTTGCATGCATGCAGCCAATAATTTTCCAACAGCTATGAATGGAAAGTCATTGACTGCACCCAAGTTATTTTCCCATATGAATGCCCCAGTGAATGAGGCTCCATTCCAGTCAGCTTTTGATGTATAATACACAACAGGATTTTCCTCAGAGCTGTTCCAATTCCACCATTGGTAGTGAAGTGGAAAGCACAATATCTGTGTAAACAGGATTTGCGATCAAGTTTTATTCACAGAACAGGACCAAAGAAATTCCCAGTCTCCCTGGCACCTTATTCAAGGTTGTTCCTCAGCCCATCATCTGGATTTTTAAAAATGATTTGATTTCTACGCTCATCAAACGTCTTGAAAATGTTACGTTTGTTTTTAATTTAAAGAAATCAGTAAGTTCATGGGATGAGTTTGGATGAAACTTTGGAGGATAACTAAATTAAATGTTGACCTGGGGGTGCATCTAGCCTGTTGAATAAAAGGAAGATAAGAACAGAGGTAGCTGAATGACTTCAGTGAGAAAGAAAACTGAGTTCCGTGTACATTTTGCTGGAGATGACTGGGATGAAGGGTTTTAAGGAGACAATTGACAGTGGGGTAAACTTAATGGGAACTGGGGGCTGAAAGACTAGACAGTTAGGAATTTGAAAGTGTGGATATGAAAGACATGGGAGAGAGTTTATTCGAGGGACAGATGCTGACATAAGATTCAGGGCTGAACATAGGTGGCCGTGTTTAATTGCGACAACAAGGATAAAGAGATTGTGGAAGTTGGCAATATTGAAAAGATGTCCAGGGACATATTTAGAAGAGTTTATGAGGAGGGATTGCTTATGGAAAGACAGGAGGGCAGTGAAGTCAGGGGAGTGAATTGCGATGGAATCACCAAAGGTGAGGAGACAATCTGTGCAAAGTATGAGAAAAGAAAGCAGTAAAGATTTCTCAGTGAGAAACTTTAAAAAGAGGATTTTAAAGGAAAGGCGAGAAGGAAGACTGTGAACAAAAGAATCAGTAGGGATATCCTGTAATGAATTTGGTGACCAGGGCTGCACTGGGTCATTGGCTGGGAGCAACCATTGGAAAGAAAAGCGACAGTATGATATCAGAACTCATCATCTGGACACATACGGAATTGGCAGGAATCACAGGCAACTCTCTGAGATGCTTCCTCACAAAAACTATATGAAGATCAAGACATTACACAAGCTAAAACTTTTGAAGTAAATCATACCAGAGGAAAGTTAAAACTGTGGAAGCATTGGTCATGTCCAAATATCAGCCTTTTCTGTTGATTTTATTTTTAATTTTCTCCTCTCTCACCTCACAGAGTACCCTTGGTACAGAAGGATCTGGTTTCGACGATACTGACGATGACATGGAGATAATTAGGGTGAGTATCTAACTCTTATAATAAACAGAGAGAGCAGAAATCTCTGCTGCCCTGAGCACTGTCGGCAATGGTGTGAAATATGGGAAACCATGGCAAAACTGGAAAAAATGTCAATGTTGAGAAACTATTTGCAATTTTCCCCTTAAGATTTAAATGGGAAGTTCAGAATCTCACTAATGAGTGGCAACAACATCGTTTCCATGCAACTGCAGCCCATTATTAGCAGAATTTGTCCCACTTCTATGCAGCTCCCAATGCTTCTCCTCTGAGAATCCAGATGGCACCAGTTCACAACAGGAAAGTCTTAAAGATTGCTTGATGGCACAGATCTCTGTTTGCTTCTCCAGGTCTTCAGGCAACTCTTGATTTCACCACAAGGCTCCTAAATGTTCCATGGACATTGTTGCTCTCCACCTTTCGACCATGCAAGTTGGCATCAGCAACCCACCAACCACATCACATCACCATGCCTGCTCTTGGTCCAACTGTTATGCCACTTCACCCCTTCTGGACTTGACTTTGCAGCTCAGGGAGACCTGTGGCCTGCTTGCTGCTATTGGGTTACCTTTACAGTCAGGGACTCACACACACTTCTCATGTATCTGTATAAGATGCATCCTATGACTCTTAGTTTCACTTCTTAGAGCTGTCACTTTGTGCTTAGTTGGAAGCTGCCAGCCTCTGTGGCTTGCATTGCTATATGATGCAATGGTTTGTTATAATATGCAACAATTCTGCATCCCTAAGTCTGTTTTCCCTTCCTGCAGCTTTATTATAGCTTCAGTTTCTTGTTAAATGAGCAGTCACTTCTCATTCCTGATGAAGGGCTTTTGCCTGAAATGTCGATTCTCCTGCTTCTCAGATACTGCCTGACCTGCTGTGCTATTCCAGTACCACACTCTCGACTCTGATCTCCAGCATCTGCAGCCCGCACTTTCACCTACTTCTCATCCCTGACACTACCTATTGGGATTAGTGATTTTCATTTGCTTTCAGTCATTCTCTGGAATTGTGCATTACCAGCAAAGCAAACATTCATTATCCATCCCTAAATTAACACATGGGTGAGCCATGTTCTTCAACCATTGGTTGGGGCTTCATACAATTGTGTGGCTTGCTAGGCCAACTCCTGGGGCAGTTACAAGAAATCCGCCTTTTATTTGTTCATTCTTGGGATGAGGTTGGTGCTGGCTGAGCCAGAAATAATTGTCCATCCCTAGTTGCCCTTGAGGCGGTGGTTATGAGCTGCCTCCTGAATTGCAATTGGGCCATTTGCAGTCCTTGATTTGGGACTGGAGTCAGATATAGGCCAAACTGGGTAAGGATGCAGGCTTCCCAACAGGACGATAAACTAATCGGAATTTTACTTCAAAGGGTCCATAATGCCAACTTTTGATTTCACTTTTCTTTGAAGAAAACTTAATTCAAGTTCACAGACTGCCAGTGTGTGATTGTGAGCTCTCGTTCACTGAATCTGATGAGCAACATGAATGCTGGGTTCAAGCCCGATAGTGTGCTACTTTGTTTTTTAGGGTATCCCAGGACCTCCTGGACCTCCAGGCCCTCCAGGATTACCAGGTCTCCCAGCTCAATCAGAGGTGTTGAATCCAAGCATTGTTGGCTCCCCAGGACCACAAGGTCCCCCTGGTCACCCTGGACAAGATGGTAAATCGGGTGAGCCGGTAAGAAAATACGAATTTCCATTTATTATATCTGTTCATTGGATTTCCTAATCCTGCTTTTGTTTTCTACTGTTACTCTCATGTCAAATTGAAATGCTCTGACTTTAACATTTTACAGGTATTTGATGAGCAATTTCGTGGTTCTGGTGAGGTATTCAGCTAGCTTGTTCAGATCCATTGCACTCGCCAATACGTTGATTGTAGAAGCAAGCTGAAGAGGCAGTTTTTTTCATTTTACAAAAAAACGGCCTGTGATGTTCACCATGTTTCAGACACTTAACATCAACTTAAATTGTGATATTCTTTTATATCATGCATGCATTCTGCATTAATCTAGCAAAGTGCATTATGTAAAAAAAACTGTGTGGTTACATTTAACAGACAGACATGTTATGTTTCTTTGTACTTATAAGACCACACTGTAAGGGGTCTAACAGATAATGTGGTTAAACAAGACTAAGGATAGTCATATGATACATGCAGTATTGTCCAGTTAGACATTTAGGTCAGAGCTCTTGACAATGAAATTGTTTCTCCTGGAACACCTTTTCAGAGCCCCTGGCTTTGTCATTTTAGAGATTAGATGAACAGATGCTTTTTGACTAGAAAGGATTTATCCCTCTGTCCATCCCTCACCCTGGTCAGCACTTTCCTTCAATTTGTCCCTACCAGTTCAATCACAGTCACTAACATCAAGTATGTCTCATCACTTTCCCTCACTCAGATCCACTTTTCTATCCTCATGAAAATTTGTTGGCGTTGACTCTAGCCCTCAAAATCATGTTCCCTCTTGTCGTTTCAACTTCCCCTATTGCTGTCTCACAGATGTTTTGAAGTTAATTATATTTCTGGTTAGCTTTCCAATTTCTGCGTCAGCTTGACCTTCTGACATAAATTTTATGCTCAGTGAAGTGTCACTTTTTGATATAGGCTGCACTTTCCTGTTATAAATGCCTCATGACTACTTTAACGTGATTCTTCAAATCAGACCCCATCATGTTGCACAGGCCTTCATTCAAATTACACTCCAATGCTGAGTCATTACATTTCCGTCCTTGTAGTTCCATCAATTCACCAGTAAAATACGGTTTTGTCAGTTTTCAAAGGCACAAGTCTGCATTTTCTTCTCTTTCCACAGTTTAGACCCAGCTGGCAATGAACAGTTTTCACCCAGACACAAATGGTGCTATTGGCATTACTAATGGTGCAAACTTAGATGGGCATTATAAAAATCCTAATGATGGGACAGACAGCAAAATGTAAATGAAACTTAAAGAGATGCAGTAAATTAAAGGGATGTGACTTAATAGGATGACAAAAAGTCCTTTTGGAAAGCCTTACAAACCTATAAATCCTCTTTGCTGAGGTTGGAAGGTCAGAGGACTCAAAATATTTGGGAATAATATGAAACCAAGGTGTAGGCACAAGTCTACAAAAGAAGGATAGAGTAACCCAGTTGCTAGGCCTCCTACTGGAGGGGAAGTTGTTCCTTTTGAACTACATTTGAGGTTGGGTCTGTATCTGACCCTGTGCTGAACTGAAGCTAATGTATGCACTAACCTACAAATTCGACAAGTAGATGTGTCAGTCTTGTTATGAGGCTCATAATCAGACCATGTGGGCTCTCACTATTCTGGGCCCTCTCTCAGGCCATTGAAATCATTTGACTAATGAAGTAACCAAGATTCTGGTTAGTCAGTCATTCACATATCCTAATAATGAAACTGTCAACTTCGTTTGAGGAAGCATAGAGTTCCTGTCTAGCCAAGTGTGGTCTTGCCATAATTATAGAATTGCAGTTACTGTTAAATGCCACAGAATACATTCAGTATAGCTTGACTTGCTTGATTTCCCTGCTTGGTCCTCTTATTCCAAACTACTAAGCCAAGGAATTCCCATAGCTAAATTAAGTGATATGATTCAGAGAGATAATAACAGAGTCTTATTTATTAAGAAAATTATTAAGAATGTTAATTGAAAACACATCAAAGCACAAAGTGATTTTAATTCTAGTAGGGTGGAGCTTTCTCTCAGTCTACACTCTTCACCACCATAACAAAACCAGGGAATAAAAAAGTAAATGTTCCAGCTAATCTGAAATGTTCATAGTTTCACTACCTGACAGATTAGTATCAAATCTAAAGAAATCCAGTCCGTATGTAAATAGGCACCAAGTAGGAAAGAACATACAGAAAAAGGGACATACTTTCGAAACATTTTGTCTTGCACTATTCTTTTATTCTCTCATGATATAATTTGTTGTTCCCTTTGTAATTTGGCATTTCTAATGAATGAAAACTGGAAAGCTTTGAAAGTGTGACTTTTTTCAATAATAATAATTTGTTTGTATAACCTACCTAAAATGCCTCAGTTCTAACCACACTGCTGTGTGAACATCCACCTCTATCACTATATTTCTGACAAGATTTGGATGTAATTATTCATGGCCCATGTCCAATAGTGGCAGAGGCTTTTATTTTAACAGTAACTAATTCTTCTCTTCTTTTTCCCTGTTTCATAAAGACTTAAAATATTTAACGCGATCCACAATTAGCTTTGGTTCTCTTTTTTGTTTTAAAATAGACGTGTACCTTCCATGAGAAGATGCACTTTGGTATTGTACTCAAAGAGAAGCAACTTGTGTGCAATTATTAATAGAGAAAATATTAACTTGAACCGTAGGTGGATTGTGCAAATTTGGCATAATCAGCCTTGGCTTACACAGTTACGTAAAACAGCTTGATCAGTGAAACATGGTCTCTGCTGAAATCTGCCTTTTAAAAAATGCATCAGTTCACGGCAAGTACTAACTGCTCTCAATTATTACTGGCACATGTTCCAGTTGTTCAAAAGGGTACGGCTGACAATCAATATAATTTTAAGGTTCAATCCAGTACAATTCATCATCATTCCCTTCCACTGTCTAAGATGTGGAATCTACCTGGCTATCAGATTTCAAATTCAAAATAATTTTTTTTTTGACTTTGAAAAGAACTTTTTAAAATTGACCCATCCATGGATATCTTGAGCTGCAGAAGCTAGATGTGTAACTCGGAACAGTGCAAAAATTATGATGGTATTTTGGAACATGCTTTGAAAGATTGAAAAAAAAATTCCTGGAAGTATTCCTGAGAAATTGATAGATAGAGTTATTTCTCTGTTTTCTTGCCTCTCAGGAGATTTGGTTTATACCAGGCATTGTAAGGACATACAAAAAAATGATGGACAATCAAAGATTTTCTGATTCACCGGCCTGTCCGGTACAGTTGTAATACCTTAAGGATCATATTACAGACATTTCCCAACCATGGATGAAATGATAAAGACCCAGGTCATCAGGGAGGAAAGTGCCATTGATAATCTGAATATTCCAGACATGACCCTCACTGTCCTTACAAGATACCTACTGCTCCTCAAGGTAATCTTTTCCCCAGCCAGAAACACTTCCAGCTCTCATTTAATTAAAATTGGAAGTGTTCACTACATGAACTAGCGACCTGTTCCACAAGTCCTTTATTAACTGAACATTTTGCCCTTACTTTCATGTTCCATCAAGTTTCCATCTGATCAGGATGGGAGAGCCTTGATAGAGCAATCGGTTGTTTGCTGTTCTTTTTTTAATATATTCATAACCTAGATTTTTATTAACCATCCAATGAAAAGTTGTCAGCTATTTATTAGACCACAGGACCATAACATATAGGAACATGGCTCGGCCTATCAGTCCATTGATTCTGCAACACCATTCAATCATGGCTGATATTCTTCCTCAAATCAATTCTCCTGCCTTCTCTACATAACCTTTGATCCCCTTACTAATCCAGAACTTTTCTAACTCAGTCTTAAATACACTTACTGGCCTGCATGGCCTTCTGTGGCAATGAATTCCATAGAGTCGCCACTCTCTGGCTGAGGAAATCCCTTCTTATGTCAGTTCTAAAGGGTCATCCCTTCACTCTAAGGGTGTGCCCTCAAGTCTTGGTCTTTCCTATTACGCTAATATCTTTTCTCTCTGTCCAGGTCTCTCAGTATTCTGTTAGTTTCAATGAGATTCCTCTTCAATTCCATTGAGTACAGACCCAGAATCTACAACCACTCCAATTGGCAACTCCTTAAATGCGAGGATCATTCTTGTAGACTTCTCCTGGAACCCCTCCAAGGCCAGCATATCCTACTTTAGATACGTGGTCCAAAACTGCTCACAATATTCCAAATGCAGTCTGACCAGTGCCTTATGCATCCTCAGCAGTACATCCCTGCTCTTGTATACTAGTCCTCTTGAAACAAATGCTGACGTTGCATTTGCTTTCCTAACTGCCAAAGAAACCTGAATGTTAACTTTAAGAGGATTCTGAACTCGGACTTACAAGTCTCTTTCTGCTTAAGATTTCCAAAGCCTTTCCCCATTTAGAAAGTAGTCTACGTCCCCATTCTTCCAACTAGTGTGTAACCTCTCACTTTCCCACATTATATTCCATCTGCCAATTCTTTGCCCATTCTCCAAGACTACCCAAGTCCTACAGCCTCCCCACCTCCTTAGCATCAACTGTCCCTCTACCTATCTTTGTGTCAACTGTAAACTTAGCAATAATACCTCACTTCCTTTGTTTAGATAGTTAATGTAGAATGTGATCGCCACACTGACCTCTATGGAACTCAACCAGTCACCAAATGCCATTCTGAAAAAGGCCCCTTTACATTCTGCCAGTTAGTCAATCTTATATGCAGTTGAAACTTTATTGCTGGAACAGCACAGCAGGTCAGGCAGCATCCAGGGAACAGGAGATTCGACGTTTCGGGCACAGGCCCTTCTTCAGGAATGAGCAGAGAGTGTTCAGCAGGAGAAGATAAAAGGTAGGGAGGAGGGACTTGGAGGAGGGGAGTTGGAAATGTGATAGGTGGAAAGAGGTCAAGGTGAGGGTGATAGGTCGGAGTAGGGTGGAGGCGGAGAGGTCAAGAAGAAGACTGCAGGTCAGGAAGGCGGTGCCGGGCTGGAAGGATCCGGCTGAGACAAGTTGGGGGGAGGGGGGATGAAGAAACTGGTGAAGTCCAAGTTCATCCCCTGCGGTTGGAGGGTTCCCAGTCGGAAGATAAGACGCTCCTCCTCCGACCGTCGGGTTGTTGTGGTTTGGCGGTGGATGAGTCCAATGACCTGCATATCCTCGGTGGAGTGGGAGGGGGAGTTGAAATGCTGTGCCACAGGTTGGTTGGGTTGGTTCGTCCGGGTGGCCCAGAGGTGCTCCCTGAATCGCTCCGCAAGTAGGCGGCCTGTCTCCCCAATATAGAGGAGGCCACACCGGCTGCAGCGGATGCAGTAGATGATGTGGGTGGAGGTGCAGGTGAATCTGTGACGGATATGGAAGTTTCCCTTGGGGCCTTGGAGAGAAGTGAGGGGGGAGGTGTGGTGCAACACTTGCGCCCACACCTCCCCCCTCACTTCTCTCCAAGGCCCCAAGGGAAACTTCCATATCCGCCACAGATTCACCTGCACCTCCACCCACATCATCTACTGCATCCGCTGCAGCCGGTGTGGCCTCCTCTATATTGGGGAGACAGGCCGCCTACTTGCGGAGCGATTCAGGGAGCACCTCTGGGCCACCCGGACGAACCAACCCAACCAACCTGTGGCACAGCATTTCAACTCCCCCTCCCACTCCACCGAGGATATGCAGGTCATTGGACTCATCCACCGCCAAACCACAACAACCCGACGGTCGGAGGAGGAGCGTCTTATCTTCCGACTGGGAACCCTCCAACCGCAGGGGATGAACTTGGACTTCACCAGTTTCTTCATCCCCCCTCCCCCCACCTTGTCTCAGCCGGATCCTTCCAGCCCGGCACCGCCTTCCTGACCTGCAGTCTTCTTCTTGACCTCTCCGCCTCCACCCTACTCCGACCTATCACCCTCACCTTGACCTCTTTCCACCTATCACATTTCCAACTCCCCTCCTCCAAGTCCCTCCTCCCTACCTTTTATCTTCTCCTGCTGAACACTCTCTGCTCATTCCTGAAGAAGGGCCTGTGCCCGAAACGTCGAATCTCCTGTTCCCTGGATGCTGCCTGACCTGCTGTGCTGTTCCAGCAATAAAGTTTCAACTTTGATCTCCAGCATCTGCAGACCTCACTTTCTCCTCGAAGATTTCAATCTTATATGCATGCCAGTACCATGCCCCTATCACCACGGGCTCTTATCTTATTGAACAGCCTCCTCTGCAGCACCTTGTCAAAGACCTTTTGGAAGTCGAAAAATAGATCATGTCCACTGGCTTTCCTTTGTCTATCTTGTTTGTGACCTCCTCAAAGAATTCTAACAGATTTGTCAGGCTTAACCTCCCCTTGACGAAACTGTAGTGATGCATCCATATTTTACCATGTACTTCTAAGTACTTCACAATCATCTCCTTAATACAGTTGGTTCTGCTATAACGTGTGTTTCTTCAACACAAATTAGCTATAACGCAGTTGAAGCGTTTAGACCATTATTTGCAGAACGCGAACTTTCCTTACCTGTATTGGCTGTAATTCTGGTCCCATTGATTTGAACGGTGCTGCGTTCTTATAACGATTTTCTTATAACGTGGAAATGGAACTAACAGAACAGACTGTAAAGGAAGGAATCTCTGCGGTGGGGGTGGGAGGGGGGGCGCAGTGACCATAACTTGATCGAATTCTCTGTGCAGTTTGGGAGGGAGAAGCTTGAATCAGCTGTAACGATATTATAGTTGAGTAAAGGTAACTACAGAGACATGAGAGAGGAGCTGGCTAGAGTTGATTGGAAGGGGAAGAGGCTCAAACAGGGAAGACAGTGGAGCAGCAATGGGAAGAGATTCTGGAGGTAATTTGAGAGGCACAGCAGAAATTCATCCCAAGGAAGAAGAAATCTTCTAAGAGGAGGACTAGGCAATGGTGGCCACTAAACGCACCTCAGCCCCCTGACTCTATCAAAGTTCTGGTCTGCTACGGGTGTCATTCACTGTGAAGACACTTGAAAAACACCATTTCAATTTCTTTGCTGTTTCTTTCTGCCCCGCCTCATTTTCTAGTGGTCCAGTGTCCACTCTTACCTGTTTTATATTCTTTTATATGTCTACAAAAAAACTCTGCAATCTTCTTGTATATTACTAGCTTTTCACCTTGCTGGTTTTTGCCAAATTATATATTTTTCTTTTTATTTTATGCCTTATCAGCCATGTTTGCCTTGTTCTCCCCTTGTATATTTCTTCTTCCTTGGGATGAATTTCTGCTGTCCCTCCCGAATTACCCTCAGAAACTCCTGCCATTACTGCTCCACCATCTTCACTGCGAGGTTCTCCTTCCAATCAACTCTGGCCAGCTCCTCCCTCACGTCTCTGTAATTACCTTTACTCAATTGTACTATCATTATATGATTCAAGCTTCTTCATCTCAAACTGCAGGGTGAATTCTATCACATTATCGCCACTGGGTTTCCTTCATCTTAAGCTCCCTAATCAAGTCTACCTCATTGCACATCACCAAATCCAGAATTGACTGCTGCCCAGTGGGCTCGACCATGAGCTGCTCAAAAATAAACCATCGCATAGATTTTTCACGAATTCCTTTTCTTGGGATCCTCTACCAACCTGACTTTCCCAGTCCATCTGCAAATTGCGGTCACCCCCAATTATTGCCTTTCTTTCATGTCTTTTTGAACTTTTGATTTTAATTTCTGCCCCATTCTGCTACATTTAGAAGTCTGTTCATAACTTCCTTCACGATCTTTTTTCCTTTGTGGTTCCTCAACTCTATCCACTCTTCACTTTCAGATTCTTCATCTTCTATCCTATATCACTTCTCGCTATCAATTTAATTTCATTTCTTATTAACAGAACATCCCCAATCCCTTTGCCCCTCTGTCCTTTTGATAGAATTTGTATCCTTTGGATAGCTAGTTCCCAATCCTGATTTCCTCGCAGCCACATCTCTGTGATACCCATAACATCAGACCTGCCAATTTTAATCTGTGACAGAGCTTCATTTACCTTGTTTCATACATTGCGTGTGTTTAAGTACAACACCCTCAGTCTTGTGTTTACTGCTCCCCTTATCATAGCTGTCCCCTTATTTGCTGTGCCTAAAATTAGATTCCTGACCCTTTCTATACTCTCTGTCCTGTTGCTTGTTCTGGAAACTTTAATAATGTTTCCTGAGACGTCCTCCCCTTTAGCATTTTCCATAATTTTCCATGCAACTGAAACCACCATCCCCACACACTATTTAGTTTAAGGTCTTGTTTAACTACTTGATAGCCAGCAAAATTAAACTGTGGCTCTGATGAATCCCCAGATGCAGTGCAAATGTCCATTGATGCTGGATGCAGTGAGTTTGAGATCCAAACAAAATCTCAGATGTGACTATCTCAAAGCAGTATTGAAGTTCTTCTACATTTGGCACCAGTCCAGTGATCAAACTTTCTTTATATACTGCCTATAGATTTGAAAATCTTCCTGAAAATTAAAAAATTCAAACTGGCGTAGGTAAACTAGTGTTGGCACGGAGCTGTAAATGCTTCTTTTAAAATTAAATCTTGAAAGAGAGTAGCAAGATCTGAGCAAATCTTATTGTCAGTATCTGCTTCCACAACATTGAACATCTGGTTATTGTGGCAGGGCACATCACAAAGGCTTTTGGTTTCATGTAACAGCATGTGTGGAAGGTAAGTTCTCCCACACGCCATTAATTGTTGGCTGATTACTTATAGGGTCCAAGGGGACCACCAGGAGTGGATGGAACGTTTGGTAAACCAGGGACAAAGGGACAAAAGGTAAGACTTGCAAATTTTGAGAAGTAATTAAGTATGAAGATCCATGGTAATGTATATCCAATTCACTGGCTCCAATAAACTATTAAGATATTTAAAATCCCATTAAAATTATCTGTTCCATTAAATTATAATGTATTTTCCCTTCAACTTCAGTTACTTCATTGCATTTATGCATTTACACTTCCAATTTCATCCCCAATCACTCTTGCAAACATCATACTTAAACATGTAACATTGTTATTGCATTGAATATTTTGCTAAGTTCCTTTCTTTGCATCCATATATTTTAACCTGGATAAGGTTTTCTGAAATCTACCCAGGGTTCCTCTTCCCTTTTACCATAGATTCATTTTCTTCCTTATTTGCACTTTTATTTCTCTACCTATCTGTTTTGGAGACTGATTTGTTCACTCTCTCTCTCTTACCACATTGTAAATTCAATTTTTAAAGCCTTTCAATTTTTCACTAACCAGGGCAAACACAGGTTCAGCACTGTCCATTTTATTGGTGGTGTGTTTGTTTTTAAGCATCGCTGAAGATCAAAAAGAGTTTAATGCCAGTGCCAGGATGAGCAAATATTCTTAAAAATGAAAATAAAATAGGCTGCTCTCTTGATTTTGTATTAGGTTGTCTTTTTGTCTGTACCCAGGCAGCAGTTCATATCTGTTCAAGTTTAAGAAACCAAATGGTGTGTTGGTAAAGGAGTCTGGCCCCACTAGATGTTTGTTTCCTGCAGTCTGCCAGCTTGCAGAAGAACAAAAGCTAATCTACATAGAATATATAGATTTTTCAGGCTTTTGCAAATATTTTAGCCACATTAGCTTTAATAAGTACCAGTCCAGGTGAGATTACCATGATGGACTTTCCTTCTTAATCTCTCCACTTGCCTGAGGTGTGGTGACCCTCAGGTTAAACCACAGTCATCTCTCTCTAATGAGAGAGCAGGACTATAGCCTTGTTGGACTATGGCAACTTTAATTATTGTTAAGTAATTGTTGACAGCATTCACTCACTAATGAGTGCGATTGTCTACCTAGGAGATTCCTTGTCGCTGGTCTTGAGTTCTGTGGATCCTTGCATGGCTGACCAGCCTAATCCTTGAGCCACATCTCCAACCACATCTTTGGCAGCTGTTTCCTGGAGGTTGAATTGGTCCTTAGGCTTGGTATCATTGGCGTTCCTTTCTCTGGTTCCTTTTCCATTCTTCCTCTTGCCCATGGGCTTTCTTGAAAAATTGTGACGCTTCATACAGAAATTTCCTCCAAGTCGGTTTCTTCTGACCGAGGATTTGCCATACATTGGTGTCAATGTTGCGTTTCTGGAGGGAGGTCTTCAGGGAGTTTTTGAAATGCTTCCTTAGTCCTCCTCTTGTTCCAGTACCTTCTTTGTACTGGACAAAGAAGATTTGCTTTGGTAGTCAGGACTCAGGCAGCCTAAGGACGCAGTCAGCCGAGTGAAATTGGTTTCGGTTGATCATGGCCTCAATGCTGGTGCTATTTGATGCTTCAAGGACAGTGATGTTAGCACACTTGTCCATCCAGCTGCTCTGAAGAAGCCATTTCAAACAGTATTGATGATACTTCTCAAAGGTCTTGAGGTGGCATCTATATATAGTGCAAGTTTCTGAGCCATATAGAAGAGTTGGAAGATGATTTTCTTATACACAAGAATTTTGATATCAGCATAGATGTCACGATCATCAAAGACTCGCATCTTTTGGCATCCAAAAGTGACACGCATAGATTGGATGTGATGCTGAATCTCCAGGTTGATATTAACCTTCGACAAGAGAGAGCTTCCCAGGTAAGGGAAATATTCCACATTGTGGGAGGATTTCTCAATTGTTGTTGTTAATGGACTAGGAATTTACTGGGATGGGTTGGTAAAGGATTTGAGTCTTCTTGAGGATGAGGCTAAGAACAATTCTTCAGACTGCTTCTACTAAGGCATTAAGTGAGGCTTGGACATTGTTTTCCAAGAGAGTGGAGATGACATTGTCATCCCCATATATTCCACGAATTACGTTATTGTTATTTGCTTCTTGGATTCCAACCAGTTGAAAGTTAGAAAGTTTTCTGTCCATCCTGCAGACAATGTCCACACCATTGGGAAGCATAGTCTTGACAAGATGAAGTATGGTTTCATTGAAGATGGAGAAAAGGTTTAAGGGCAATAACACATCCTGCTTGATCGATTCTGTCGTATTACTATCAGTGAGGACCATCACCAGCATCTTGACACAGATGAAATGGAGAATGTTGATGGATTTTACTGAATGGCCAATCTTTGACAATGTTATAGACCAGACCAAACCCTCACAAAATATATTAAGACAATTCACAGGACCACAAGTTTACATAATTTTTAAAGGTAAACGTAAAGTGTTGTGTCCGGATCCAATTCAATTTGTCGAACTACCTGGCTTGAGGCAAAACACACTTTGTTTTCACACTGTAGTTAAAATACAAACAGAAGAAAGAAGAATTGGAAAAATGTAATTCTACTGGAAAGCTTAACAGAATAATAAACTATTTAACTACTAGACAGCAGCTGTTCCAAAATAGTAACATCTCATAAACTCACCCATGTCAAAGACAAAATTCAGTAAACTAGATTGCCTCACATGCAATTCCAACAGCAGGAAGAGAACCTCAGCTTTTAGCTGTAACAGAGAGGGGAATAAGATCATCCACATCCAGCTTCATGACCTGCTGAAAGCTAAAACTAAAAATGCTGGTTCTGTGAGAGCTTGACTCATTCAGGCTGCATCATTGTTCCAACTTTTAAAAAAAAACCAAGACCTCACAAGCTGTTTACTTTGTTGACTGAGAACAGACTGCTTATACCTCTGCCTCAACCTCTCTTTATAAAGGAAACTGGGCAAAATACACCTCTTGCAGCCATAGTATTGTCACAACAAGGTCTTCCATAGCACTTCCCAAACTGACTGAGGTAAAAGCCTTGGTCAGTTCAACAAAGACCATGTAGAGTGGTTGGTGTTATTCCTGGCACTTCTCTTGAAGTTGTTGAGCAGTGAAAATCATGTCCATAGTTCCATGTCTGGCCAGAAATCTAGCCAGGATTCAAGGGATGATCTTCCCAATGATGGAGAGCAGGAAGATTCCCTGGTCATTTCCACTGTTCACTTTACCTCCTTTCTTGAAGATGGTGGTGATGGCAGCAGCCCTGAGATCAGCAGGAATTTCTTCTTTATCCCAGATTTCAGGAGCAGTTGATGGAGATCTGCTCTGTGTTGGTCCTCCAAGTTCAAAAATCTCTGCTGGAATTCCATCGACGCCTGTGATTTTTCTATCCTTCATGTATCTCATGAAGACTTCAACCTCTCCCATGGTGGGAATGCAAGCTGACCTTTAATGGTAATTTGGGGGATTTCCTCAATGACGTCTTTGTCGACAATTAGATCGTGGTTTAGAAGTTCTTTGAAGTGTTCTCTCAACAGTGTTAATTTTAATGGAGTGGAGGAAATCTGGAAACTGAAGACAGCCATCACCTCATGCTGTGAAGAAACCATCAGCTACGTGACCAGGAAACACCAAGACTAGCTCGATGAGAATAACTACATCATCCAAGGACATGTCGACAAGAAGAGGAAAGCTCTCTGTGCCTGGAAAAATGACGACATCAGTGAGGCAAAGAGCAGAACTCATCAAACTGGAAAGGCAGAGTTATAAAGAAAACTAGGGAAATCAAGAAACAGTTGTGGACTGAGAAAGCGAAGAAGTTGCAACTCCTTGCACACAATTATGACATCTGGGGCTTCTTCATTCCCACCATGGCAGTACACGGACCCAACACCCTTGGCCTCAAACCAGTGTGGGGTAAGGATGGAACCATTTTGAGAGACATCAGGCTGTTAAGTGTGTGTGGATTGTAATGAGCCTTATGATCAATGCAAGACCCGGTAATATGTATGGAAGTTGTTAACACATTGATTGTTCCAGAAAGTTCTGCAAATAACGAATGATTGCTCAAATTTGCATCAGTTGGCCAAAGCTCTAAATATGCTATTGGTTGATAAAAATGACTGAATGAAGCCAACAAAATGCAAATATGTTGCACTCCCGTGCAAAATGAAGAATTCCACAGGAAGCTGTGGATCCTTTTCTGGGAAGTTGGCTTTAAGAAAAAAGGGTCTGAATCATGGATGTTTGTGATTTCTCAATCTGTGTTGCCAGTGAACAAATGCTTCATCAGCTTTGTGTATGTGGTAAACTTAGACTGAGGTCTTGTAGAAAGTAGCCTGTACTGTCTCATTTTAACATATGGGCAAAACTGTTGCTAATGATTTTGTATCCTTTTCAGTGATTTTGCATTCAGTAGCAACTTTGTATTTTACTTAAGAAAAGTCAATATCATGTCTTTGTTGACAGGGTGATCAAGGACGGATTGGCTTGCCAGGTCTTCAGGGAGCAAAGGTAAATATTAAATGTTGAAATGTCACATTGATTGCCCATCCGTATTTACACTGAGAGCAATTGTTGGGTTGCTTGTTGTGCCAACTTGTATCAAAGCTCAATCATATAAAACAGTGGTGATGGCAGCAGCCCTGAGATCAGCGGGGATTTCTTCTTTAGCCCCGATTTTCAGGAATAGATGATGGAGAAATTAAATCATGTGTATTTGAGACCAACTGAGATGAGGCACTTTCATGAATATTGCCAGACTACAAACTGTGGTACTTATTGAATTCAGTTTACAATTTGCCAGCATGAAATTCACGTTCATGATGTCGGTTTTTAGTCCAGTAACAAATCTACCATACCACTACGAGGTGATAAACATATAATATAGCTTTGTATGAAACTTCTCTGAAATTCACCTTAACCACATAATCTTACAGAAAATGTTCTCCAAACAGGCCCAACTGTGGATCATGTAGTCTTTGTCTGTGTGTGGTCCCCTTGACCACATATAGGGGTCATAGCCTTGGCTCTGTTGTAGTACACTGACCTCTGAAACAGAAGTCCAAACCTGAAAGATACTGCTTTTTGACAATGAGCAAAGGAAGTATCCTAGCCAATATTTATTTTTCCACACACGTCACTGAAACAGTTTATCTGGTTCCTATCTCATTGCTGATTTTGCGATATTGCTACGTGCAAATTGGCTGCAGCATTTTCTTATCCTAGAACAGCTATGACATTTAAAAACTGCTTAACTGGCAGGAAAATGCTTAGGGATGACCCCGAGGCTGTGGAAGTGCTTTATAATTGAAAGTAGTTCCTTTCCTTATCTTAATTTTATTGTATTTTCTTGTATTTTACTTTTCTTCTGAAAACCGTATGTGGAGATGTGTACCAAGATCATAGGAGATAAAATGATAGAAGAAAGTGTGACTGCATCAGGTTCAAACACATTGGGGAAAATAGGATTTAGTATCGGCCCTGGCCTTTTTTCAAAGATTAGTTGATCAGACAAAATGCCGTTTTGAAAGTGACCTGGAGAAGTGAACTGCAAAAAATTGAAAATCTCTTTGTTTTCTTTTCTCATGAGCAGAGTGGTTTAGTTCTCCAAAAATTGCTGAGTGAAAACACAGACCTAAATGCACTGTGCACCTCTTCCTGAATTAGTTATATTGAAGAAATGAATTTTTAGGTGAGGCAAATTGACATGAGTGAACAGCACAACTGTCCATAAGATGTGTGATATTGTTGTTTTTCAGGGAGATCATGGATTACCAGGACCTCCGGGAGCTCCAGGTCAGCCTGGAAAGCCAGGACCCCAAGGTCCACCTGGTCTTCCAGGTCCTCCTGGACCAACCAGCAATGGCGGTTACAACTTTGGATTTGAGGTAATTCATGTTGATGGGCTGGTGACTAACTCAATAAAAATGTCTTGGGATCAAAATTGAATGCATTTATCCAAAAAGCAATTCTATGTTAGTTTTTTTCTCATTTAATTCAGACCATTAATAATTCAAAGTTAACTCCAGAAAACATAAGGAAATAGCTAAAGGTTAGAAAGGAAAGAGTGGTTATTGGATAAATTACATGTATGTTGGTTGGATGGGTGGAAATACTAGAAGAAATATTTTTGAGTTTGGACTTGCCTCCACTGCTGTTTGTGACGGACAAAACATTTGTGGATTGAGAAATTTGATGTTGGGTGGTTAGACTTCCAGATGATACAAGACAGTGTTGGGATGTGGGTGGATTCAGAGGGAACAGCTCATAAAAAGTGTGCCATCAGGAAAAATGGCAGAGGAAATGTATCATAGAAAAATGTAAAATATTGTATTTAGGAAGAGCAAATAAATCAGAGCTGGACTGGATTTGACCAGGTGCCAGAGTCCCTGCCTCCCAAACTCCAGCAGGAAAGTCAGAGGCAAGCTTTAACCCCTGCTCCACTGGTTTATCCCACAGGAATTTAACAGATTGAGGGGGGTCAGTTTCTCTGAGGAGAGACCTCTTAGCACTTTCTGAACAGGAAGTCTCTTCTCTGGGAACAGTGGGCCGTCATAAGACGCAGCAGTGTTACTGGGAATGGTGAGCTATGCCCCAATATGGAACAGTTACCCAAATCCTGATGCTGAGGAACTATGGTGTGAGCTAACTAGGGGACAATGACTCGCATCAAGGCAATTAGACAGAATGGCCCCTATGAGGAGAGCCAGGATAGATGGGCAAAGGGGAGGGGGAAACCAAGGTAGGGGAGACTTGTTGGTAGAGTGTGGTGATGGAGGAGTGGAGGGGGAGCAGTGGTTTTCAAAGGACCAAATAAGAAACACATCGACCTCTGTCCGCCACCACCCCATACAAAGCTGCCAGGTAAGTCATTGTTGTTACTGCTTAAACCGCAGCAGCAGTGGGAAGGGTTCCTTATCTGGTCATTAACTGGTGGTTTAAGGACCTTAATTTGCTCGCAGGCAACAGAGACACTTGTAATCCTCTCCACCCCCCCCCCCCCCCCGGTCACTACCATTGGTAAAATTGCAATGGACTGGCAGGTAGTTGGTAGGCAAGTTGCCCACAGCACTTTACAGTAGTATCCATCCCCCACAAGAGGCATAACGTTCTTCCGTATAACTCATCTTTAAATGACCAAGGATGAAACTGAATGAGCTCTAGGAGTCTCTGAGGACACTCAGCACTCAATATGTCCAACTAAAAACCAACAAAGTCAAGAGGACGTAGAACCGCATAGTCAGAGAAAGTAATGGCCATATTGTACAGTGCTCTTACTGTGTGCTGCTGTGATCTCAGCAAAAGGGAATTATTTGAGTCTGATTCTGAAGGCTGACCAAGAGAATCCTCAGAGAAAGTTGTATTCCTGCCTTATTCCACTGACAGAATCAAAGCTTTCTTTATCTCAATACTGTACTTTGCAGCAAAGACTATCTCAGGGCCTCACTTTCGGCAACAAACTATAACAGTTCCCTCCAGCAATACAGTGCCCACTAGCCATTCGGTTGATATTGATGCTCAGACTTTAAAATAATGTTATTACATGCCGTTGAGCAAGTGGGACTCAAACCCAAGATTCCTGGCTCAGAGGCAGGGACACTCCCACTGCACCACAAGAATTGTTGCATTTCCTTTCCTGGCATGAAAATGCAATGTCATTCCATCCTGCACTCACTGTTATAACTTCCCCCCTCTACTAAAACTACAGGAACGAGGTTTCCATTTGAAGCTGATGTTCCTGTTTGATTTTAATGGTGACACACGCAGGAACAGGGCAGTCAGCCTTCCGAGTTGCATTATTTGGACAGGTAGCTGAGCTTTTGGAGGTGAGGACACCTTGCTGAGGTGAGCCATGACACCCCACACTGACTGAAGAATAAAAATAAATTGGAGTGATGCAATTTAAAAAAAAATTAAATTGGCTGTTTGCCTAATGCAATCATTTTCTACACAAATTAATTTCGGAGGCACTCTGTTATTTAAATTATAAGCTTCAGTCCATCTCCTTAAAGCCAGCAATACTGCCTGCTGTTAGAGTTCAAATCACATAACTCTGTCTTTTATGTCTTATTATTACACTAGTCCATCTTGAGCAGGCATGTTGGTGTCACAGTCAATCGGAAATTCTGGAAGTGATGTTGAATAATGAGACAGTAGACCAGCTCCCTTTTCCAATGTCTCCATCTCTTACACAGCCTCAGTACATCAGTCTCGTCTCTGAAGTTTAGCTTGCTTGAAATTTGAATTTCATTTGAAGAAAAAAATCAGAGTGTGCGAGAGCAAGTGTCCAAATTCCGAAAGGCTGCACATCAAATCATAGAATGTTCACAGCATGGATTATAATGAATAATCTAGTCAAGTTAGAACAAAAATGTAGCACCACATAAAGTAATGGTAAGCCAGAGAAAAAGTTCAAAGATGATTCTACTGTTATGCTATAGTTTTGGAAACGCAGGTCCAGATGTTTGCTCCCAGGTCAGGTGCACAGAGACACAGGAATTCCAAGCTTTGTGGGCCTGATCTTTAGAAATGGATGCACCACTGTGAGGTTTTAATTAATGAGTGTACTTCTGATTCACACTTAGGCCTACCTTCACAATTCCAAATGGCACCTGCTCTCCATCGTAGATGGCCCAGGTTGCATCCAGAAAAATGCAAAATTTAAAGGCTAGTTCTTACTGGACCTACTCTGCAAATGTCAGATTTTACACCTTCAAGGCCCACAAAATCTCATTTCAGTGGAGAAGATTTCATTAGGTAGATATCTCTGTAAGATGCATCAATCCTGATCCAACCCTTTTCCTGCCCCAGCAAAAATGGGAAAAGCCGATTTTCGGGGTGGAACTTGCAATTTTCTGGGTTACTCCAGCATTTGTATCCTGCTGAGAGGCTGTCCATTGTGGTGAAAATGCAGGCCTTGCAATTAGGAACAGAGAAACAAACAGGATTCAACGTTCCATTAATAGTTAAGTTCAGTTAATGTTAACTAATGTTAAATGTTAAAGTTAATTAATGCAGTTAATTAACAGACAGTAAGATTAACTGATTACTGTATTTTCCGAATACCAACTGTTGTTGTAAATTCACATAGCCAGACCAAAGTAAACCTGTTTGACACTTGGCGGCTGTTTGCTCATGCAGGATCTCACATATTACAAGATTTGATACTCCACTGGGAAAATCCACAGAGCTCTTTCTGCCTTGCTGTCATTAACAAGCAAGAAGTGCAAAAGGCCCCTGTCACTGCGTGTCAATGAAGTCTCCCTTCTAACAGGATTGGAGCAGTGCTGCGGAATTTGCTGTGCTTTGTTGGGACAAAACTATCCTTGAGCAATAGTACAAATCAGGACATATTGACTGTCTGATTTGAATTCTGCCTGATTTATTTTTCAACAGTGAATTCATTAGTTGTCCATTTTTTGTGAATGAGGTCTTTGGACTATAGATTAATAGCTCAAAACATTCTGCCAGATTTTCTTCCCTGACATATTGTTACCCTCTCCTGTGCCTAAGTGCAGTTTATGTTTGTACAAGATACCTGATGGGCTGGGATACAAAACAATGAAAGTCAAAAATCAACTGACAATTAAAGAATGTCAAGGGACCAGAATTCTCCCTTTCTTCTTCCAGGTTTGGGGGAGGTGTCCTTAACAGCAAGACTCCCTTGACACTGCCAGTGGGAAATCTGCTAGATCAAATCCAAGTCAGGTACTTGCACAGTAACCTGAAGTATTTCTGATCCCAAGTCAGTGGGGCTCCCCCTCCCCTTAATCTGCTCGCTAATTTGAAGCCACAGTGGGAAGCATGATCTCATCAAAGGCCCAGGCTGCTGGCTAAGCAGCAGAGCTGGAGACCAAGAGCAGCAGCAATGTTTTATAGTTTCAAGGGGTTAGAGTTGTTATTGTGGGGAAAAGGGATCGGATGTTTAGAGGATAGATCAGCGGGTAACTTTCAGCAGTCACACCTTGCTGTCCATCTTTGCCTCCAGATTTGGGATTCTCAAACACCCTCTTTCCCCCAACTTGGCTGACAAGCTACCCCTGCTGTAACAGTTGACAAGGCTATCTATTCTCTCACCTACTGAGAACAATCAGACCGTGGCCAGTTGAGGTTATTAGGTAGTTGTTAAAGAGTCATAGAAATATACAGCACGAAACAGTCCCTTCAGTCCAACTCGTCCATGCCGACAATATATCCTAAATTAATCTAGTCCCATTTGCCAGAACTTGGCCCATATCCCTCAATACCCATCCAGATGCCTTTTAAATGTTGTAATTGTACCAGCCTCTGCCACTTCCTCTGGCAGCTCATTCTATACACGCACCACTCTGCATGAAGAAGTTGCCCCTTGGTCCCTTTTAAATCTTTCCCCTCTCAATTTAAACCTATGTCCTCCAATTTTGGACTCCCCTACCCTGGGGAAAAGATGTTGGCCATTCATTGTATCTATGCACCTCATGATTTTATAACCTTAATAAGGTCACCCCTCAGCTTCCAACATTCCAGAGAAGAAAGCCCCAGCCTATTCAGCCTCCCCCAACAGCTCAAACCCTCGATCCTGGCAACAAGCTTGTGCATCTTTTCTGAACCTTTAACAACATTTTTACCATAGCAAGGAAACCAGAATTGAATGCAGTATTCCAAAAGTGACCTAACCAATGTTTCGTTCAGCCTAATTGATTGCCAGAAGATCGGAAAGGTCAACTATGGCCTTCCCAACTAAAATGTAATTTCTGAAGGGCTGGGAAATTTGTGGTTATCTGCTTGGTTCCAAACCCACCTGATAATTTCCCCTTCCCTGCGCCACCACCCCCGCTTCTGGATGAATCCACTTCCAGCCAAGCTTTTCAAAATAAGATAAAGAAAACGGTTTGTTACAAAGTTATAAAGTGAGGTATTCTCCCTGGATTGAATAAAATTGATATTAAAGCTGAAAATCAGACCTTGAAAATATTTCTATGAATAATTTATTTGCAGCATTTGTTATATCCAATAGATTTCACTAATAATTCACCCACATACCCTCTTTCACACCATATTTTAGGTTTAATATATGAAATTCAAGCACTTAATTTCACATAGTATCATTATGCTCAAATACTTTGACCCAAAATATTTCATTTCTCAATGAGTTGAATTTGCCTTACTTGGATTGACTTTAATTATATTTACAATTGTTAGCACATGATTTCTGCCAATCTCCACTACCTCAGTGTCACACTCAAAATTCTGGAGATTAAAATCTATGTCTGCTCTTAATGCCTCATTATTTGTCAATACTTTGAAAGTGTTATCATCAGTGTCAGGGTCTATGTAAGAATCTTCCCAGCTGCTGAACAATTTGGGCATCGGTGTGAAAGTTAGCAACCTAAACTGAGATTAACACTAGAGAGATTCTCAATATCAAGAGTGAGAAGTCCCACTTTACAACCAAGCAAGACGGGAATCTTGTCACTGAGTGGCGAGAGGCCTGTTTTCATTTATTTGTATGCTTTAACATCTCATCATTAGTTAATCTCACCTCACTAATGTGCGCTTTCCCATTCTTTCACCTGTCAGATAAAAACTAAAGAGCAACAATTCCTGACATAAAAGTCTGCGTGGTTACCTGGCAACTCCAGCTCACCACTACCCCCTCCAGTCTTACCAAATCTCAGAGTACACTCTGTGGGAACCTCCATGCATTGACATTGGCACATACCTTGACCAGCCTCACTGCACCATTATGGCTTCTCCGATCCACTTACTGTAAGGATCTACACTGCTGTGCTGCACTTTGGAGCACACCAGTAGCTTTCATTGTAATGCTGGTACAAGGACACTTGAAATGCAGGGACAGGCACCCAGCTCATGGATTGGACCAGGCTGCAGCTCAGGGCTTCTCCAATCTTTTACCACCCACACAATTTGTACCTACTTGGGCACTCAAATCATCCCTGTCTTGCCGTTTGCTGCAGTTGTATTTCTGCACTTTGACCCCTCAGTCAGAAATTAAGGGCTCACAGTACTTCTGTCTTGCTGTGTAGCACAGACTCAAAGTCAGGCAAGTTGTCATGGTTGTCAGCAGTGATCAGTCAAAAGAGTGGATATCGAGTCATAGAGATGTACAGCACGAAAACAGACCCGTCAGTCCAACTCGTCCATGCCGACCAGATATCCCAACCCAATCCAGTCCCCCCTGTCAGCACCCAGCCTATATCCCCCTAACCCTTCCTATTCACATACCCATCCAGATGCCTTTTAAATGTTGCAATTGTCCTAGCCTCCACCACTGCCTCTGGCAGCTCATTTCAAACACATACCACCCTTTGCATGAAAACGTTGCCTCTTAAGTCCCTTTTATATCTTTCCCCTCTCACCCTAAGCCTATGCCTCTAGTTCTGGAATTCCCCACCCCAGGGAAAAGACTTTGTCTATTTATCCTACCCATGCCCCTCATGATTTTATAAACCTCTATAAGGTCACCCCTCAGCCTCTGACGCTCCAGGGATAACAGCCCTAGCCCATTAAACCTCTCCCTATAACTCAAATCCTTCAACCCTGGCAACATCCTTGTAAATCTTTTCTGAACTCTTTCAAGTTTCACAACATCTTTCCAACAGTGGCCTAACCAATGTCCTGTACAGTCACAACATGACCTCTCAACTCCTGTACTCAATACTCTGACCAATAAAGGAAAGCATATCAAACGCCTTCTTCACTATCCTACCTGTGACTTCACTTTCAAGGAGCTATGAACCTGCACTCCAAGGTTTCCTTGTCCAGCACCATTCTCAAGGACCTTACCATTAAGTGTATAAGTCCTGCTAAGATTTGCTTTCCCAAAATGCAGCATCTCGCATTTATCTGAATTAAACTCCATCTGCCACTTCTCAGCCCATTGGCCCATCTGATCAAGATCCCGTTGTAATCTGAGGTTACCTTCTTTGCTGTCCACTACACCAGTTTTGGTGTCATCAGCAAACTTACTAACTATACCTCTTATGCTCACATCCAAGTCATTTATATAAATGATGAAAAGTATTGGACCCAGCACCGATCCTTGTGGCACTCCACTGGTCACAGGCCTCCAGTCTGAAAAACAACCTTCCACCACTACCCTCTGTCTTCTACTTTGAGCCAGTTCTGTATCCAGATGGCAAGTTCTCCCTATATTCCATGAGATCTAACATGTTCCTTGCTACGTCAATTTCACATCTGCAACAAGTACCAGCAGCCTCTGCAATAAACATACAATACATGCATCTGCCAAATGGCAATACCTCAAAGTCTCAGCAGATTAATCCTCAGTAAAGTCTTCAGTCAGGGGCATTGTCTGCTATCAACCCAGGTTTGGACATGGTCAGTCAGCTACTCAGAGTGGTCAGGATCAGGGAATGTGTACTACTACTGCCATCGTTAGTTCTGCAGGTCCGAGGAGTCGCACTGGGTTATTCGTAGAGCTGCACCAAGATCAGTTTTGAGTCCAGCCACCCATTGGTCAGGCTGATCATCCACGTTGGTCAGCTTGATAGGCAATAGTAAGTCTTGCGAGTCAGCTGAACGAAAGTCAAGTTGATTTTATCTGAAGCCGCCATTGTGGTAGGGAAGTAGAGAAAGACATTCTGGGCTTGGAAGCATGCTGAGATGGAATGGGGATTTGTGAAGGGGGATATCTCAGCATATAAATTGTGGAACTAATAATGCATTGCCAGTCACCACTACCCTGGCCTCGGCTGGGATACAGGGTGGCCTGATAGTTTACATGCCTACCTTGCAGGGCCAGGAATCAGGGGTAATTCTGAGAGATTATGTCATAATTCAAAGAGGCATGAGGAAACCTGTGGAAGCTCAGTACTGATGGGCTCGACAGGAAGAATACTTCCTTCCCCAAAGGGGGTTTTTATGATAATTCATGAATGTCTCACATTTATAGTTCAGATTTATTAATTGAATTCAAACACTGTGATGGTTTTTGAACCCATGAACAGTACTCTGGGCCTCTGGATTACTAAGAGTTGAAAGGTATAGTGCTGGGAAAGCACAGCAGGTCAGGCAGCATCCAAGAAGCCGGAGACTTGACGTTTTGGGCAAAAGCCCTTCATCAGGATTACTAGGCCATTGACATTGCCATTAAGCCAGAATGGATGGTTAATGATAGTTAAAGCATAGCTACGTTATAGTATCAGTACAGCAGTGTGTAGACAAAGCCTTGCTATTCCATTCCATGGGTTCAAATTTGATGCCAACTCCCTTTGACATGTCCCACAAGTCTGGTTTGAGATTGGCCCAACAAACTAACAGACAACAAACATTTTGCTTTTATGTAGAGAGAGAATGAAGAAAAGCTGCTTGACCTCCATAAAGGACATCTAACAGAAAAGAAATCTCAGTGAGAAAAGTGATTGTAAAATAATGCTCCCAACACTCAAGCCCCAATCTCTTTTCAGTGTGGTGACATTTCCCAAGTCTTTCCAAAGTTTCTAATCAAAACACCGTTTATCGATTTTAGCCCACAGGAAAATTTCTTTTGTGTCAGATAACTGCTTCATTAAAAGCTTCCAGACAATTTAGACTCAATAGCAATATGCTGGTAAGATATGCATTATTTAGAATGCTCTCAATGGCTGTCATGTAAACAGAGGTAACCGTTGAATGGAAATGATATCTGCATTCTGGTGAGATTTACCTCTAGCACATTGTGCTAAAATCTGATTGTTCATGTGGAGCTTGTTAATGTGAAAATTGTAGAAGTGGAAGTTGTTGAGGGGAGTGTATGTTGAGGTGTTTTAACCTGGGTGGGCAGTATGGCTGATGTTCATATAAGGCTGGATTTCTGCTTCAAATGAAAAAGCTTCAACATTTGCATCCTCATTCTAATGCACACCAGGAAGTGGTCTGTTTCCTACTCAATGTTGTAGTATACTATACAAAGTTGAAACGGATTTTGTTTCTCATTACTCAAGTATGCTGAAGAATTTGTGCTCGGCGTTTTAAAATTGCATGCTCACATTTTAAACTGATTATTTCTTTTTAATTGGTCATATTTTAATTTGTTCAATATCTGTCTCTATCCCAACAGGATATGGAAATCTCTGGAGCTTTTGGACTACCCGGAATACCAGGAAAGCCTGGATCACCAGGACTGCCAGGGCTCCCAGTAAGAATATTAAATATGTACATGACTTATAATCTAGAAAACTGATTTTAGTATCATAAACTCAGGAGCAGGGGATTTAAAGAAATAATTCCTTGGTTGCCTACACTTAATTCAATGAAAAATCCATGGGTCTTTTATTTCATCTGCATTTGCTTGCCCCCAAATGCAGATGAAACATTGCAGTTGTTTGCAGTGGCCAAAATCCACAAACTAGCATTCATAAGTTAATAATCCTTCAACGTACCTGAAGGTCACTGTTGACAAGAAACTAAGAAAATACTGTGCCATATGGATATAAATGTGGTGGCGACAAGACCAAGTCAGAAGCTGGATGTTCTACAGCATGTAGCGCATCTGCTGACTCCTGAGAGCCTGTCACCTATTTACACAGTATACAAGTCAGGAGTGTGATGCAAAACTCCCCAATTACCTCTATGGGTATGGCTTGAACCGCACTCAAGAAATTGGATACCATCCAGAACGAAGCAAGCTGCTTGATTGGCACCTCATCCACCACCTTAAACATTCACTCCCTCAAACATTGCTGCATACATAAAATCTATAAGATGCACTGACCCAACTTAACAAGCATCCTTTGACTGCACTTTCCAAACCTGCGACTTCTACCACCTAGAAGGAGAAGAGCAGCAGAAAAAGCCAGAAACTAAGTTTTTGTCCAAACCTCATGCCATCCTGATTTGGAACTATATCACCATTCCTTTACTGTTGCTGAGTTAATGTCCTGGAATTCCTTTCCTAACAGCACTGTGGGTGTACTTATGGGTAATAACAGTTCAAGAAGGCAGCTCACTACCACCATTTTAAGGCTAATTGAGGAGGAATAACATTTGTTCCAAGTGGTGCCCATATTGCATTGAAAGAACAAAAATAAATAAATTGAGTCGGTTCCTCTAATTAGTTGAAAACAAGGGGGAAATAATTAATTGATTTTAACTTGCAAAACTTACACTGTTAAAATGAGGCTGAAGATAATCTTAAAAGTGCTGAGATGTATGTGAATATATAGATTAAGAGAGTTAAGTGTTAAAACCTTATTAACACCCAAAAGATAATGAGTTTGTCATTAGTACCTTGTCATTAGTGTGTAAAATGACTAAATCATGTAAAATCAGTATTGATAGAACATCAAAGGTTGGAATCATAACATTAAGGGATCCCAGAGGTCATGACTTTAAATCCCATTGAACCGAGCCGTGGATCTGAATGTAATAAATCTGCTCAGTTATGGGCTGGCGGCAGAGAAAATAACCCTGAATGCTGCCAAATTATCAAACGGCTACTATCAGGACACAAAGTTAGTTTTGGTGTTTGTCTGCAGGCAACACTAGCAAGACATGTTCGCCATTACAATCAGTCACATAATATGGGCCAGCATTTTAGGAGTCGAAGGTCCCCTTTCATAATTGGATTTTTACAACAATCCAGCAACTGTCTCATCACTGATGAGCTAAAAATTATAAATTTAGGATCTCATGGTTGCTCATCCAGTACCATAACTGCTGGGTAGAAACAGACCTTCTGATCACATGATCCCCTTCCTTGAGGAAAATGACTGACTACCTCTAAACCATCACCCAGAGAAGACTGAATTAATCAAACCTCTGTGAAGGATTACAAGCCCAGACTGACTAAACAAGACCCTTGCAAAAGTATAGAATTGTGCTTTCCCATCACACAATGGCAATGTAGTTGTGACTCAAAGCTGCTTTGCAGACTATGGAGCTTCCTTGTGCCTGCAGGCTTCAAATATTTGTACAACAAGTTACCTCACTGTCTCTTTGTTTGTAGGGTGTAAAGGGCGAACCAGGTTCTCCAGGTGACAAAGTAAGTGCGACCTATTTAAGAGATCTTTTAAAACTCCATGTTTCTCTCATTATGACTTTCTGAGCAGAAAAGATTGGAACAGAACCACAACAAAGATTGGACCTGCAGAGGGTAGTGGGAGGATGGGGATCTTGAATTTCCAAAACATCAGTGAAGTGAAAGCAGACTTTTCAAAAGCACAAAAAATACCGCAATGTAAGGTTCTACAGTCTGAAGTGCAAGTGGATTACATGTATATAATGACATATAATGACATATACTTCCTCTCCACAAACTCCACAAGTTCTGAAAACTTTTCAGAACTTTCTGTCCTTTTTAAATGAACATTTTCATTGTTGTTATGGGAACTGTCACAATGTTACTGCATCCTCTGGCCATTATGTAGAGCAGGCCTCTGAAGTCATTGCTTCCATCTCATTTGGTTATAAAGAAAGTATATCATCTGACTGTGGGCACGAGCTCTAGCAATTGTTTGTCAAGATAAAATGCATTTTCTTTGGATATTGTCTTTGCAGTTGATTCTATTAACCTCCCTCACAGTCACTTTAAAATGCGATTTAGGAGTTGTAGTATAATACAAAAGCCTAAACATAATCTCCATGCTGGACAGTGACCTCTGTTACTGTCTGTCTCTACATCTATCTCCTTCTGCCTCAACTATTCTGAAACTCGGTTCATGGTTTCATAATTTTAAGGTTCCATTTGTGCAATGCTGCTGTAGCTGACTTCACCCCTCTATAAGCCATTCGAAGCCCCATACTCCCATTCACCACCTTCCTCTCCAGCTTGTGGTTTAGTGTGAACTGACTGCACTGTTCTTGTCTTGCCTCAGCCATTAGATCTTTGGAACCTGCACACTTACTCTGTTCAACTAATACCGGGTTCTCCTCAGTTTCCTGTCTGTCTTCTAAACCGTTTATTCAGCTACTATGCCCCTTCTCATGTCAACTCTACACCCCACCCTTTCACAAACTTTCTCAAAAATCTTCTTCTTTGCACATGCCTTCAAAATCACCTGGAAACCCCCACCTACAAATTTAAAGAATGTTGGAAAGGGGGACTGGAAATTCTGTTCCTCAGTTCCACCTAAAATTGAGAGTTGAAGGGGGAGAAAGTTGAAACATTTGGATGGATTGGAATGCCTCACCCACTTGCAGTGGAACGACACCTGGTCATGCAAATGTGGGGTCAGGGTCTGGGCCCTTTCTGATCCTGCAGTGGAGTTCTCCAACTGAGGTTTCCCCAGTTACACCCTCAGTTACACGCAGTCGTGAGTCTGCCTTGTGTGTAGAATGAGTCTCTGCCCAGCCAACTGGGGCTGGGATTGAATCCCTGGTTACTGGGTTCTGCTTTGAAGAGGAGAATCTTCCTGAGGTGTTGTTTAGAAAAGAAACGTATCCCTTGTTAATAATGGACAACAGTAAAGATCTGGCAGAGTAATTGTGCCCATTAGAATCCTGAAATGCCTTGGGATTGGGGGAAGGGGGTTGCTGGGCTGTCCGTATTACTTTTTTGAGACCAAGAGAACAGCTGTGGAGTTTTCTTGTGAACTATCTATAACTCTTGAGAGCACAGAACAATGATGCAGGAAACTTGGCAGTCGTTATTATGATGGATTTATGCTCATTCAGCTGCCACTATTCAGTTTAATAATGGGATGGAGATTATTTTGTATAAACACAGGCATTGTACAACATTACTCTGAACAAGAGTGATCCCTGAACTAGTTTGTATCATTTAAAAAAATTGGAGAGGAATCTTCTCAATTTTTGTTCCCAATTTGACCTGATTTGTATTGTTGTGACTTCTCTCCCAGGAGTTCAGATAGTTTTTAGGTGTGATGGAAAGGGCATGTTTGATATACAAGGAATCATAGTTGTGTTGGACAAGCTAGATGGACCAGTGAGTGTTTGCCTGTCCATCAGTATATGTACATTTATATAAAGCTGCCAGGTTCCTGTCATCTAACTCATCCTTCCTTGAGCTGGCTGTCAAGCAGATGTGTGAACGTGAGACAAACTGACGTTCCTTTGATTTCCTTCTCTCCTACTCAGAAGTGGCTTCATAAAGGATGCTATCTGACGCAGCCTTGGTTAAGAAAATCCTGTCCTTCAAATTAATGATGGAATCCCACCTGATATCTCATCTCATAGAGTCATAGAAAGTCAAAGCCTTTCCCTTGTCTGTGAGGATAAGTCGGGGGTCTGATGGAATACTTTTCACTTGCTTTAATGAGTGCAACTGTTAAAACAATCAGGAGGCTCAACATTAGGCAGTGTGCTTTGATAAAGTATGTTTCAAATAAAACACCACTGACAAAATGATGCACTTGAAGCCGCGTCCCTCTATGTTAGCCCATGTAACATACTCCACATCCTCCAGGCTCTTGTTAAGACCGATGCCTTGAAACTTATTAACAACACTTAGTATGTACGTTGTTATGATATCTCAGACTAACAAATAGTGTGCACTCTATGCTTGCTTATATTACTGTTACATTTGATACAATGCTAACTGGCTGACTGCCTGGAACTGAGGTGGAGTCAGGTTTAATTAAGGGATTCAAAAGTATATCATCTGACTGTGGGCAAGAGCTCTAGCAATTGTTTGCCAAGACAAATGCATTATCTTTGGATATTGTCATTGCCACTGTTGTCCATTATTAACAAGGGATTCCATTAACCTCCCTCGCAGTCACTTTAGGCTGTGGTTTAGGAGCTGTGGTATAATACCAAAGCCTAAACATAATCTCCATGCTTGACAGTGACTTCTGCTTCTGTCTGTCTGTCTCTACATCTATCTCCTTCTGCCTCAACTATACTGAAACTCTGGTTCATGGTTTCATAATTTTAAGGTTCCATTTATGCAATGCTGCTATATTTGAAAAGAAATGCGCAGAGGTATGAGGATAACGCAGAAGATTGGCACCAGATAATCATGCTCATTATTGGTGCTCAAATGAACTAGTGCGGGCACACCAGGCCAGATGGACTCTTACTGCTCCATCAATCTCCAGAATCAATGTGAAAAAGCCATGGGTGCTTGGGGTGATCAAAGTAGAGGATGAAGGTGTTCAGAATGCTGGCCTTCATTGCTCAGTCCTTTGAGCATAGGTGTTGGGACGCAATGTTCAGATTGTACATGTCTTTGGTCAGGCCTCTCCTGGAGTAGTGTGCAGTTCTGGTCACACTGATATAGGAAGCATGTTATTAAGCTAGAGTGGGTTCAGAAAAGATTTACCAGAATGTTGCCAAGAATGAAGGGTTTGCATAAAAAATAGATTGGAATATCTGGGACTTTTTCCACTGGAGCATAGGAGGTTTGAGATGTGACCTTATTGAGGTTTATAAAATCATGAGGGGTATAGATAAGGTGAATGACAAGGGTCTTTTCCCTAGGGTGGGGGAGTTCAAAACTAGGGGCATATTTTTAAGGTGAGAGGAGAAAAATTTTAAATGGACACGAGGGGCATTTTTTTTCACAGGGTGATTAGTGTGTGGAAAGAACTACCAGAGAAAGTGATGGATGCAGGTTCAGTTACAGTGTTTAAAAGATATTTGGATTAGTTCAAGAATAGGAAAGTTTAGAAGGAATATGAGCCAAGCATGGGCAGGTGAGACTAGTTTAGTTTGGGAACATGGTCGGTGTGGACTGGCTGGACTGAGCAGTCTGTTTCCAGGCTCTCTGACTCTATGACAAGAATCCATGGTCTGATGTTGTTGAACCTATCATCCAGTGCTGAATTCTGTGAAATGCCTAAGTGGAAAATGAAGTATTGTTCCTCCAACTTGTATTCAGCGGAGACAAGCCCAGCCTGAGCAAGCTTTCCTCATCAGCTAACCTGCTCATTCCAGGTATCAATGTAACAAACCTTCTGTGATCTGACTCCAATGCTTCCTTAATTAAGGAGACCAAAACTGTAAACTGTACTCCAGATGTGCTCTTATAAATACCCCATATAATTGAAGCATGTCATCTTTACTTTTATAATATAAAGATATCATTTCAGTTTTCTTCTTAATTATTTGATGTACTTGCATACTAAATTTTAAGAATTCCATGCCAGAATATCTGGATCCCTCTGCATCTGAGAATTCTGCAGTCATTCCTCATTTAATAATACTTTGTTCTTTTATTCTTCTTTCCAAAATGAATAATCTAAAGTCCAAAGGTGTGCAGGGTTTCTGGGTTAGCTGTGGTAAAAACCCCGTGCAGGATTATGGGGGTAGGGTTGGGGGCCTGGGTCTGGGTGGGATGCTCTTCAGAGGATCAGTGCAAATCTGATGGGCTGAATGGCCTCTTTCTGCATTGTATTCTATGATTCTAATGATTCTGTGACTAACCGACCAACTGAGTGACTGCTTAACTGAGTGTGATTTGGAGATCTTTTATGCTAGTGTATTCACATGTCATGATGTCTTTTAGCTGTCTTAAGGCAGAGTACTTTTTAGACCTGTGCAATAATACAATGTTCTTGATACACATTCCATCCACTGACATAGCTACCATTTTCATCACTGGTATATGTATTCTGGTTGCTGTGAAATCCATCGACAATACACATAAAAACCAGCAGTTGTGACTTCTTCAACAGCATCACCAAAACACATCACGTCTGACTCTTAGAAAGGCAAGAATAGCTATTGTATGGCAATATCAACAGCTCTGACAAATCACACATCCATCATCCTTCCTTTGTCAGTGTTTGGTCAAAATCCTAGAACTCCCTGCCAAATGACACATGCTCCAAAAAGGACACCTGACAGCAACTATTGAAGGGCAACTAGGAACAGGCAACAAACACCTACTTTGCCTCCAATTTCCATATTCTCAGAACAGCAGTTTTAAAAAAGAAATTAAAACTTTGCATTTTAGGTTTCCATTCCAAGTACAGAATAAGCTGAGCTCCCATAGTAAAGTGACATTCTACTGGAACAAATATAAATCACAGGCAGGGATCCCACAATTTCTTGACAAATGCTCTCTAGCAGCACTTGACCAAGGACTTTTCTCCTGCCTGTGACTAACACAGACATAAAGAGCAGCCCACAGGCTGTTACTCAGTCTGCAAGAACATTCCAGCTCAATCTGCTCTTCTCCTATTTTGTCAATTAAATAATCTTCACTCTTCCTTTAAAAATTACTCTAGAATAATAAACAGGAGATGTTTATTGTTGTCTGACAACTGCATCCTATTTGTTTTTAAGGGACCTCCAGGTATCCAAGGTCAACCTGGACCCATTGGGCAAGCTGGCTTACCTGGACCTATGGTTAGTAGTTAATTAGTTATTGATTTATTGCCTGTATTTTCCTATTTGTTTCAACACTGTTGCAGTCCATTGCAAGAGTAGACAATGAAACCACTGTGGCTGCATAGAAAAAGCACATTTATTAGTTGCGCCATCTCTCCATACAGTACTTGTATGTGACCTGATTTGCTTCTGAGATCCCTTGGGCTCAGGTTGATGTTAGTTCAGATGAGAACAGTTCTGCAAGCGTTGCTTGTTTGTTTATCTTTCTTACATGGATGATTAATTCAAAAGTATTGAAAGAAAGATTTGCATTTATGAAGTGCCTGTCATGACCTCAAATTGCCTCAAAGCACTCTGCAGCAAACAAAGTACATTTGAAGTAGAGGTATCATTGTAATGTGGGAAATTACACACAGCAAAAGTCCACATGTAGCAAGGTATAATGAATAGATAATGCATTTTTGTGATTAATTGAGGGTAATCTTATGATCAGAACAATAGGGAGAATTCTATGTTATTTTTTAAAATAGTACCATGGAATACCTTACCTGAGTGGGTTAACTCAGTTTAACTCAGTGCACTGGTGCGTAGGCATAAATTATAACTCGCTTAGCACTCAAAACCACAAGTTGCTAACTCAGATGTGAGAATGTCAAGGCTTACAGAGGAACAATCCATGGAAACAAGATGACAAAACTTCCACGTCCCCATACAGTTCAAACAAAATGATCTTGCTTAATGTAAGAGGTGCATTTGTCATTGAATTTACTGGTGACAGTAAATAGTTAGTGTCACTGACTCAAAGTAGGCAGTTACCTCAGATGCACTTGGATGGTATAAATGGGCACTGAACTCAGTTTTCCCCCCATGGGAGTGATTCTGCTAGCCTAGAGTGAGACCATAGAATCTGTACAGTGCAGACAGAGGCCATTTAACCGGTGAGAGTCTGCACTGACTCCAAATAAAATCCTACCCTATCCTCATAATCTAATATTTACCATAGTTAGCCCACCTAGCCTGTGCATCCCTGGACACTACAAATAAGTTGGCATGGCCATCCACATAACCTGGTGAAAGTGAGAACTGCAGATGCTGGAGATTAGAGTCAAGAGTGTGGTGCTGCGTCCGAGGAGGCCAGGCAGCATCTGAGGAGCAAGAGAATCGACATTTCAAGCAAAAGCCTTTATCCGGACCACACAACCTGCACATCTTTGGACCGTGGGAGGAAATCCACGCAGACATGGGAGAAAGTGCAAACTCCACATAGATAGTCACTCAAGACTGGAATGGAACCTGGGTCACAGTGGCACTGTGAGGCAGTAATGCTGACCAGAGTGCCACGGTGCCTTCCTTTTGCCATTACCCATTAGGGCAATTTTAATTTCTTCCCTTTCCCCGAAGCAGGCTGCTCCAAAATGAAGGGAGAATCATTCCAAACGCCTTCCACGAAGCTGGTATTTTCTTTGGAGAGTCAGTGCAGACTCTCAGGGGCTAAATGGCCTCTATCTACACTATAGGGATCCTATGATCATTCCAGGCTAACAGAATCAGTCCCATTGGGGGACTCACCGCCTGGGCCAGTAACTATTGGCATCCCTAATAGGACCTTTAAGAGTCAAGCTTATTGCTGTGGGTCTGAAATCACATGTAGGCCAGACCAGATAAGGATGGCATTGCTATGATATCACTTTGCCATGAATGTCCAACAAGAGAGAATCTCACCATCTCCTCTTGACATTCAGTGGCATTATCAATGCCAATTTGTTTGCCATCAGTATCCTGGAGGTTAACAAAGAACAGAAATTTAATGGAATGAGTCTCTTCAAATTCTACACCTCCAAGAGCAGATCAGAAGCTGGGTATTCTGTGGTGAGTAACTTATCTCCTGACTCCCTAAAGTCTGGTTACAGTTAAAAAGCCTCAAGTCATGAATATAATGGAATACTTTCCACCAAACTGGATAAGTACAGCTCCAAAAACACTCAAGTCCAACACCATCCAGGACAAAGTGGTTTGGTTGATTGGAAAACCATCCATGAACTTAAACATTCACTCCCTCCACCACCAACACCATAGTGTCAGCCAACGCATCAGACGTGCTACAGCAACACAACAAGACTCCTTCAATAATCTCTTCCAAACCCATGACTCCTACAACTTATAAGGCACATGAGAACATTTGCAAGTTCCTCTCAAAATCATACACCCTGCCAATTTAGAACTATCATTGTTGCTTCACTGTCACTCTGTCAAAATCCTGGAATTTGTTTCCTAACAGCACTGTGGGTGTACCCACCCCACACAGATCACAGCAATTTGAAAAGGTAACTCACCACCACCTTCAAGATCGTTTAGGAAAGTGCAATAAATGCTGGCCCAGCCAATGACACTCCTCAGATGCTACCTGAACCACTGTGCTTTTCCAGCACCCACAGCCCATGGCCCAGCCAATGACACCCAAAGCCCATGGCCCAGCCAATGACACCCACAGCCCATGAACAATTTTTTTAAAAAGTTGCCTGGGTTTGAGGCCACAATGAAAATCTTGACTAGTGCACTCATCACAGCCCAAGGACAGGGAGTAAGCCTTTTAGAAAGGAGATGAGAAGACCTTTCTTCACCCAGGGAGTGGAGAGCTGGTGGAATTATTTGCCATAGACAACCATTGAGGCCAAAACATTGAAGACATTCAAAAAAGATGTAGGTGTAGTTCTTAGAACAAAAGGTTATGGGGAGGAAGTGGGAACAGGATAAGGATGGTTGAGAGTAATCCTTGCATGTCTTTGTGGAATTTCAATAGTTTGTGTAACTGTTTCAGCACTGCCCTTCCATAACACCAGTTCAGCAACATTTGCTGTGTGATGTTTTTATTTGCCCGAAGATATTTTGGCATCATCCATATGCCATGGAGGGGCACTCGGAGTAATCTAAAGGTTAGGAGGTTAAACAAAACCTCAGATGTGGTTCCCACAATTCTCTTAAAACTGCACAGGAATAATCCAAACCTAATTTGACATATTGACTAAAGAACAAAACAAATCCTTATGTTGAATAAAACAGTGTTGTTTCCAACCTATCACAAAGAGAAATTTTTAAAATTCATGCATGGGATGTGGGCGTCACTGACTTGGCCAGTATTTATTGCATCTATTCTTTAAGAATGATTTGATTTAGTTGTTACTTGACTGTCTATCCCTCTCTCACATAGACCCTAACAAAAACAGTTTTATGAAGTGCTGAGCTCAACACTAGGCCATGACTTTATTAAAAAAGAAAATTTCCTTTCCATGCTCACAGCAGAAAAACTCACCTGCAAGAAATTTGGGAGAGATACATTGCATGGGCCACATTGAATTTCCCTGCACCCTCACTATCGAGTGGAAAATCGAAGTTTCCCAGCTGCAGCATGAAGTCACAAAGTAACAACTGTTACATTATTTTTGTCATTAAATGGCCACCTTAAACAGTATCAGCCTTGGCTTAATCTCCAAAGTAAAACAAAGAACTGCAGACATGGGAATCTGAACAATAATAGAACTTGTTGGAGAAATTCAGCTGGTCTTGCAGCATTTGTGGAGAGAAAACAGAGTTAATGTTTTGAGTCTAGTGACTCTCCTTCAGAACTAATAGCTTCTGAGAACAAGTAGTATTAATGTTGAAGACAAGGGATGGTGGTGAGGCTGGTGGAGGGGAGTGAGCTATGAGCTGATAGGTGTAGATGGATCTAGTAGAGAAAGAGAGATAGCTGATAGTAAGCCAGTGAAGTAGAAAAGCAAGATAGGTGATAATGGAGACCGTGATTGGGTGAAAATGAGTTGGCTGTGCTGAAAGGAGCCCATATCATGCCATGACCTGGGGGTGGGTAAAGGACCTGGAAGGAGGTTTTCAAGTTCTAAAATTATTGAACTCAAGTCTTAAGTCCTGAAGGCTGCAGGGTACTCAAGCGGAAAATGAGCTGCTTACGCTGAAGCTTTGCTGGAGCACTGCAGCAAGCCTGAGACAGAAATGTTGGCCAGCGAATGCGGTGGTCTGTTGAAGTGACATGCAACTGAAAGCTCAGGGTCCTTTTTAAGGACAGAGGGTAGTTGTTCCGCAAAGCAGTCACCAAATTTCCCATTGTAAAGAAGACGAAAACCGATAACCTCATGGTCTCACCAGTTTTTGTGTCATCTGTGAATTTACTAATCAGACATCCCATGTTCATGTCTAGTTCATTACTGTACATTACAAAGAAGAAGGAATCCAATGCCAACCCTGTTTTTCACCATTAGACACAAGCTTCCAGTTCCAAAAACAACCTTCAATCATCACACTCTGCTTCCTGCTAGTAAGTCTGCTTTGGATCCATGGACACCGTGGCGCAGTGATTATCACAGCTGCCTCCCAGTGCCAGAGACCCGGGTTCAATTCCCGCCTCAGGCAACTGTCTGTGTGGAGTTTGCACATTCTCCCCATGTTGCTAAATTGCCCGTAGTATTAGGTGAAGGGGTAAATGTGGGGGAATGGGTCTGGGTGGGTTGCTCTTCGGAGGGTCGGTGTGGACTTGTTGGGCCGAAGGGCCTGTTTCCACACTGTAAGTAATCTAATCATACTCTATGCCAGGCGTTGGATCTTGCCAGTTTTTAGGGAGGATGGGTTAGGTTGGTTTGCATAGGGTCAATGGTCATTTGGAAAAGATGGCCGCGTGAAACCAACTAGTCCTCACCCATGCAGCACATAAACAGTTGGTTAGTTACCTTACATATTTAATACAAATTAAAATTTCATGCATATATTCATACAGATGCCAGAAAATGATCTGCTTAACTAAGTAACATTACTGGAGGCTAGTTACAATATAATTTGTTTATTTGAAAACTGGCTCCATCCATATTGTTGTCCTGTTACTTGGTGGTTGTATGTGCATACAAAACCCATTGAAAAATTGGATGAGATGCAAATCTGGCAAAGCATTTGCCTGATGATTTTCACAAGTGTTGTCAGTTCATCAAGTATAACCAATCACATGGTACACCCTGTGGCATTTGGCACGTCAATTTTAAAAGATGCACGAATTGGGGAATGAAAAGGAAGGATTGGTGCACACCAGTGGAATGAACTTACAAAAAATCATTTGGAAATAACTTTTTCATTGACATTGATGTTTAAAGCAAACAGTTCAAAAATCAGCCTGGGTTTTCAACTTATTGCAAAATGTGTTTAGTGTTACAGAGATATTGTTGGTTCTTGTTATACCTAGGACTATGTAATTTGAACTATTAATTGATAACCTTCCAAGGACACATGTTGGCACTTCCTTATCCCATGTGAACGATCTCAAGTTTAATTTGATAGCCATTATCACCAGCTCTCTCCTCCCATTTCCCAACCCCTCCTCCCAACTACTGAAAGTGCTGACATTGACTAATCCTTAATGTATCTTCCTGTTCATCATCTAAAGTGTCCAACATACCTGTGATTATATTAACATTCAATGTTACCTTGGAAATTAAGATGCTTTCCCCAAATTTTGAATCCTAGGCTTTTGAAGAATTTAGTTGATGTAACAACAGTGGGAAATTGGGAGAAACCATGAACAAAATCCAATCTCAACAGCAATCCATCAACCAAAAGAAATTCACAGAAAGTCACGTGTGGCAATACATCAGTCTACCCCACAAGAAATTGCTAACTAGCCTAAGTAGGAAATGCTCCATCATAGGGCAAACACATTTCCCAGATGTTAACAGATATTTTCTCAACAGCTACCGTTATTCAGTATCAAGGAAGTAAGGCACTTATAATGGACTCACGTAATGCCTGTCACCGCACTAATTTACCAACGCATTCATGAGAATGCTAAAGTTAATAATGTTTATGCTGTTGTGAGTGTGGCGTTCACTGCACAACAGCATCTTACTCATCTTTCAATTCTTAATTAGAAATGGAGCTAACTGTATCTGGACTCCTAATTAACAACATCTGGATTGGCGTTGACCCAGTGTGACTTCTGGTTAAAGTACTTCATAACACAGCTGTACTGATTAGATTAGATTACTTACAGTGTGGAAACAGGCCCTTTGGCCCAACAAGTCCACACCGGCCTGCCGAAGTGCAACCCACCCAGACCCATTCCCCTACATTTACCCCTTCACCTAACACTACGGGCAATTTACCAGGGCCAATTCACCAAACCTGCATATTTATTGGACTGTGGGAGGAAACTGGAGCACCCGGAGGAAACCCACGCAGACACGGGAAGAATGTGCAACTTAAACACAGTCAGTCGCCTGAGGCAGGAATTGAACCCGGGTCTCTGGCACTGTGAGGCAGCAGTACTAACCACTGTGCCACCGTGCCGCCCACTGAGCTCAGGGATAGCACTATTGTAATGGCAAAAGCCAATGGGCCTGATGTAAGCTATTTCAGTCTCAGAGTAACTAGTGCAGTCACACGTTTAACTGTGGTTCTGATCTCTTTGAATCCAGGGAATTTTCAGCAGAGTCAAGGAGATTTGAGGCAAAGAATATAAAGTGTGAGACTATTTGTTAAGCTTCCTTTACCAGTCATCACCAGTAATAAATATTTAAGTTGTCAACCATAAGAAGATATGGTTTTCTATCTCAGTAACACCGTTAGGCCGTTTTGTAGTGTCAAGCTATGCAGACGTTATTACTGGGCCTGTCAGATTACAGGACGTGTTTATCTGAAAACTGGCTCCAATCATATTGTTGTCATGTTATTTGGTGGTTAATTAAGGGCCTAAGGCACCAGGTAAATCTCCCAGTGACCTGGCTGAATTAAGTCATTCAGCAACATAGCCCATTCAGTGAAAGTACAGTCATCCCTGATGGTCCTGGAAATGTGGGACTCCCACATCTGAAAAATCACCTGGATTGCCCTCATCAGTAACCCTGCCAGAGGTTTTGAGATAGCTAGGAAACCATCTAATCAACATGGGACAGGTCAATGGAAGTACCATTGCAGAGGCATAACCTGCCCCAATAATCATTGAGAAAGGAGTTGGCTGTCTCCCCCAGCAACCTTCCACACTGTCCCCTTATAGCTCAAAGCAATAGACCCTGACTATGTTTTATTTAAGAATATCATTTTCAGACCACCCGTTTCTCCCAAAACCACAAAACCACCCCCTTTCTCTACCACCACCACCACCTGAATTGTGAGCCCAACTTATATCCACCTGGATTTTTGAGGCCACAGTCTCTCCAGTTGGTCTGTATTTTGTACATAGTAAGGAAATAGATTCACTCTGCTCTACTCCCCTCTCTCTTTCTTTCAGCTTTCAAATGGGACTGTGATAAGAGTCAATACTCATGATTTCTTTTCCACAGGGACCAAATGGTGAGAAAGGAGAACAAGGATTTAAGGTAAGACTTTGCCATTTATGTCAGTTATGGTCAGGTTATTAAGAAAGAGGAAGAATTGCACCCAATCACTGCCCCCATCACTATACAGGTCCTTCCTCAGAGAACACTGACTCCTTTAAACAGTTATCATATTTTAACACAATGGAATAGAAATTGGCCTATGCTTGGCTTCTTTCAGAACATAAAGTAGGAGCAAAATTTAGACTTGGAATGCTGAGTGTTCATTCTTTATAGGCTTTGTTCCTTTGTCGTTTTTTGTCTAAAGTGTTAGACCCTTCAAATATTTTTACAAAAGGAAGCTAATTCCTGTTGAAAGACTCCAAACAGAAATTAATCATAAATGAGCAAGGTAGGAGCTGTATTTGCACAGCTCAGGAAACATCAGTGAGCCTCATAGCCAAATGTGGACAGTGATGACCTTTTTTTTTAAACATTTAAACAGTCCAATGGAGGAGGGGAAGCCGGGTTTGGATTTGAACCCCCCCTCCCAATCTCACTTTGAGGAAGATGAGAGAGAAACACCACTGAGGCAAGGCTGACCCTGTTGTCTGACAAAGCCAAGGGTGGTCCCATGAGTTGACAGGAAATCATGGGCAGTATGGCACCTCGATCAGGGGGACACATCATCTGCCGAACAGAATACTGAATATGTAGAAGCAGGTTGACATGGGTTGGCTGGCCTATGGCACTCTCCTGCTGTAAGATGACAGCAGCAGAACAGGAAAGAGGTCAGTGGCAGAGAGTGGAAATGAGCAGTTGACCACTGCTGCCACATGTTTGCTGTATGTGTCCCACCCGTGCCTTAGCACCCAATTGCAGATACAAATGCAAAACACGACAGAACAACACTCAACATATCCAAAGATGTACAGGTTGGGTGAATTGGCTACTCTAAATTGCCTATAGTGTTCAGGGATGTATAGGTTAGGTGCAGAAGACAGGGGTAAATATAGGGTAGGGGAATGGGTCTGGGTGAGTTATTCTTCGGAAGGTCGGTGTGGATTTGTTGGGCCGAAGGGCCTGTTTCCACGCTGTAGGGGTTCTACGATTCAATGATTCTATATCAGTTAGTCTCCATTGAGGGAGAAACAAATTTGGTGTTTACAGTCGGTGACTCTCTCATTAGTTTAACACATGCTGCTTGACTAGCTGAGTATTTCCAGTATTTTCTAATTGTCTGTTATCTGAAACCCATTGTCTAAGTACAGATTAATAATCTTATTCAATATTCAATTTACCTTGAACACAGTGATGCTGCTTGCTGCTATTTTACTTGAGCTATTAAAACCTAATTTTCCGAAGGACGTGTGTTTCCACTTGGATGTCCATAGACTGGGTTTGCTTGCCTCAGTCATGACCTGGAGCTTCCAGCTGGGTCCAGGTGGACTTCGCAGGAGTCAGAATGGCTCCTCCACCCAACCCCATTGCCAGGTACAGCTCATCCCCAGAACCTACCTGAGCAGCCAGATACAAATGAACTTTTCACTCAGATAAAGTACCTGTGGTACAGTGACCAGTGCCAGCACGTAGATGCTGTTGGTCTCCAAGGATCAACTTGCATTGGCTCCTGGTTGCACTATGGGTTCCAAAATGGGCAAAAGCCAAACTCTACATACTCCCACTCAGCCTTACATCAGAAAGAAGTATTAAGGCTTCCATGCATGGGAGCAGCTAGTAGAGGGGTATTTTTAACCAGAGAATAATGAGGACACACCAAATGAAGGAAGTAAAGTACTAAATTGTAGATGAGGCAAATATGGAGTTTTAAACAAAAGTACCAAGGACACTTGATTAACGTTAACCCACATAAACACATTTACATGTGGTGCTGAGGGCTTTAAAAATGAATTGCTCCTCAAATGTTATGTATCGCATTATTTCACAAAGTAGAATTTATTTATTTAATGTCACAGGGTGAACGTGGTGAAGATGGTGTTGGTAGGCCAGGACCTCCGGGTCCTCCAGGTCCTGTCGTGTTACTACATGAGGTGAGCAATGCAAAATCCTGTGAAAATCTTTGATGGTTTTCTGCTTTGGGATGATCCCATTTCCAAGTCACTCTTTCCAATGTCACTCAATGTTCTAGTTACTGATGAACGACACTGAAGGACATCTCAACTTGAATGGAATCCAACTACTTCCTGCACTGCCCGTGAGTGTTTTCTCCTCAAACTATTCATGTGGTTTGGTATTTTACATCTATTTGAGTCATATTGTGAACTTCAACTTTAATTATAATTATTTTAATCTTGTACTCTAAATTCCTTATTTGAGAAAGTACCTATAATCACTAACCACTGAATTTAGCATTTTCTCATGTAGTGATACCACATTTATTTGAGAAATGGTGAGTATTGCAATCATCTTATACTCACTTCCCATGCCTGCAGCAGGTGTAAGCATTTATCCAACAGCAAAGTTCATACTGGGTCTAATACACTTTGTGAGGATATCCTCAGATAAACATTAAAAGTTAACAACATTTTGATTCCTGGGAAGGGCAGCTTTGTGATTTTTAAAATCTTTTCACGAAACAAATGAAGACTAAATTTTCTTTCAGCATCTTTGCAACCTCCCCAGATAGCTGACAATGTGGGATTGCAGATATCCTGTGACCTGGTATATCCAAATTTCCTGCCCTAAAGAGCAGCCAGAGAGATCACCGAGGTGCATCAAAAACCCCTACAGATTTGATCAAGGGAAGATTCCAACACAAGCCCCACTATCAGAAACAGAAATTGCTGAAAAAGCTCTGTTTTTGTTTCTGATTTACAGCATCCACAGTTCTTTCGGTTTTGCCCACCATCAGAATATTCAGTTTGCCCTCTGCTTGGATCCTCCGGGTCAGAAAGGAGATAATTTGAGATCAGACAACTGGGGTTGACCCCTTCTGCCACAGTACATAGTAATGCTGGGTCTGCACAGAATCTGGATCTATTCTACTCACGTTGGCAACCTGGCCTGCATTGTTTCCTCTTCACCATACATTCAGCATCCCTGATCTGAACAGAGAAACATCCATACTGCTAACTTCCTAAAGCTGGACACTGTTTTTTTGATCGGGAAATGCTGGTTACCTAAAAGACTCACAAAAAATTGTGACTGCATTTCGTGTCTTCAACCCAAGATGTTACAAGAAAATCAAGCAATTTTATATTATCATTATATTTAACTATAAATGTACACAACTAAATCCAGCGAGAAGAAATATTGGTATGGAGGCCAAGGATAGGTTTAAGGTGAGAGGAGAATGATTTAAAAGGGACCAATGGGGCCACTTTTTCACACACTGGGTGGTGCGTGTGGGGAAGGAGCTGTCAATGGAAGTAGTAGAGATGGGTACAATTACATTTTAAAAGACATTTGGACAGGTACATGGAAAGGAAAGGTTTGGAGGGATTTGGGCAAAATGAAGGCAAACGGGACTAATTCAGTTTAGGAATCCAGGTCGGCATGGACATGTTGGGCTGAAAGGTCTGTTTCCGTGCTGTATGACTTTAAGTTTAAGTCTAAGTGCTAAGTCTACCTAGACAAAATATTGGTAAGCTTCTCACTGCTTATGCTACCAGTTAACTCTACACATTAAAACACTGGTGTCAAAATCTCCAGTAATAGGTCTACCCCTCTGGTCCCCAGTAAAGAGCTTGGCAGGCTGGCCACTGAAAAGCACTCGCATGAGTTGCATCAAACTTACCCAGCTCAGGTATCAAATTGTTCAGTCTATTGCAAAAGGTTGACACAGTTCCAAACTTCCATCATGAGGCCACTATGAGTCCATTTATCATGTTCTTTCCCCTAACCTTTCCGGAGTACATTTGTTACCAGTGAAACTTTAGAACTGGTTGGTAATTTTGTTTCAAAACAAAACTCAGCGGAACATATAGAACATAGAACATTACAGCGCAGTACAGGCCCTTCGGCCTTCGATGTTGCGCCACCCTGTCATACTAATCTGAAACCCATCCCACCTACACTATTCCATGTACGTCCATATGCCTGTCCAATGACAACTTAAATGCACTTAAACTTGGTGAATCTACCACCGTTGCAGGCAAAGCATTCCATACCCTTACTACTCTCTGAGTAAAGAAACTACCTCTGACATCTGTCTTATACCTATCTCCCCTCACTTTAAAATTGTGTCCCCTCGTGTTTGCCGTCCCCATACTTGGAAAAAGGCTCTCCCTGTCCACCCTATCTAATCCTCTGATTATCTTGCATGTCTCTATTAAGTCACCTTCTCCTCTCTAACGAGAACAGCCTCAAGGCCCTCAGCTTTTCCTCATAAGACATTCATTCTATACCAGGCAACATCCTAGTAAATCTCCTCTGCACCCTTTCCAAAGCTTCCACATCCTTCTTATAATGCAGTGAACAGAACTGTACACAATACTCCAAGTGTGGCCGCACCAGAGCTTTGTACAGCTGCAGCATAACCTCCTGCTTCCGGAACTCAATCCCTCTATTAATAAAGGCCAAGACACTGTATGCCTTCTTAACAGCCCTGTCAATCTGGGTGGCAACTTTTAGGGATCTGTGTACATGGACACCGAAATCTCTCTGCTCATCTGCAATCCCAAGAATCTTACCATTAGCCCAGTATTCTGATTTGCATTCCGATTACTCCATCCAAACTCCATTTGCCACCTCTCAGCCCAGCTCTGCATCCTATCTATGTCTCTCTGCAACCTACTACATCCTTCGTCACTATCCACAACTCCACCGACCTTAGTGTTGTCCGCAAATTTACTAACCCACCCTCTAAGCCCTCATCCAGGTCATTTATAAAAATGACGAACAGCAGTGGACCCAACACTGACCCTTGCGGTACGCCGCTAGTAACTGGACACCAAGATGAACATGTTCCATCAACTACAACCCTCTGTTTTCTTTCAGCAAGCCAAGCCAATTAAATTCAATATTTAAGTAAATAAAGCAAGTAAATTAAGGTTGGTCACATTGACCCAAATTAATAATAGTATATTTGACTTGCATCTTTGGTAAGGTAGGAAAATAAGTATTGATTGTATTAGAATGAATGTAGCATGACAGCATGGTGAGTTCAATTACTGAATTAATTGAACTATTTGAACTTAAGTTGTGACTTCTTTGTACTTTGCTGCTGGTTCTGTTGACTGTCTCTGCCGGACTCTGCTCCTAATCAGAAAGGTACATTTCATTAGCCCATAAAAAGTTTGACCTGAGTTGTATATGGACTGTATTCAAGAGCTGCTTTGAATATAAATATTGAGATGACTAATGCGATTCTATTTCCTTAGAGCGATATATTTGAGGAGTGTAAATTGTGGAATGTTGGTGACAGAATCAGGGTCCCACGATTCCTTAGGTGAGGGATGAATTGGAATTTCACAACGAACTGCCAATGGAAGGGTTAAGGAACAAAAAATTCCAACCCTTGTGCTGGGTGCGAGCAGAATATAATTTGCTTGCCCACAATTTGTATGTGAAGAAAACACATTATGTAACACAATTTGCATAATTTACATAACCCCAGTGCCAGGGTTTAATTTACATTGCCAAAACTGGTAGTCATCCAAACATTGCCCGCAGACATTGCTGACTTAGTCAGAGCACTGCAAATTTCAAGGTTATGGGAGAGCCTCGCTCATATAGCCATACACCACCGGCAGACTATAGGAAGGCTGAGGATGAGGACAGAGGATCTCTTCCCAGTACAAGAGCTTAGATAACTTCCCCCATTTGACCTTTGCCACTAATCCCACCACAGAATATAGGATTCAGGGGCAATCTTCTACTTTCTGTAGTTTTCCTAGTGCCTGATATGCCTGTGGAATGATGTGTCTAAGCATCTGCCACACTAGTGAGACCAAAGAATCAGACTCGAGAGTGACCTTCTGGAAATGGTTAAGAATCCCATTAAATCTCTTTTCTCAGTAGAAACTAAATCGTAGTCTGGGGAAGATAGAATTTGTCTTGATGTTTCAAACTTTAGTCAATTTTTAGTATTCTTGTTACTCAAACTAACAAGTAAATCTGATTGACCATTTAGAGGATTGCTGTACGATGTTTCTTTAGAGTTCTGAGAATTGCATCTTAGAAAGGATATCGAACGTGGAAAGTTTTTTTTTTAACAGATTCATCGTAAAGCTACCAGGGCTCTACTTTTAAAGGAAGTTATATAAACAAGGCCTGCATTCCCCCTAGAATATAAATGGTTAAGAAGTAATGTCATTGCCATGTTTAGAATTTGAAAGGAATTGATAGGGTGGATAGAAAGAAACCTTTTCTCCTGGTGAGGGTGTACAAGTTATTCAGGAAAGACATTAGAAAACACTTCTTCGCACAATGGATCACAGATGTGTGGGTCTTCTTTCCCAAAAATAAAGAAATAAATGCTATTTTAATTAATAAATTCAACTCTGAGATAAATAGCTTTTTGTTAACCACGAGTATTGGTGGAAAAAAGCTAAGGAAGTGTGTGGAGTTAGAACACAGATCGGCCATATTCTTGTTGAATTGAAGAATAGATTAGAGGGGCTGGATGGCCTACTTCTGTACTCTGTGCTTGCAAATGAACCAGTGATGCTTTCAGGATAGGGAATCCCATAGCCTGGGCCACACCTAGTTATTGTCTTCAGTTTATGTTGGGGAATGAATTAAGAAATGATATTAATATAAAGGGCAATGGATATGTGAAACGTATTATCATCCTACCCCACCGACAAAATAGGCAGTAAATGCTGGGTCAATTTATTGAAATGTTCAAAACTGAAGCTTTGCTGGGTAAAGGCATCAGGGGATATGGAGTCAATGTGGGATAATAGAGTTGAGGTATGAATCAGCCATAATCTAATTGAGGAACAGATGCCTAGGCTGTACTACTGTTTGTCATTGTTCCAAAATAGCTGCAATGAAATTTGGAAAAATATACAGTATCCCAATGAGCGAAGTGAAGGTGTCTCTCATGTTCCCACTCAATATATTCTGCACAGTGGTTCCCCACATCTGCACAAGCTGTTATATGATTTTTCCACCCTGCTTCAGGGGGTTGAAACTTACAGGATAATGAGCAGAGTGGAAGAAAACTTGGGATGCAAGTGTGTGAAGTGAAAAATTAATCTCCATCCAATTTCTGGGCCAAGATGTGTTTCTCTCTGCTCTCAACTTAGCTCAGAGCTTTTGAAAATTGCAACAGTACAATTCCCCATTATAGCAGACAGAGTGCAAAGAAAGAGTATGGCTACAGCATGCAGTGCTGATGTTCTGAATAGTAACTCTAGAATCTGTTAACTTACCCACAAGTGTACTACTTGGACTTCACCTTTCTGTTTGAGGCTTCTCTAACTGCAGCGGTCATCACTTGTTAGAAAGCAAAGGCACAAATTTCTTATGTCTCCCTGAACCTTTTTATAAATTGTCACAAAGCCTGGTTTGTAATGGTGAGTGGATCAAAGGATAATGTTGCTGCATTGTGGTTTTTTTGCAATGTAGAAGGATGCTGAATGTTTCTGGTTGTGGTCCAATATCCTGAACCAAAAAGAAGAATTTCTGGAGCAGAATCATGAATCTTCAACCCATGTCCGGTCGCCCCTTAAAGCATCTGTTGTCTTTTGTGAAGTATTCTAAGTCACACACGTTTCATATGACTCTGCTGGTGCTCTGAAAAGAGTCATTTGATCTATTTGGATGCTGCACCATGGTAACATTCAGGGCTGTTTGCGATTTCAACAACAGAGAGCAGCTGCGTCAAGTGATTCCCGGGAGATGTTAACAAAGAATAGCTTGCAATAGCCCTGAGCAGGATTACAAGCAATGTTTACCGTAGAAATACACTCCCAATACATACATATCAATTTCATATTTTCCAATTCATCTTCCATATGTGCATAATGTTTTTCTCTATATAGATCCTTCGTTAAGTATTGACTAATCACACCTGACAAAGAAAGATTGTTCTCTACGATACAGTCATGATGACCTTCCTCTGCCAACTTTCCTTCTTTTGCTGCAGCCAGCAAAAATGTAAGATTAAAGAGAATTTTCCTCACCTTCTGGCTACCTTCCTGCCTCAAACTTGTTTCATCAGAACAAGATGTTCACAGCCCCCATAACTCTGGCTTGCTATGGAGTCCCACCCACCTCCTACCAGCCGCCTACTTTGGGTCCACTCTGAAACCTGACCTGTCACCCGGCTACCCAGGAGTCAATTTCCCTTTTATTCTATTATTGAAATTAGTGGCTGACAACCCAAAGGCAGCAACAATGGATGACTGATGTATCATTCACGGGAGAATTGTCTGAGTACTATAATGCAGGCTGGAACTGTGAAGTAACTGTTCTGGAGTACATGAGGGCTTAGAAAGCAGAACTATCAATGGGAAGAACTTTACTGTTCAGTAATCACTGTCTAGGGTTTTGTTAACGTGGATATACGTTCTTCAGAGATAAACCTTTTAAGGTAGAATATATGGGTATTTTAAGGAATAACAAAATAGAGTTAACTTTGTATTGTTTCCAAACCTTTCCACCACTGGGAATTTTCTTTTGTCATGCCTGGATCTATTGTAGACTAATTAATAGAGCCTGATTGCTGTGACGAGTCAACAAGCTGATTAATCATTGTGTAGTAAGGTCACCAGCATGATAGAATGTGACTCCTTCAATCCTATACCACAGGAGGCTGCAAATGTACAGCTGTTGGCTACTTTCAGGATTGAAATTGATAGATTCATGGCATTGAGGGAGTCGAGGAAAATCGAGTTGATGTCAAAGTTCAGCCAGGATTTTATTACAGAGCTGAGAGTATGGGGTTCTGCTATGTCTCTTTAAGTACCCTGGCCTTTTCTCACCTAACAATTCTAATATGGTGGAAGCTTAATGTCTTTAATTATGTCTGCAAGGGCAAAGCTTGAGAACATCATTTTACATACCAAAGCTCGCACTCTTCCAAAAAACAATCCCACAACATACACCAACTGAATTGCTGATCAATTGTGCAGTTTAAATAGTCGCACCTAGGCTACACACCTCGGCAGGAGGCTGAGATTTCTGTGAGGTGAGCACCATTTGAAGCAAGACTGAATAATGTAAGGGGAATGTGCATTCTGCCTTTAGCAGGTGCTTAAACTACTTGGAAAAGAACATCTGACATGGAAGAAGTGTGCAGATACCATCGCAGAAAAACAGAACATGCTTCAATGTTCACCTGCAGGGATAGCCCCAACACTGCTTCGAAAGAAATAATGAACCACTTTTAAGTTTGTTGCTGTGTGATCTACTGGCTCTGCCTGAGAGTGTGGAAAGGTGCTGTCGCCTGCAAAGCTGCATGAGCGCAGTGAAGGTGCTCTGTAATTTGACAAGGTTGCCAGCCTGCAGAAGTCCCATACACAGCCCTCCTGGTTTTCTGTTCAGAGGGAGTGTCATGTACTTGCCCCTCCCTCGCATAAGCAAATAGCAGGCAGGCCCCCCCCCCCCCCCCCCACCTTTAGCTGCGAACTCCTCTCCCAATCTTGGTCCTGCCTCAGTGAGCAGTCTGTCCTTGAAGTTGTCTTTGCTTGTTCTCCTAGTCAGGCTACAGGCCAAGGAGGAAGGGTAAATGCAGTGGCAATGTCTGGGAGTAGGGGGTCAGTCCACAATTCTTGAAATTAAAACCAATGCCATCACCACATTCAGCACGACCCCCTGTCAATTTCACCAAGTGTGAATTGCATGAGAAATCCTCAATGTTTTTATACATACAAATGGAGATGGTAGAAATTGTTCAGATTCTGGATTAGTGATGCTGGAAGAGCACAGCAGTTCAGGCAGCATCCAAGGAGCAGCGAAATCGACGTTTCGGGCAAAAGCCCTTCATCAGGAATAAAGGCAGAGAGCCACTAATCCAGAATCTGGTTTCCAGCATCTGCAGTCATTGTTTTTACCTCAGAAATTATTCAGCAACAAACTTGATAGTGGTTAATGTTTATTCTTTCAATATAATGCTGGAGCTGTCCCAACAGATGCATATTTATACTGCGTGTTTAAGAAATGACATTAACTGGAAAGGTAAGGCGACAAATGGAAGCACTGCCATTATATCAGCATTATGCAATGACCAGTGCCAGTATGGTGGCTCAGTGGTTAGCACTGCAGCCTTAAAGTGCCTGGCACCCAAATTCAGTTCCAGCCTTGGGCAATGCCTGTGTGGAGTTTGCACATTCTGCCAGTGTCTGCGTGGGTTTTGTCCGGGTGCTCCAGTTTCCTCCCACAATCCAAAGATATGCATGTTAGGTGAATTCGCCATGCTAAATTGCCCATAGTATTAGGTGCATTAGTCAGAGGGAAATAGGTCTGGGTGGGTTACTCTTCGGAGCGTCGGTGTGGACTTGTTGGGCCAAAAGGCCTATTTCCACACTGTAGGGAATCTAATCATCTGCCTACTCTACTTACTCTGCACACTCTCCTGACACTCCCACTAACACTCTCATCGAAACAACATTTGGTGTGAGCTGCACTGGACGTGTGTGCCCTCCATTCCGAAATAAAATGGCACCTGTATCAATGAGGAGAGCTGAGGTTTGTGGCCAGTGTATTTGGTACAAATTATAATGTTTAAAGAAATGTCTACATTCGCTTGGAAAATACAACATGAAGAAATAATGCACTGAGACGTACTAATTATTTTAAATACGTCTGAGTTTCTTGATAAAAAGAAACAACTGAGCTGTGTCACACATTGTCAGCATTAACCCACACTTCCTAACCCATTTATCGAAAACATACACCTACTTACCCTGACTTTGGCCATCATCACATTAGGTACTGCTGGTAGAACACAAAGCATTTTGGATTTTCTCTGGTTGCTTGATCTGCAAGTATGTTGTTGGCAAACTACCCATCAACATCAATAGTAAATGCGGCAGAGCAATACTCCACTCACTGCCCCACCTCCTAGGTTACCAGACATTAGAGGTGAGTTCTTGTTCCACCATGAGGGTCATCACGAAATGGTTTGTAAGGTACCCGCTAAAGTCATCAAAAAAGTGGGATAACAATCCAGCCCATGAGTTAGAAGCCAAAGGTGCCTAGTGGTCTTTGAAAGGTTCTAACTATAGCATGTAAAAAGCAAAAAACTATAGCATTTCATGCCACTGCTGTTACTTGGACATGGAAGCCTAGTCCCTTCTGTTTTTGGAATGGAATGCTTAGAGTTGCTGTTTGACCTTTGGCTGTTTTGTGTGTTATATTTCTTTCTTCTTGTTTTTGCTTCAGGGATCAGAAGGTATGCCTGGTCAAGCTGGATTTCCTGTAAGACCCTTTTAATTTTACTTACTTCAGAACCATCACTAGCACTGACTAAATGACAAAGCAGGTTCATTTTCCCTTTACAGTGCTTCCACCTTGGCAATAAGCTGGTATTTGGAATGCCAGTTAACATTTCAAATGTTCACAACTGAAATGGAAAAAAGACTTGAATATACAGTATGTAGATCCTTTCATGATCCCCGATTGTTCCAATCTGCAATGAATCAATAGTAGCCAATTTGTGCACAGCAAGATCCCACAAACAGCAATCATGTTCATGACTGGGGCAGAATTCGTATTCTAATGTGGCTGGGAGGCAAGTACACCAGCAATATCTAATTATTGGCCAGTGTCAGTCTGCCAAATGTTCCCACTCTAGCCTCTTCAGGGAAACAGTTTCTGAGGGAGTAGGAGGTAATGGTCAATTAGGTCAATTTGTGCCAATTGACTTCACCCACATCTGCACCCCAGCTGATGCCTAAAGGTGAACTGATGACAGTCTCCCAGCACCAGGTAAAGGAGTCAGAGGTGCATCCTACCAAGCTTCTCAGTATGGATCTGCATGGATCATGGAGTGGCAGCATGCTATCCTTTAAAGGGGTAACCCCTCCACAATGGTGGCTTGGCAGCTGTGGCCAAAGTACATTTTGTTCCGTGTACAAGTCTTCAGAAAGCACTTACAGTCAGAAGCACCCTAGTAGTACCACACACTACTGTCAGTGGGGTTAAAAAAACAATCCACTGTCCCCCCTCTGCCCCGCCCCTCCCAGTTCCAGCCAATCCTGTGGACTGTCCTTGTTTCAGACCCCACTCTCAGTCCTTGTATGGACATGGCTCCAGAGTTTTCAACCCAGATTTCTGCAACTAAAATTCAACTCCAGACCTCCTGTTGGTCAACAAATTGGTGCAAACTACTACTCCCATCTTAAGTTAGGGGTCTTTTACAACCAGCTGAAAGGATAGTTGAAGCCTCAGTTAACATGCCCTCAACATTAGGCAGCTCCACCAATGCAGTACTCCCTTACACAAGGCTCCGTCAGGGATTTGAATCCATCAGCTTTTGACTCCGAGAGAAGAACACTAACATACACACGACTGGAGTTTACATTTCTAGCTGTGACAATATTGTCTGGAGATTTGATCTGTTGTTCAGTTTTAATCAAGTGCTGTCGACCTATCTTGTTGGTAATTTCGATGGTTTTGCACTAATGATTTGTATTGTACGCCCAATAAACTGTTCACTACAGGATTGACAAGACATGATGTTGACACCAGCAACCAACATACATTAATGTTGAGAAACAATTGCAAGTTTTGCTTCACAGAAGGATACAGAACATTGAACCAAAGATGTTTGGAACGATTAGTCAAAATCTTGGTGATGTCAGCATTATTAAAGTAGTTGCAAATGAGGGGTGCTGATGGATAGTGAGGTAGAAAGATGGCAAGGATCCAAGGAGAAAACTTAATATTTGGGCCCTAAGCAGCTGAACAAATGATCAGCAAAGGAGAAGCAAAGAATAGATAGACTGCAGAATTGGCAAAATTAATGAACTGGTCAAATGAGACAGTCAATGCCAGGATATAATCCATGAACTGCATTCCCCTCTCCTCCTAGGCACACATAGCAATATTCTTCCTAACTCCCAGCTACCTCTGTCTCCTTCAAAGGTCTCCATATAACCTACGTGGTTTACAATGCCTTCAATCACCTCCTCCTAATCCTTCTTCTACAGAATAAATGGAGCAGTGAAGCTAACAACTTGGCTCACCCGAGCGCTGACCTGCTGACCACTGAATCAAATTGAAGCCGATGGAAATCGTTGACATCCAATTCAACCCCACACTTTATACTTTCCATACTTACAGACTTGACTCTTTTTCCCTTTATTCTGGAGCATTTTTCAATCCAGAGTGACCCAAACTTTTTTCTCACCAATGAAGTACTTTTGAAATTTAGCTATTACTGTAATATAGGCAACATAACAACCAATTTGCCCAAATAAATGTGCTCATGAGTAGGTAATCTATTTGTGATATGGGTTGGGGGATGAGGATACATATATGCCATGGGATCTTTGAAGTGCAGCTGAGAAAACAGATGGGGCTCCAGTTTAAAGTCTTAGCTGAAAGACAGCACATCTGAGAGAGCACCCTCTGTGCTAAGTCTCTGAGGAATTTGAACCCTCCGAGAATATTTCTGAATCAGAAGGGACAAGGATACCAATAAGCCAAGACTGGCACAAAATTATATTGTACACATTTGATAAGCGCATGAATATTAAAATAAAGTTTAACGATTAACAACAAGTATCAATGTTTTTTAACAGTTTGGTTTTGTCCTATTTCTTCAGGGCCCTAGAGGACCCAAAGGTGACCTTGGAATGCCTGGTTTTCCAGGAATAAAGGTACATCAAATCAAATTTCTTTTTTAAAAGTCATTTATCATAACAGATGTTGAGAGTTTAATGATATCAAGGATGACATTTTTGAATGTGTTTTAGTGTTTTAATAATCTCAATATTTCTTAGCCTTTGAATGTGTTTGTGTGCATAGCTGTGGCTGTTTATATTGCAATTAATTTTGAAACTATTGTGCAATAATATTGAGAAAAGAAACATGTTTTTGAAGCTTTACATCATGTACTCATCAAGGCCAATACAAGAATGCCAAAGTTCTAAAGGAGTAACAATTTATGCCCGATGAGAAAACGGATTGATGCGTTGACTCTGATTGGTCAAGGCAATGGCATGGAGAATATATCAGTGAACTTTTGCCCCTTCCCTTTGTTTTAAACTCAAAAAGATACAATGCCTCGATATATTCCATATGCTTAGTAGAAGCCCCTTGATATGAATATGTGCAGTTTGTAGCAAATGTAAATGAGTCATATTTAGTAAATAAGTCAAGTGGCTAATCCTGCTCATCATTCATATAGTTATATCACTCACATCTCAGTTTCGTAACATTGGTCCTTATTTACCTTTGATCTTTCTCATATGCAAAATAAATTCAATAGAATTATGATCACTACCATCAAAATGCTCTCCTCCAGCTTTATGTGGTATGGTGGCTCAGTGGTTAGTGCTCCTGCCTCACAGCACCAGGGAACCAGGTTTGATTCCAGCCTTGGGTGGCTGTCTGTGTGGTGTTTGCACATTCTCCACGTGTCTGTGTGGGTTCCCCTGGGTGCTTTGGTATCTTCCCACAGCCAAAGATGTGCAGGTTAGGTGCTAAATTGCCCAGAGTGTCTGGGAAATGTAAGTTAGTTAGATTAGCCATGGGAAATGTAGAGTTACAGGGATAGGGTGTGTGTGTGTGTGGTGCTTTTCAGAGGGTCACCGTGGACTCGATGGACCTCTTCCACATTGTAGGAATTCTGTGCTAAAAATGTGTCCACAATTGCCCCTTCTGTTATTGGACCAGCTATGTATGAGCTAAAATGTTTCTCCTGAGTACATTTTAGGCTCCCTTTTGTACCTTTCACATGATTTTATTCCAGTTAAAATGACTGTAGATGAACCCTCCTGCTACTGTTGTTCTGTTGCTTCTGTAATATTTGTTGAAAGCCATATAGGCCTTTATCCAATGTCTAAAAACCAAAAGACCTTTTGATTGCGGATCCAAACAGACCTGTGTAGCCCTACTAAGCTTGGGCCCTTTCGGGAAAAAAAAGTTATTTTTAAGTCCATTTGGTCCTGAACAGACCTGAATGGACGTAAAAGCAGAGTTTTTTACCCAAAGGACTTCAATCGACCTATAACAATAAGTGTATCTGAAAACCGAAAAAATCCTTTATCCAAAAAATCAATTGGTACCGTGGTTTTCAGATTAAGGATTGCCAACCTGCAGCGATAGGGATTCAATAGTTAAGCGAACAGATAGGAATTTGTCCGGCCACAGACATGATTCAAGGATGGTGTGTTGTCTTTGGGGGTTTCTGCATTTCTCCATAATTTGCCTCAATATTTGTTCTTCTGTTGCTCTCTGACTATTCAAGAATCAATTGCCCCATTAATGTAATTGCTGTTTTCTTTGTTCTCACCTGTCATCCTTCCTCGTAACTGTGGTGCTCCTTTAACAATATTACAACACCCTCTCCATTTTTCTCCTGCTCCTCTATTCCATCTGAAAATGCTTGTCACCAGAAATGTTGAATTGCCATTGCTTAAAGCATGTTTCAAAAATAACTATATCATATTTCAAGTATCTGTTCCCTCAGCCCATCTACTGAATTTACAGCATTCTTTGCGTAGAAACGTGCATTTTTAATTACTGAAAAATTGCTTTGTTCTCTACTTTGTAATCTGTACTATTCCTGCGTTCGATAACTTCCAAAAATGTTTCCTACCACTTGCTTTACTTTTGACCCTTTTAGATTACTTTACAGTGTGGAAACAGGCCCTTCCGCCCAACAAGTCCACACCGACCCGCCGAAGCACAACCCACCCATTCCCCTACATTTACCCCTTACCTAACACTATGGACAATTTAGCATGGCCAATTCACCTACCCTGCACATCTTTGGACTGTGGGAGGAAACCGGAGCACCCGGAGGAAACTCCAGGGAGAATGTGCAAACTCCACACAGTCAGTCGCCTGAGGCAGGAATTGAACCCGAGTCTCTGGCGCTGTGAGGCAGCAGTGCTAACCACTGTGCCACCGTGCCGCCTGTCAGAATCCTATCCCCTTGCTCTGCCAACTCCCTCAATGCAGGCTTTTGCAGGTGTCATTTCTTCCAGACTGACTCTACTGTTCCCTTCAGTGCCATTTGTCCAGTTGCACAATCATTCACATTTTATTGCTATTTCATGTGGGCAGCATTGGGAGCAATCTAGAGAACACTTCCTTTGAGCTCCACTTTTGTAATTTCCTTCCTAACTCTGCCCTCAGGACTTTTCTCCTTATGTGTTTAGTATTGCTTTGACTGATCACCCTCCAGCCCTTCCCAGAGTGCTCTTCAGCTGTTTAATAACATCCTTGATCCTGGCACCATGGAAGTAACATGTCTATCTGGAATCACGCCTGAGGCTTCTGAATTTCCTATTTGTTCTCTTAATTACTGAATTGCCTACATTGCTGTATTTTCCAGAGAAGCCATATCCCTACCACGATTCAGAACTGCAGTCAGTCACGGTTCAAAGCCAGCCAATTTTAAATTTTAAATTCACAAACTCCAACCTCAAGGCCTTGACAATGCAGCAAGCTAGGGTTGCACAAGATATCTCTGCCATGCCTCAAATGACAGAAATTATTTTGTATGATTTATTGGTCTTCTCGGTGTGTTGCCATAGGACCTGCCACGTAGGCAGCTGGTCCTGTGACCCGGGTGCATTTTGTAACCATCCCCCTGTCGAATCAAACAATAGTAAAATAATGGGTGAGCTTGCACCTCAAATTCCATCTCATCTTGCATCCTCAAATAATTCAGGGACTAGATGCTTATATTTGGTTGCTTTTAAATTTTCATTCTAAAGTACAAACTTTGGAATTCTGGGGTTTATGGTGTCAGTGGGTGAACAATTAATACTAGCATTCAGCAATCTACTTTCTAATGTAAATAGCATACAGTGAAAAGCAGTATAAAATTGCTAGGTATTCGGGCTCTACTTTTAACTCTAATTCCTAAACATGAAGATATGTTTATGTCTGTTTTTCTTAGCTCGAGAGGGAATGCCTTCACCCCACAGACTGTAACGGTTCAGAAAGGCACCCTACTATCGTCTCTGGAGAAACAAGGGGTGACCAATAACTGCTGGGTTTCTTAGTGATGCCCACATTCCAAGAATAAACATTTTAAAAAGCCAGTTCTATTAATCTTTAAATTTGCAAAATCTATTCAAGTACCACTGGATTAATTTTAGATCCAGTGAAATCCAAGACATGGTAATTAATCAGCATCTCTGACCTTAGTTCAGAATATTGCTTAACATCAGAATGGTGAGAGAGTTAGAAATGGAAAGCAGGATCTGCATTGCACCAACTGTGATGATCTGATCATTAACCCTGAGCAATCTCCATGTCCCACCTTCAGTCCATTATCCCACTGAGCAAAATTCTGCAAAGTATCTGGACAGTTACCAAATGTTGGTAAATTCATTAAACATTCACTCAGAGTTGCAGATTGTCACCACTTGTATCTTGCAGAGCAGACACAGTGTATTCCACCAAGAGCCAAGTCAGTTCCTGCTCCATATAAAACCAACACTATGTGATGCTCTTTAAAGTCTCGATCACTTGCATAAACATGTGGATATGTACAAACAACATCCATTTCTTAAAACTTTAATACGGTGACCTTTCAAAGAAAAAATTACTATTGCCAAGTATCTAAATCTATACTTGTATTTGACTATCCACCTTTGCAAGTACCATAAATCTGAACATATACTGTGGATATGAATACCTGCACATACTGTGGAATTTAACATGCACCATGAATCTGAATATACTCAGTTAGTAGGATAATGTATGTTTGAATATTGACAGTAGATCTGAATACACCATGCGAGTCTTGAATATGTACTGTAGACTTGAATATACTGCCTGGATTAAAGGGTTGTATTATGAGGGCAGGATAACCAAGTTTGGCCTATATTCATTGGAGTTTAGAAGAAGCAAAGGTGATATTATCGAAGAATATAATATTATAAGGGGACTAGATATGCTGAAGGGATTGTACCCATTATGAGAGAATGTCGAACCGGTCTGGGGGAGAGACTGTACAGTTTAGAATAAACAGATTTCTAATTAAGACAGAAATGAAAAAAAATTATTATCTTTTAGAGGATTTTTAAAATTCTGTTCCACAGACAGCTTTGGAGACTGGCTAACTGAATTTATTCAAAGCTGAGTTAAATAGTTTTTTGATCAAAGGATCCAAAGAATATGGTTAGCTATGTATAGGGTGTAAGATTCTGAAAGAGTAAATGCTAAGACGTGCCTTTGGCAAAACCCACTTTGGTGATGTGATACGAAGATGTTGAGAGACAGGACTTACATTTGGAAGCAAATAGCTTTGTTTAGTGATAGGCAGTGTGGGTTTGTGAGGAAGGTCATGTCTCACCAACTTGACTGAGTTCTTTTGAAGAGGTGACAAGAATGTTTGATGATGGAAGAGCAGTGGATGTTATCTACATGAAAGGCATTTAATAAGATACCTGTGGCAGGCTGATACAAATGGTCGAGCCTCATGGGATCTGGGATGAGCTGGCTAGATAGATACAAACTAGCTTGGTCATAGAAGTAGTGGTGGAAGGGAACCTCTCAGAATGGTGATCAGTAACTAGTGGTGTTCCGCAGGGATTAGTGCTGAGACCTTTGTTGTTTGTAATATATATAAATGATCTGAAGGAAAATGTAGGTGGTCTGATTAGTAAGTTTGCTGATGACACCAAAATTGGCAGAATTGTAGATAGTGAGGATGGTTGTTAAAAGATACAGAGAGATATCGATAGATTGCAGATTTGGGCAGAGAAGTGGCAGATGGAGTTTAATCTGGACAAATGGGAGGTGATGTACTTTGGAAGATCAAATTCAGGTGCAAATTATACAATGAATGGCAGAACCATTTACATACAGAGGGGTCGAATATAAAAGTTGGCAAGTTATGTTACAATTATATAAAACTTTAGTTAGGTCACATTTGGAATATTGTATGCAGTTCTGGTTGCCATACTACCAGAAGGATGTGGAGAGGTTTTGGAAAGGGTACAGAGAAGGTTTTCCAAGATGTTATAAGGTCTAGAGGTTTTAGTTACCTGGAGAAGTTCGATAAACTCAGATTGTTTTCACTGGAAAGATGGAGACTGAGTGGTGACCTGATAGAAGTCTGCAAAATTATGAGAGGCATAAATAGGGTGGATAGTCAGAGGCTTTTTCCCAGGCTGGCAAGGTCAACTACAAGAAGGGCACAGGTTCAAAGTGAGAATGGGAATGTTTAGGGGTGAAGTGCAGGGAAATCTTTCACACAGAGGATGTAGAGACCTGGAATGCACTGCCAGTGTAGGTGGTGGAAGCAGGCATGATAGCAACTTTTAAGGCATATCTTGATAGACACATGAACAGGAGGCGAACAGAGGAATAGAAACTGCAAAAGGGCAATAGGTAGCGGTGCAACAGTGCTTTTCAGAATGGAGATCAGTAAATAAATAAGGATTAAGAATTGACATAGGCCTGGTAGACCAAAGGGCCTATTCCTATTGTATTGTATTTTTATTGTATCACGTCATATGGACTTATTGGATGAAGAGGTAACGATCTCAGACAGATAATTCCTACCATCTAGAATTTCCTCATATACTCTGTAACAAGAGCCTCTTGTATACTACACTAAGTTGGCCCTGAAAGTCCCTGAAAGGAAAGAGAATGGTGTTGTAAATGTACCAAAGAGCTAACACAAAATGATGAGCAGTAGTGAGAATTCACATTACAACTTGGCAGAATAACAGGTTGCAGTGAATGTCACAATCAGATCAGCTCTGTTATTATTGAATGGCAGAGGAGTCTTGATGGGCGGAATGGCCTACTACTGGTCCTACATGCATGATATATACGATTGGCCTAGATATAAAATATGAATATACTCTGTGATTCTGAATGTGGTCTGTGGTTCTTTCCCACAATATACATATAGCAACAGAAAAACACTGGAAGCAGACCTGGAGAGAAACGTTGAGTATTTCAGATTGATGACCTTCCATTAAAAGGTGATGAAAAGTTATCGACCTGAATCATTGCCCCTTTTTTTTCTCCACTATGTGACCAGTGATGTTTTCCCAGGCCTTTTTTTGTTCATATTTCAGATTACTAGCATCTGCAGTATTTTGCTTTTGTATAGTTCTGAGTGTGAATTGTGGATTGGAATATATACCATGGATCTGCAATATACCTTGGATCTGACTCTGTACCTGTGATTCAGATAGATCATATGAATCTCAATATATCCACTGTTTTTATGTAGATTTGTGGATCTGAATGATTACTATGGATCCAACAAAATATGCAAAGTTGCATTGATACCATTGAGGTTGATTCTGAAACACCATAAATCTAAGTATACAAACTGGATTTGTATATGTACAGTACGACTGGATTAAATTGATTTGTATTGTTAGGATGTGAGGAGCTTTCAGCAAAATACTATCTGAGGAGCTTCTAGCTGAGAGAAAACAAGGACTCACCAAAATCTCTTAGTCATAGAGTCATAGAGATGCACAGCATGGAAACAGACCCTTCGGTCCAACCCGTCCATGCCGACCAGATATCCCAACCCAATCTAGTCCCACCTGCCAGCACCCGCCCCATATCCCTCCAAACCCTTCTTATTCCATCCAGATGCCTTTTAAATGTTGCAATTGTACCAGCTTCCACCACTTCCTCTGGCTGCTCATTCCATACATGTACCACCCTATGCGTAAAACGTTGCCCCTTAGGCCTCTCACCCTAAAACTATGCCCGCTAGTTCTCGACCCCCTCACCCCAGGGAAATGACTTCGTCTATTTATCCTATCCAAGCCCCCATGATTTAATAAACCTATATAAGGTTACCCCTCAGCCTCCGTTGCTCCAGGGAAAACAGCACTATTTCCCCAAAACACCTATTCAACCTCTCCCTGTAGCTCAAATCCTCCAACCCTGGCAACATCCTTGTAAATCTTTTCTGAACCCTTTTAAGTTTCACAACGTCCTTCTGATAGGAAGGAGGCCAGAATTGCACACAATATTCCAAAAGTGGCCTAACCAATGTCCTGTACAGCCGCAACATGACCTCCCAACCCCTGTACCCAATACTCTGACTAAGAAAGTAAAGCAAACCAAACACCTTCTTTACTATCCTATCTACCTCTTGCATGAGCTTATAAACAATAGCTTCAACCTGAAGCCTGGCTACTATCAAGTAACACTGAGGTGCCTCACTGCATTTTCAATTCTCTTTATTTACAACACATATCCTTAGAAATACTGAGGGGTATTACAGTGTCCAGTCCCATGATGCAGTAAAGCTGAAAGGCCTTAACCGGTGACCTTTCCCCATTGCACCTCTGCAGCAGCCACACCATGCTTTGCTGACTATTTCAGCTTGCAGTTCAGGGTTAGTTCTGGACATTGGAACATGAGAGTCGGCAACACTCAATCAAGGACAACTACTTGTATTGGAAGGCCAGCAAGTTCCAGGCATTTCAAAGAACATTTCTTACCGAGTTGATGGTGCAGTTGATGTTTGTCTTGGTGTCTCTCCCTGGAAAGAAGCTTGTGAAGCACAGAGCCCGGTGTTACAGAACTGCTCAGAATGGACTCCAACAAAATACACTGCATCTGTCTCCACATCGTCTTTGCAAAGTCACATTCCACAGGGAGGTGGACAATAATTTCTTCCGCAACATAGCCACCTCAAGGAGCATTGTGCGGAGGGAGTAAGACTCCAGGTGTGTAAGAAAGATCTGACAGAAACCAGGTTTCATCTTGGTGCTTGCTTTTAAGTACTGACAACGTTTCAAAAATGTAATGAGATATCTCAGAATGAAACATGTTGTGCAGAGGACTCTATATCGATTGCACTATTTGTAACTTGAAATATCTTGTCCTCAGGCTGCATACCTAATGTGGATTGTATCTGCAAAAATGAAGACTGTTATATGTTGATTTTCTTGCAAGCTCTGTGATGTTTAAGTTGAAATGTATGCGTTTGTAAATTTTAAGAGTATAGTTATAGGGAAAACAAGACTAATGCCAAGTAACATTTAAAAATAATTATCTAAGTTTGCTCACTGAGCTGGAAGGTTCGTTTTCAGATGTTTCTTCAACATACTAGGTAACATCATCAGTGAGTCTCCAGTGAAGCACTGATGTTAGTGACCCATTTTCTATTTATGTGTTTAGGTTTCCTTGGGTTGGTGATGTCATTTGCTGTGGTGATGTCATTTGCTGTTCTTTTTCTCAGAGGATGGTAAATGGGATCCAAGCCGATGTGTTTGTTGATAGAGTTCTGGTTGGAATGTAATGCTTCCAGGAATTCTTGTGTGTGTCTCTGTTTGGATGGATGTGTTGTCCCAGTCGAAATAGTGACCTTCCTCATCTGTATGTAAGGATACTAGTGACAGTGGGTCATGTCTTTTTGTGGCTAGTTATTGTTCCTGTATCCTGGTGGCTAGTTTTCTGCCTATTCAATGTAGTATTTGTTACTGTTCTTGCAATGTATTTTGTAAATGACATTAGTTTTGCTTGTTGTCTGTATAGGGTCCTTTAATTTTAGTGTGTTGGTGGGTTTGTGGGCTACCATGATGCCAAGAAGTATGAGTAGTCTGGCAGTCATTTCTGGGATGTCTTTGATGTAGAGGAGAGTGGCTAGGGTTTTTGGACGCGTTTTGTCTGCTTGCTTGGGTTTGTTGCTGAGAAGTTGGCGGACTGAGTACCCATTCTTTTTGAATACACTGTATAGGTGATTTTTCTCTGCTCTTCGTAGTTGCTCTGTGCTGCAACGTGTGGTGGCTCATTGAAATAATGTTCTGCTGCAGCTTCGTTTGTGGGTGATGGGACAATTGCTTCTGTAGTTCAGTATTTGGTCCGTATGTGTTGTTTTCCTGTAGACGCTGGTTTGAAGTTCCCCGTTGGCTATTCGCTGTACTGTAGTTTGTTATTGTTTTCCTCCTCTTTAGAGAATTTTATGCCAGTAAGGGTATTGTTGATAGTCTTGAAAGTTTCCTCTGATGGTTTTTCGTTTAGTGATGATAAGGGTGTCGGGTGTCATCCAAGTAGCAGACCCAAAGTTTGGGTTGGATGGTTGGCAGAGCTATTTGTTCGAGTCTCTGCATTACTGCCCTCTGCTAAGAACCCTGATGTTGGTTCCATTGGTTTGTCTGTAGGTTTTGTTGTGGTGAAGTGGGTAGTAAGGCATAGGTCCACTAGTTTGACGATATTATTCTTGCTGATGAAGTTGGTGGTGTTTGGTGTATGCGTCTTTGGTTCTTCTAATAATGTAGTCAGTGTTTCCTTGGCCAGGTTGATGTTGATGGATGTGAACAGGGCTGTTATATCAAAGGAGACCATTCTTTCATCCTTTTCTATCTTGGTGTCTAACCCTATCCACTTTCCCCTCCATCAAAACATCTCGGAAATGACTGCCAGATTACTCAGACTCCTTGGCATCATGGTAGCCCACAAATTCATCAACACATTAAAACAGCACCTAATGAACTTGAAAGACCCTATACAGACAACAAGCAAGACTAATGTCATTTACAAAATACCTTGCAAGGACTGTAACAAACACTACATTGGATAAACAGGCAGTAAACTAGTCACTAGGATACATGAACATCAACTAGCCACAAAAAGATATGACCCACTCTCACTAGTATCCTTACAAACAGATGAGGAAGGATACTTCAACTGGGAAAACATGTCTATCCTAGGACAAGCCAAACAGAGACACGCACGAGAATTCCTAGAAGCATGGCATTGCAACTGGAACTCTATCAGCAAACACATTGACTTGGATCCCATTTAACACCCTCTGAGAAAAAGAACAGCAAATGACAGCAACACAGAAAATGACATCATCAACCCAAGGAGACCTAAATGCATAAATAGAAAGCGGGTCACTAACACTAGTACTTAACCAAAGGCTCACTGATGATGTTATCTCATATGGTGATGAAACGTCTGAACCTTCCAGCTCAGTGAGCAAACTTACATCCAGAACCTCAACCAGAGTTAGAAATCTTTTGAAAACTCGATAAGTACCTAAATAATTGGATAAGTTATAAAGTTGTAGTGGTGTTTAATTTGCACAAAGTCAAGGGCAGAATGCCGATTCTTTAAGACAAGCAGTTTCACTGTAAGGTACTCTTTATTTCCAGAAAGTGCTGGACAAATTCAGCAGCATCTGTGGAGAGAGAAGCAGAGTCAACATTTCGAGCCCTGCATGATTTTCTTCAGAATCGAGTTCAGAGGTTCTGAAGAAGAGTCAATTGGACTCGAAACATTAGCTCTATTTTTCTCTCCACAGAAGCCACCAGATCTGCAGAGTTTCTCCAGTGCTTCCTAGTTTCGTTTCAAATTTCCAATATTCACAATATTTTGCTTTTACTCTTGCTATTTCCTTCTGCTTTGATCTGCAAGTGCCTTTTGTGATTAGATTCTTAATTTTATCTCCTTTTCCTGCTGTTTCCCTTTAACCTCCTTTGGATGGGAATTTAGATTCCACAAACTAAACATAGGCAGCAGTTTTGCACTCCGTTGATAAGCTGCACACAGTGTTGCTTTTTGCTGTATCTGCAGGGTGAAAAAGGTGAGCCTGGAGCTGTTGTTGGTGCAGATGGATCTCTGCTGGCTGTAAGATCAAAAGGTCAAAAGGTATGTATGAGGAAGAGGAGGAAGACATTTTTAATTGTACAATTAATAATCCTGCATCCAAGATTTCTTGATATTTTGTAATTCTCGTTATTGCACAAATAACTAGAATCTTTCCTTTCCAACAGGGTGAACCAGGTCCACTGGGACCTCCTGGACCTCAGGTAGGAAGTGTTTTCTGCTTTAGGTATTGTTTTGCTGCATACATCAAATGTACTTTACTGAGCGTTGGAGTTGCTGCTCTCAGCTGGAACTTGACATGAACTAAGACAGTCTAAATGCAGAAGTGTATTACCAGAATGGTACTGACGTTATGTGGAGACATTCAAGAAGCTAGCATTTCTCTCCTTCAAACATAGGTTTAGTGGAGAAGTAATAGAGGTGTTCAAAACTATGAAGCATTTTGATAGAGGGACTTAGGGAAAACTATTTCCACCAGTTAGGAAGCCTGGTAACAAGAGATACTGCTTTAAAATGATTTAGCAAATTGGAGATGAGGAAAAAATGTTTTTTACATGGTGAGTTGTTATTTTAATTTTGTTCATGGGATATTGGCCCTGCTGGCTAGGACAGCATTTATTGCTCACTGCTAGTTGTCCTCAAGAAGGTGATGGTGAGCTGCCTTCTTGAATTGCTGTAGACCTACAATGCTATTGTGTAGGAAGTATCAGGAATTTGACCCAATGAATGCTAAAGGACATTAGTGAACCAGATGGATTTTTACAACAATCATTAGACTTTTCATTCCAGATATTTATTGTGTTTAATTCGAGATATTTATTGAATTCAATTCCAATTGGATTGTTGCAGTGGAGTTTGACCCTGAGCCCCCAGAACATTACATGGAATTAAAGATTGTTTGTCCAGTGACAATACCACTTATGCCATCACCTTCGTTATGATTGGATATGCACCACCTGAAAGAATGGTGGAATCATATTCAATAGTTATTTCAAGAGAGAGCTAGATATATCATTGAAAAAAATAATTTACAAGATTGTGGAGAATGTGCAGTTGGATGTATAGTTCTTTCAGAGTAAGCATTGAAACAATGGGCTGAATGACCCCCTTCTGTCTCATTTATATTTCAATTCTTTCCTTTCCGTTATCTCTCCTAGCTCCAATCAGAATCTACCTCCTGCTGCATTCTGAAGTGGCATTGTATTTGATCGCAGGGCAAATGCATGCTATTTCACAGCTGGTTTGTTTTGTTACAATTGTAATTGGGAAGCAGTGGCATAGAGGTAATATCATTGCACTAGTAATCCAGAACCCTCAGCTAATGTTCTGGGGCACAGATTTGAATCCTATTGTGACAAATTTGAATACAATGACAAAACCTTGAATTAACAGCTAGTCCAAATGGCAACCACTGTCGATGGCTGTGAAAACTCATCTGGCTCACTGATACCTTTCAGGGAAGGGAAATCCGTTAGCTGGTCTGGAAAACCCACAGTGTTGTGGTTAATTCTCAACCACTGTCTGAAATGGCTTAGCAAATCACCAGTTATTTCAAGCATTGTGAGTGCCCCTACTCTAAAGGGCTGCAGCTGTTCAAGAATATGGCTCATGACAACTTTCTTTGGAGCAATTACGGATGGGCAATAAATGGTGGTCTAGCAGTGGCACCCAAATCCCATGAACAATATTTTTAGATTAGATTACTTAGATTACTTAGATTAGATTAGATTACTTACAGTGTGGAAACAGGCCCTTCGGCCCAACAAGTCCACACCGCCCCGCCGAAGCGCAACCCACCCATACCTCTACATTTACCCCTTAACTAACACTACGGGCAATTTAGCATGGCCAATTCACCTGACCTACACATCTTTTTTTGGACTGTGGGAGGAAACCGGAGCACCCGGAGGAAACCCACGCAAACACAGGGAGAACGTGCAAACTCCACACAGTCAGTCGCCTGAGGTGGGAATTGAACCCGGGTCTCTGGCGCTGTGAGGCAGCAGTGCTAACCACTGTGCCACCGTGCCGCAAACCTGCTGAGCTTTTTCAGCTTATTATTAAAAGACACAACGGATGCCACATGTTTGGTAAAGTGAATCTACTCTTTTTGTCAGATCTTCAATGTGGCAAGTTTACAATTCAGTAAATGCTTTGCAGGTTTCAGTTAGATTTATTCTGCCACCTTCCAGTGTGAAGACATGTTGGAATGGTCACATGTCAATCCTGTCCACAGAGTCATCACATGTTCCCCAACATGGGTCGTGTACTGTTGGTACAGTACAGTATCAAACATGAGATTGTGAATGATTACAGTTTAGTTCAGAGATTTCCTCTCTTCCTAAACAAAATGGATTATTAACAACAACAGCAACAGAAATTGCTGAAAAAGCTCAGCAGGTTTGGCAACATCTGTGGAGAGAAATCTGTTCAAGCTTTGTTGAATGACCCTCAGAACTGAAATGGATTAACTGTTCTGATAGGCAAAAGTGAAGAGTGCAGATGCTGGAAACCAGAGTCTAGATTAGAGTGGTGCTGGAAAAGCACAGCAGGTCAGGCAGCATCCGAGGACCAGGAAAATCGACGTTTCGGGCAAAAGCCCTTCATCAGTCCCTCTTCTGCACCAATCCAAGTGGAATATTCCTGATGAAAGGCTTTTGCCCAAAACGTTGATTTTCCTGCTCCTTAGATGCTGCCTGACCTGCTGTGCTTTTCCAGCATCACTCTAATCTTAGCAGTTCTGATAACAACCATTCTGGACATGTACAGCAAATAATGATTTAGTTGTGCAACGCTTCTGTAACCGGATTATTAATTCAAAGACATGAGAATTAAAGAATTTGTATTCCATTTTAAAAGTCTAGAAATATATATTGGGATATGTGTAAAAACTGACCATGAAGCTGAAGAGAGTGGACCCAGCAGATTCCCCATTTCCCACAGGGAAGCTTTGTCTCCTGTTTGTCCTGTATGTAACTCCCACGCCAATAGGATTGACTCTTAACTGAACAATGAAGTTGCTGCAAAGAATGGTTCATATTAAGATATCTTCTGCTTTGTCCAGAGCCAGGTAAACATCTTCCAAGTAAATGGCTAAAAGTTGATTGACTGAAGGGTTTAAATTGGATAAAACTGAGACCAAGATGATGTTGTACTATATCTTGATTCAGCTAATCTGAACCAAAAATAGGTAGCTGTCCATTTTACACATCAGCAATCAAGTGCTTGGAACAATAAATGTCAGTTCCATAATCACAGGTACCTCCCTGCAATCACACTTCACTACAGTATTCACAAATGTTACAGGATCAGAGACACCATCTTTAGTTTTAGATATTGCTTGTTTGATAACTACAACAATCCCCAGAGTTTGCATTAAGTACAGGGAATTATATGGCATATTTTGTAAATGAGGCACGTATGTGAAGGCAACAGTTTTGAGCCTTTACAAAGGTGTTTTGGAGCTGTATGGGCATACATAGCTTTTTTTAAAAATACAAGTTTTCTATAATAGGAAATTATTTTTGTCGTTTAATGTAAAACAAATGGACATGAGGATCAACATTGTTCAGAAATTTCACAATTACGAATTTCTTTTCAGGGTCCACTGGGACATCCAGGACCTAAAGGTGAATTTGGCCTTCCTGGTAGACATGTAAGTTTATTCATTCTGCAGAACAGGAGACCAAAATGAATCGTTACATCATCTAAACCAGATGTTGTTTCTTCGTAGGGTCGATCAGGAATAAATGGCAGAAAGGGTCAGAAAGGTGAACCTGCAACAACACTTCTGGTAAGTTCACTCTGGTGAAATCTCAGTATTACACAAATTATTTTCTATCGCAAATACCCCTTGAGCATTCTGTATGCAGCACCCATTGGGGTTGTCAACCCTCCCAGGATGGCCAGCCTGGACTGCAATTGCTGTCAATGGAAGGAGAAAGTATTCCAGGGACTTTGGAACCATATTTTAAACAAATCAGTCCCACAGTTTGTTTTCAGTAATCACTAAGGGAAGGAAGACCTCCACGATGAGGCATTACTCCACAGTGACTTAGGGCTAAAGGGATCAAAGGGTGGGAACAGGAGACTGAGTTGGATGGTCAGCCATAATCATATAGAATAGCAGAGCAGATCAAAGGGCTGAATGGCCTACTCTGACTCCTATTTCCTACGTTTCACTGTTTCTCTGTCACATAACATCCAGCGCAGCATCCCCAATCAGATTCAAGCATTACACCAAAAAACAAATTGCTAGGGAGGTTCCAATTGGCTGGGAATTGTGATTGGTTTGCTTTGAAATTCACTGAAGAATCGGGCATCCTATGTAGTGAGTGTGAGTGTGTGTAACATCAGCATGTGCAAGGGTCCACTGAGGTCAGGGTCAGGCTGAACTGTGATGTTTCCGCTTACTGCACTCAGGGGAATGTAAGGGAGCTGTTTGAAGGGTTGAAATCAGACCAGTGTACTTATCGTCCCATTGACATGTGCGTCTTGCTTAGTGCCCACTTCCATTTATCAGATGCATTTCACAGTTCATTGAAGCTCCTGTTACAGGCAGGTAGGAAGAATGGATGTCAAATGGCTTTTTAGCGCACTCTATCAAGGGTTAGCCTAGAAAAGTGGCCATTCGAATGAGTAAAAAGAGAGCTCCTCTTTCCAGAGTTGAAACAAATGTCAAAAAGTTTTAGGATGCACTGGGGATGGAGATTCATGTAGTTCCATGAACCAAGTGGTTGACTTGGTTCAGCACAGTAAGAGGAACATAAATTCAAAACAACTCAACTGGGACATCAAAAAGCTGAAAAAGCTAATTATTTGTAGTCCATGTTGGCAGAATTCTGATATTCAGATCTGTCTTATCTCAAAGTGATAGGAGGTGTTCAGAACCAGCCCCTTCACCACTGGTTTTCTGTGATGTCATTTCCACCAGCGACTCTTTGACTATGAGCAGACAGAGTTGGTATTCCCTATTATCCAACTGGGTGTTTCATTTGTACAATATCAGACAGTTTTATGCACTGTCCTGAGAGAGCTGAAGGTCAACAGCTGGTTCCTTTTTTCACTTTATCCACTGTCCTTGTTTGTTCAGCTTAGGACAGGATCTACTTTTCAACTATAAATGCTGCCAAGCAATAATGTTTTCTCTTACCTTGGGTCCTTTGTCTATAGATACTCTTCGTCCCAATATCCATTGTGACATTGCTTGCAATTCTAATGTTTCCTCCATAGTTGTCTTTAAAATGTGTTGAAACAACTTACCAAAGCCTTTTCTACTGCACTTTTCCAACCCACTACTTCTGGCACCTGGAAGGACTAAGGGCATCAGGCTGACTAGGAACACCACAACCTCCAAGTCAGACGGTATCCTGCCTGGGACTAACATTGCTGGGTCTTTCCATTGTTGCTAGATGAAAATACTAGAACTCCTGACCTACCATTCACTGCACGTACTGCATCAGTTCAAGAAGGCCGGCCATCTTCTCAAGGGCAAAATGAAATATGCAATAACTGCTGATAATCAATACTTTCAGTTCAGTTTATTGATAATTGAATGAAACCCAATGACCCCATTGACTTTGTAGACACTTCAGCAAGAAATGATGGGGAAGTTACACTCGTGGTGAAGGTCACAAGACTGAAAGCATCACTGAGAAACCAACCATCTATGTCTGTTTTCAGGGTCCTGCTGGATTACCAGGACTTCCCGGACCTCCAGGACCTCCAGGACCACCTGGTCGAATCCTCAATATAAAAGGGGTAAGTGACTTGTATGTAATGTAGATTGCACACGGTTCTTTTAAATACTTGCCCTTTGACTTGGTAATTTTTAACTTTTTTTTATTATCCATATATGTTTTGTCACATGCTTGTCTTTATTTACCAATTCATTTTCCTCCAACTTTGAATAGACAGTTTTTCCAGTTCCTCCCAGACCTCACTGCAAAATGCCTGTAAGTTAAATAAAGAATGACCTGATCATGCACTATCATTTGAATGCTGGACTTTAAAATCCCATTTGACAAATGGAAACTCAACAGTTGATAACTCAGATATGATCTTGTGCTTTCTGACCTGTTTAATATAACTGCCTTGAAGTATCTTTCCTTCTGCCTGTGCTTGTCTTGAATGTATTGCTTAAACTTCTAATGCTTTGAAAGTAAGTTTGTTTGTCTTATTGAAGATTATCTCGAGCCTTAAGTGAGCAGTTGCGGTGAACTGACTCGATGTCTTGTACCGTAACACCATAATAATTAAACAATCAAGGGTAATCTTTGTCTTGTATGGCCAGTAGCACAATCTCATAAAATGAACCCTGAGGGGATTGCAATCTGTTTGGTGTGCCTTGCGTTTCACAGTCCAGACTAGCAGGTTCTGCATGTGTTGTACTATCATTGATATTAAATGCATAAATCTGTCATCTAACATTTCTGGTTTTCTGACATGTCAGCCAGAACGGGTTCTTGCATAACAGATTCTGACACAACCGTTTAGTTCATCAACCTTTGTAGGTCCAATGACTGGGTTGGCAGCATTGTGAGCTGAGCGAGAAAGTGCCTTGCATCTTTTGCAGTCATTCTTAGACTTTTTCAGTTTAGAAGGCCACTCAGCTCATTGGTTGGAATTTAATGCCCTTGGTGAGTTTGGAGAAGGAGGGGAAGGGGTGTTGGATTTGGCAGGAGGGTGTAGGCTCTAGATTAGAGTAGTGCTGGAAAAACACAGCAGTTCAGGCAGCATCCGAGGAGCCATCTCCATTAATGATGACCGACTTGACACTGACATTTTTTACAAACCCATCGACTCCCACAGCTACCTGGATTACACCTCTTCCCACTCTGCCTCCTGCAAAAATGCCATCCCGTATTCCCAATTCCTCTGCCTCCGCCATATCCGCTCCCAGAAGGACCGGTTCCACCACAGAACACACCAGATGGCCTCCTCCTTTTGAGACCGCAATTTCCCTACCGACATGGTTAAAGATGCCCTCCAACGCATCTCGTCCACATCCCGCACCTCCGCCCTCAGACCCCACCCCTCCAATTGTAACAAGGACAGAACCCCCCGGTGCTCACCTTCCACCTTACCAACCTTCGCATAAACCAAATCATCCGCCGACATTTCCGCCACCTCCAAACAGACCCCACCACCAGGGATATATTTCCCTCCCCACCCCTTTCTGCCTTCCGCAAAGACCATTCCCTCCGTGACTACCTGGTCAGGTCCACCCACCCTCCCATCCTGGCACCTTCCCCTGCCACCAGAGGAAATGCAAAACCTGCGCCCACATCTCCTCCCTCACCTCCATCCAAGGCCCTAAAGGAGCCTTCCACATCCATCAAAGTTTTACTTGCACATCCACCAATATCATTTATTGTACCCGTTGCTCCCGATGTGGTCTCCTCTACATTGGGGAGACTGGATGCCTCCTAGCAGAACGCTTCAGGGAACATCTCTGGGACACCCGCACCAATCAACCACACCTCCCTGTGGCCCAACATTTCAATTCCCCCTCCCCCTCCCACTCTGCCGAGGACTTTGAGGTCCTGGGCCTCCTTCACCGCCGCTCCCTCACCACCTGATGCCTGGAGGAAGAACGCCTCATCTTCCGCCTCAGAACACTTCAACCCCAGGGCATCAATGTGGACTTCACCAGTTTCCTCATTTCCCCTTCCCCCACCTCACCCTAGTTCCAAACTTCCAGCTCAGCACTGTCCCCATGACTTGTCCTACCTGCCTATCTTCTTTTTCACCTATCCACTCCACCTCCTCTCTGACCTATCACCTTCATCCCATCCCATCCACCCATTGTACTCCTTGCTACCTTCCCCCACCCTCCTCCCTGACCTATCACCTCCATCCCCACCCCATTCACCTATTGTACTCTATGCTACTTTCTCCCCACCACCACCCTCCTCTCATTTATCTCTCCACCCTTCAGGCATTCTGCCTGTATTCCTGATGAAGGGCTTTTGCCCGAAACGTCGATCTTCCTGCTCCTCGGATGCTGCCTGACCTGCTGTGCTTTTCCAGCACCACTGTAATCTAGCATCTGGTTTCCAGCATCTGCAGTCATTGTTTTTACCCAGGAGGGTGTAGGCTGAAGACTGTGACATCGTTCTGCCTCTGTCTTGATTAGGTCAGAGCAGGAAGGCTCTTGGATGACCCTGCCACAAATTGAATCCCTCAAGTGAGCAATTAATGACCATAGAAAGACCGCATCTGGCAGTCACCTCACAGGAAGGAACAAGCAGTTACCATGTGGGCAGTCCAATGAACAAATGCTGTCAGGATTGCTTACTGTTGCCCAGATGGGGATTCCTTATTTAAAGGCATTGCGGTGGGGTGTATCCACCATGTACCTTAATGTTGGCCCTCCTCTCCCATGGCTCCCATCTCCCCAGTCCCCATCCAGTCCTCACACACTTGTGACCTTATTCATCTCCCTGAGTACATTGCTGACAGCTCCTCCCATATCCCAGAGGTGGGTCTTGTAACAACAACTCGGAAGGGAAGGATTTCTGTCCCTGGCCTGCTTAATCCTGATGAAGGTCCAATTGGGAGGCTCTTAATTAAACAGGCCTTTCCAAAGAGAGGTGATATGGGGCACTTGCTGGCTCCCTAGGTGACATGGGAGCCCCCCATCACTTCCATTAAATACTGTCTAGCCTACCCTTGGAAGCTCTTAAAGAGCTATCCAATTAGTCCAATTCCCTCTGCTATATTTCCTTCAGCATGTAAATCGATTGTTCCCCTAGTGGGGAGAAACAAAGGATCATTTGAGCTCACTGTTAATTCAGTGGTGTTGTAACCAAAAGATTCACTATCACAAAGTATTCACAATGTATTCACTGCAATCTTCATGCTGATGCAATTCAGCGTGAGAGACAGAACAAGAGCAATTTTCAAAGGCTGTTTTATCAGAAATGTGAAAACTCTTGTCAATGGACCTTGAAAAAGAGCATGAAAGTTAACAAAAAAAGAAGATTTTTTGGCATGGTGCATGGCATTGGCATGGTGGTTCATTGTTTTGTGTGATATGTCTGCACATCCTTGCTGAATCATGGTGCAAACTGTGTATTGTGAGCTTTCTTGTACATAGAAAAGTATCATACAGCAGAGTCTGAGTAAACACACACATAGTCGCAGAATTCCCCTACGGCACAAAAGTTCTCAATTAAGAAAAGTATTTCTCAATACCCTGAGTGTTTATAAAGACTCGACTGTATGATCCCAAACTTGCATATGAAAAGAATCTATCCTAGTTTTTATGCCATTTATAAAATCCTATTATTAAATCAGTGCTGAATACAAAAAGGTTATTTTGTTAATGCAGAGTTTAGATTCTTTAAAGAAAGGGAGAGGGAATTAAATAAAGCATCCATTAAAAATGGGAACATTGATTTTCCAGTGGGGTTTTCAAACTGGTCTTGTGGCATGATACAGTTTATTTTCATTAGTATCTTCTCTTTTTCCCTCCTTTTTCCTATCAGATAAATGGTCAGTTGAATCAGCAAGTGGATTATAATTTCCTGGGTAAGCTGTTGTCCTCACCTTTGCAATAAAAGTATCAGATTGACTCCAGGGAATTGTATGGAATTTAATTTAGCCAATCACGAACATACTTGGTCTTCTCTTCTTCAATCCAATTACACATACGATTGACCAGACTGTCATGTAACAGGGAGAAACACCGGATGATACTGTCCCTTCCAGAATATCACCCATCCTCATCACGGGGTTGCCTCACCCATAAAGTATACAATTTGCTAGCCTGGAGAATCGTTTTACAGTTGAGTACACCTGTTATCAACAATACTTCACTCCATTGGACATATTCTTATATCATCTCAGTTTTCTATTTGCCTCATTCTCCACTTTATCCCTTGGTATGAATGGAATTGAAGCACTTAGTGAGCTCAGACTCCAAGCATCAAAATTACAGATCCTTCACAGGGATCAAAATTGGTATAATCATTGGTCCAGCTGTGGGATAGAGTGGTTGAGATATACAATACATTCTCAGGAAGGATAGTTATTTGGAGATCAATTAGCATCCTTGAATAGGGAGCTTTTGAAAATGGTATCAAAGGTGGCTAGACCCTGTATCTAGAATAATGCATTTTGTTGAGAGTATTAGAAAACTGGAGGCATGAGCTTCAGTAAGGGTGGTGAGAGTATTAGCAGGATGTGTTTTAATGTGAGAGGTGGAGTATCAGAGACAAGACATTTGGTGAGTGACTAGGGATTCTAGATTAACGGATTTTGAGGGGAGAGATAGGGGACGAGAAGACTGGGCTGACTGATTTTACTCATCATTAACTGTCCTTGTAATCTTATGAGACAAATGCTTTGTTTATTACAAAGTGACAATAAAATGTTTGCCAGGCTGGAATAATCTGATTTCTAAAGGACAGATCAGTAAGTAAGTCAGTCACAGAATGTGCCTCTCATTCTATCCTTTGGAAGGAAGCTTCTCGGGCTGAAATTTTCACTTAACTCAGAGATAAGAAACAGACTGCTGGACCATAATCTGCAGGGGAACAGACTGAAGTAACTCTCATACATTTACCAGCAATGAATGTGTGATTCAGTCATCCAAGATGACAAGTACTATGGTGCAGCTGTGATACAGGCTGCCTTTATCATTCAGATTAGACGGTTCTCTCCTACAATACTTGTTACCATTTTGATACATCACTGGTATGTGGAAAATGAAAGAGAGAAGAGGGATAGTTAATTCCGCTGGTGTATGCATGGTCTGCTTATGCTTTGAATGCAAGATTTGAACAAACTTGCCCATCTGTTCTCTTTCTCACATGCTAGGTCACTGGGTCTTGTGACCATTCTCAAAGATAGGGATGGCTATGCAGGCAGTCACGGTACAATGTTCTTAAAGTGACACTATCTCTCGGGCTTTTCTTACTCTTCATTGAATTTGATAGTGAAAGCTATGTAACATTTCAAAAATTAGGATGGTTACAGTTAATGTTACTTACTTTAGTGGCAGCAATTTGATAAAATTAATATGAAAAATATGCTGCACAAAACAAGTTACACATAATAGGTGTTATTATGGAGATTAAACTCAATTGGAGGAGTGGAATGTTTTCCATTAAAATATAGAGCTGGGCAGTTTCAGTACAAACAAAGTCTTTACTGGTTTGAAAGCAGCCACATGGGCTAGAAATTGGATTAGCCGCTTTTTGGGTGAGTGGTCACAATTTGTGTCCTTTCAGATCAGCAAATCAGGCCTGAATAAGTGTAACATTGAGCAGTGCACACACTTGCTGGCAGCTTCAGTGCTCAGGATACAGGGTGGGGGCTAGTGGTGGGGTTAAGGTGCTTCAGTGGTATTGTTTGGAATTCAGATAGTGCAGCTAGCCTGCTGTTCTAAATGCAGCATGCCCTTACTGAAGGAAACCGAACTGAACAGTATCATTCCAATTTCAAATATGGAAATCTGAACAGCAGGCTCAGAGGTGTTCCATTGTGATGGATGAGCCTATGTAGCATTAGTGATGAAGGCGAGCAGGAGGAAAAATGGAATGATTTCATGTGGGGTACCAGGAGACCCTCAAACACTACCATTAGAGAGAGTGGAAGCAAATGTTAAGGCAAGTCTACTCCCAAACCCAAGGTTTTGCTTGTCATTTATATAAGTGATTTGGATGAGAGTATAGAAGACATAGTTGGACGGCACCAAATTTGGTGGCATAGAGAGGAAGATTTTCTAAGATTACAGAGGGATCTTGGTCAAATGGGTCAATGGGCTGAAAAATGGCAGATGGAATTTAATCTGGATAAATGCGAGGTATTGCAGTTTGCTACAACAGGGATCGGGCTTATACAATTAATGGTAGGGCCTTGGGTAGTGTTATAGAACAGAGGGACCTAAGGATGTAGGTACATAATTCTTTGAAGTTTTTGTAACATCTAGGCAGGCTGGTTGAAAAGGTGTTTGGCACGCTTGCCTTCATTGCTCAGTTCTTTGAGTACAGGAGTTGGGACATTATGTGAGGTTGTATGGGATATTGGTGGGGCCCCTTCTGGTGTACTGTATCCAGTTCTGGTCACCCATTTAGAGGAAGGATATTAGCAAGCTGGAGAGCATTCAGAAGAGATTTACCAGATGTGATGGGGATGGAAGGTTTAAGTTATTTTTTAACTGAAGCATAGGAGGTTGAGAGGCAAGTTTTAAAAAAATAATGAGGGGTATGGATAGAGTTAATGGTAGATGTCTTTTCCGTAGGATGGGGGGGTTTCAAGACTAGAAAGCACATTTTTGTTTGAGAGGAGAGAGATTTTAAAATGACGTGAGAGGCAAATATTTTACACAGAGGATGGTTCACATGTGGAATGAAGGTGCAGGTACAGTTACAACATTTAAAAGACATTTTGATAGGTACATGAAGAGGAAAGGTTTGGAGGGACATGAGCCAGGAGCAGGAAGGTGGGACTAGTTTAGTTTGGGATTATGGTCGGCATGGACTGGTTGGCCTGAAGGGTCTGTTTCCTGCTGTATGACTCTATGACCTGGCAGCAGTGCCACAAGAACAGTGAGTGGTCAGTATCCATCAATACATTCCTATGATATATCCCACCAATCAAGCCACCAGCCTTTCTTGCTGCTCAATATAACACATCTCCATCACTCATCCAGCAGCATTCTCAACTGTGAGCCGGAAACTCCACCTCACAGGCATCGCCTACTGCATTTCTATATCAGCTACACAGCATTGCAAGGCACATTATGCAAACGCAATGCCATAGAGCCATTGACATCCTTCCCTCTCCCTTGCAGACAAGGAACCATTCAATAGGTAGTCGTAAGTATGGGCTAAGGACATCTCAATCTCCTGAGCCATGTGGAGGAGCTGATGCTCCACGTAAAGGGTCAGCTGCTAATGATTCTGCAGTAGCCAACGTAACTGAGAATCTACTCTGCAAGAACAATGCAGTCCATTTGATTGGCACCATATCAACAAACATGCACTCTCTCTACCCTGACACTCTGGAGCAGCAGTGTGTTTTACATATCAGATGCATTTCAGAAATTCACCAAGCTCTTTATACAGCACCTTCCAAACCCACAACCACTCCCATTGAGAAGGACAAGGATAGAGATCCAAGGAAGCAGCACCACCTGCACGTTCCCCTCCAAGCTACTCACTACTGACTTGGAAATATACCGCCATTTCTTCCCTGTCACTGGGTCAAAATCCTGGAATTCCTTCCCTAACATAGAAACATAGAAAATAGGAGGAGTAGGTCTTTTGGCCCTTCAAGCCCTCTGCACCAATCAAAATGACGACGACTGATCATTCAAATGGGTACCCTGTTTCCACTTCCTCCCCATGCCTTTTGATTCCTCTAACCTTAAGAACTATATCTAATCTTGAAAAAAGAAATCACTGTTTTGGCCTTAACCACTTTCTGTGGCAGAGAATTGCATAGCCTGACCACTCTCTGAAGAAATTTCTCCTCATCACAGTCCTAAATGTCAGCTCTGTGTCCTTCAACTGTGACCTCTGGTCCTCGACTTCCCGGCGTTTGGGAATAATCTAACTGCTTTACCCTGTCCAATCCTCTTCAAATTTTGGAGCTTTCTATGAGTTGTCCCCCTGTTATTCTTCCAATGTCATTGTGGATCTGCCTTCAACACATGGACTGTAGTGGTTCAAAAAGAAAGCTCACCACCACCTTCTCAGTGGTAACTAGGAATGGACATTAAATGCTGACATTCATATTCTATGAGTGAAAATAAAAAAAAACACATCCTCCTAGTTGACGTGATGAGTAAGCTTCAAGTCATGTGACCATAGACCTCATGTTTAGCACAGCACTCGATCTGTCATGTGCAACTTGCAGCCACTGGTTCAGAAAGAGCAATGCCTGGGAGTCACGATCTTCATGTAGTGTATGATGTGGGAATGCATGAACTACAGCTAGGTCAAGGGTGAAGGTTGACAGTGGGGAGATTGTAGACAAATTCTGTTATAGAGAATTCAGATAAGGATCTTGATAGGGCAGCATGCAGGAGATACTGAACATATTGGTTGTCCTGATGGGAAATCTCATGAAAATATCAAGGAGTAGAAAGAAATTCAGTTCCAACTTAGCAGAGTGGAGCATGCCTCTCTCCACAACTTCTGCTCCATCTCCTAGCAGATCCAGACAAGCCACCATGTGTGTTGTAGTCTTGGTGTGGACAGGGCATTGGTTTCTCTGCCCTGTCATGGACAAGCCACTCCTCATGCCCCTTGAACTTACCACCACACCTCCCAAACCACTGTGGTCCAGTCTTATTTTGTGAGACAAAGGGCTTAAGTAGATTATCCTGCCTGCAATTTCAGTAATCAAAGCAGAGGGTCCATCTGCACACTTGATCATTGAAAGAGTGGTGAACAAATACATACACAGGGTGGGTAAAAAATGCTCTACCTGGTGTCACATTAGCAGCTAATTCTGACATCTGGGGTCATTCCATGGGGAGGGGTCAATTTACAGCCGTCCTGCTCCAATCCTCCTGCAAAGCACCTGGGAAATGCAGTAAAGCTCCAGTAACAACGCTCAAGACAGCATTGCACAACGAAATGTTTTTGTTCCATTTTCTAATGACTTATTCTAAAGTTGAAGTCAATGTTATCAGTGCTGCAACATCCAAAACAATTGAATAGTGGAGTTAAACTTATCAAAGGCTGAACACATTAATTCTGTAAAACTTGTTGGAGCAAGTTTACCAGTGAGGCGCCGTCTGCTTGTAATATAATAACTACAGACCTCAGGAATGTCATTAAGCAGCAGCAGGAGTTTCTTCGATCATCTTTTAATCTTTTGTACAGAGCAGCAGCTTGCTGTGACATGTTTAGGTACAAGAATCGGCAGGAACACAGCTGCATAACTCAAAGGGATGACTGATCTGCTACCTGCCGCAAGAGTAGACAAGGTGGACTGGTTCCTGTCTGGCTCTCAATTTATTAAAATTCCATAGATGCTAAAGTCAAATAAAACATCAGTTGTATTTGTGGAATGCAGTCCCCCCAGTTTGCACAAAGCTATCCCCTTCAGCAAACTTTCTTTCAAAATGTGTACCCAAAGGCCCTGCCCTTACACAGCAGTAGTTATGGTATGTGAATAATGTTGCACTATGTGGTTTTTAGACTAAGGTAGGGGTAAACAACCTTGCAGCAGTTTAGTGGTAATTGTCTATATACTTTCTCAAACATATCATAAACAATCATTCATTTCCCAAAGGGCCAAAAGGAGAGAAAGGTTCTTTCGGATTATTTGGACCGATTGGCAGTAAAGGTGAAAAGGGGGAGCAGGGTACCCCAGGATTGCCAGGTAATGTCCTTTCTATCATCTTGACATTTTTATTTTTGTTGTTTTCTATGTAAAGCATGATAACCTGTCTTTAATGGGGAGAGGTTTTAATGACCGCTGTGTGGGAGTAATTACACTGTGGTAGACATTGTGCAACCTTAATGCAATAAAAAAAATGTCTACCTTTGCATCACAGCTGCTGAATTCCCATCCTCCACAACTAGCAAGCCATCTGTGATTGTTAAGGTATCATTCACTTCATGCTGGCAGGGTTCGGGCTAGTAACCATGGCCCCTAGTGCTTCTGCTGTTTTCATGTTTCTTATTCCCCTCCTATTTCCCACTTCCTACAACCCTTAACCTCCCTTTCATGTCCTTCAGAGCTGGAATACAGGTTAAAATAATTTTCTTTCTCAAGGATTCTTCTTGAGCTTTTTATTCTGGGCTTTTCTTTAAAGTTTTCTGGGATGACAGCCTTTCAAATTCTATTTTTTTCATTCTCAGCCACTCAGTTGAATTACAACCACTATAAAGTCCAAAGAGTCGTCGAGAGAGTTATAGAGATTATATAGTACAGAAAAACACCCTACAGTCCATCATATCCATGCTGGTCATCAAGTTCCATCTATTCTAGTTCCATTTTCCAGCACCTGACCTGTTGTCTTATGTTATGGCATTTCAAGTGTTCATTTAAATAGTCCTTAAATGACAAGGATTCCCGTTTCTACCATCTTTTCGGGAAGTGAGTTTCAAATACTCACCATGTTCTCGGTGAAAATGTTTTGATCAAATCCCTTTAAATATTCTGCTCCTTACTTTAAAATGTGATGCCTATTATCCATATCTCTACTAAGGGGAATATTTTCTCCCTATCTACCATGTTTATGACCCTCATAACTTGGTACACCTCATCAGACCCTACCTTAGCCTTCTCTACTCCAGCCTATCGAGTCTCTCTCAATTGCTGAATTGCTGCAGCTCGGGCAACATCCTGGTCTCCTCTGAATCTCCTCTGCACCCTCTCCAGTGCAAACATAGCTTTCCCATCAGGCGACGACTATGACTTCCTTTTTATTCACTTGTGGGATGTGGCCATCACTGGCTAGCCAGCATTTATTATCTGTTCCTAGTTGCCCTTGAGAAGGTGGTGGTGGGAAATGCCTTGTTGAACCACTGCAGCCCATGTGCTGTAGTTTGACCCAAAATGCTCTTACGGAGAGAGTTGCAGGATTTTGACCCAATGACAGTGAAAGAATGGCAAAATGTTTTCAAGTCAGAATGGTGAGTGGCCTGGAAGTGGTGGCTTTCCCATGTATCTGCTGCCTTTGTCCTTGTAGATGGAAGTGATTGTGAGTTTAGAAGGTGCTGTCTAAGAATCTTTGATGAATTTCTGCTATGCATCTAGTAGATAGTACACACTGCTGCTACTGAGTGTCAGTGGTGGAAGGAGTAGATGCTTGTAGATGTAATGCCAATCAAGTGGGTTGCTTTGTTCTGGATGGTGTCGAGCTTCTTGAGTGTTGTTAGAATTGGGAAGAGGGGAATATTCCATCACACTCCTGACTTGTGGCTTGTAGATGGCTTTGGGAAATCAGGAGGTGAGTTACTTCCCGCCATATTCATAGCCTGTAGGAATGTCAAGATGCTCCAGTGATAACCCCAAGGATGTTGATAGTGGGGGATTCAGTGATGGTAGCACTATTGAATGACAGGTGGCAGTGGTTAGATTGCCCGGCAAATCCAATAAGAGACAATGTGTGGCACATTACTTGCCACTTGTCAGCCCAAACCTGGATATTGTCCAGATTTTGTTGCATTTCAGCATGGACTGCTTCAGAATCTGAGGAGTCACAAATATTGTTGACCATTGTGCCATCATCTGCAAACATTCCCACTTCTGACCTTATGATTGACACAGTACTCCAGACATGGTCTAACTAATGTTAAATACAGCTCCATTGCAATCTCCTTGCTCTTATACTCAGTGCCTTGACTAATAAAAGCAAGTATCTCCAATGCCTTCTTGACGAGCTTATCTACCTGTCCTGCCTTCAAGAATCTGCAGGCATTCACTCCAAGGTCCCTCTGATCCTCTGTACTTCCTGGGGTCTGCCATTCGTAGTGTACTCCCTTGCCTTATTTTCCACAATGGATCACTTCACATGTTTCCGGATCAAATTCCATTTGTCACTGTTCAGCTCATCTGACCAAACCATTTATAACGTCCAGTAAAGAAAAAGAAACTGGACAGACGAATAGGTATCAGAACTGACACAGCAAATACAGCCCTGTCAATCCTGAAAAGTCCTCCCTCCTGACGTCTGGGGGCTTGTGCCAAAATTGGGAAAGCTGTCCCTCAGAATAGTTTAGTAACAGCCTGATAGAGACATAATCATACTCATGGGATCATATCTCACAGACAATGCCCTATCCACTACCATCACCATTCATTGGTAAATGCTGTCCCACCAGCAGGGCACACACAGCGTAGATGATGGCACAGTGGTATATAGTCAGGAATAAATTGACCTGGGACTGCTGAAAATTGGCACCCGGACCCCATGAATTCTCATGGGATCAGTTTAAAGATAAAAAGGAAATCCTCTGCTAATTACCATCTACTAATAGCCAAACACCAACCACCTTGCCCACTCAAACCTCCATGTTGAACATCACTTGGAGGTGCAGAATGTGCTCTGGATGGGGAACTTCAATGACCATCACCAAGACAGTCTCTGTAGCACCATTACTGACCAAGCTTGTCAAGTCCTAAACTAAAAGCTGCCAGACTGGAATAGGAGCAGATGGTGAGGGTATCAACAAGGGGCAAAAATCTACTTGACCTTGATCTCTCCAATCTACCCATCACAGGTACATCTATCCGGGACAATATTGGCAGAAGTGACCAGTGTGGAGACAAAGCCCTTTCTTCACTTTGAGGATACCCTCCAGTGCATTGTGTAGCACCATCACCGTGTGCATAGAACATAGAACTGTACAGCACAGAAACTGCCTCTTCAGCCCATGATGTTGTGCCAAACATGACACAAAATTAAACTAATCCCTTCTGCCTGCTCTTGGTCTATATCCCAATATTCCTTGCTCATTAATGTCTTATCCAGAAGTCTCTTAAATGCCCCTAATCACATTTGCTTCCTCCACCACCCCTGGCTGTGCGTTTCAGTCTCCTACCACTGTCTATGTAAAAAACTTGCCCCTCATGTCTCCTTTGAACTTTATCTGTCTCACCTTAAATACATGCCCCCTAGTTTTATACATTTCATCTCTCGCAAAAAGATTTTGACCATTAATCCCATAATTTTATAGTCTTCTGTCAAGCCTCCCCTCAGCCTCCACTGCTCCAGAAAAAAACATGAGTTTTTTTTAGCCTTTCCTTATAGCTAATACCCTCTAATCCAGGCAGCATCCTGATCATTCTCTTCTGTACCCTCTGCAAAGCCTACTCATTCTTCCAGTAATGCAGCGAGCAGAGTTGAATGCAATATTCTAAATATGGCCTAACGAAAGGCTTATAAAGCTGCAACATGACATACTGACTCTTGTACTCAAATCCCCGACCAATAAAGGGAAACCTGCCATATGTCTTCTTTACCACCCTAACTACTTGTGTGGCCACTTTCAGAGAGCTATGGACTTGAATCCCAAGATCCCTCTGTACATCAATGCTGTTAGAGTCCTGCCATTAACTGTACACTTTTGCTTAACATTTGATCTCCCAAATGCCAAGCCAGAAGCAGGACCAGGCCGACCTAAAAATGAGATGTCAACCTTTTATAGCTGGTCAAACTACAGCACAGGACTGTTTGCCTGCCAAACAGTGGAAGCAACATGTAAGAGATGGGGCCAACTGATCCCACAACCAATAGATCAGGTTGAAGGTCACATCCAGGCATGAATGGTGATGAACTGTTAAACACCTTACTGAAGGAGGAGGCTCCACAAATATCCCCATCCTCATTGACGAGGGAGCCCAGTACATCAGTATAAAAGATAAAGCTGAAATATTTGCATCCATCTTCAGCTTGAAGTGCTGAATGGGTGAACTACCTTGGGCCTCCTTCTGACATCTCCAGAATCACAGATGCTAATCTTCAACCAATTCAATTCACTCCATGTGATATGATGAAATGGCTGGAGGAACTTGATATTGCAAAGATAATGTGTCCTGACAACATTCCGACAATAGCGCTGAAGATGTGTGTACCAGAGCCCACCACACTACTCGCCAATACGGTTACAGTGTCCCAATAAGGCTACAACACTAGAATCTACCAAACGATGTGGAACATTGCCTGTTGTGTCCTGTACTCAAAAGATAGGACAAATTCCAACGCCCCTCCCCCAAGTCCTTCCTCCCTACCTTTTATCTTAGCCTGCTTGGCACACTTTCCTCATTCCTGAAGAAGGACTCATGCCCGAAACCTCGATTCTCCTGCTCCTTGGATGCTGCCTGACCTGCTGCACTTTTCCAGCAACACATTTTCAGCTCTGATCTTCGGCATCTGCAGTCCTCACTTTCTCCCATAGGACAAATCCAACCTGGTATGTTTATGGTGATCAATGAAAGCAACTTGAAGAATTGGATCCTGCTGCTAGACACTATTATTGATCTCTGTGACCGAATGCACTGGTCCTTGATTTGCATTACCTGGACAATTGAAACCCCCCAACAGGGCCAAAGGAATCTATTTCACTTTTAGTATTACAGAGTTAACCTATCAGATGGTTCTGGGTCAGTCATGTGTTAAAGCAGGTGAAAGTTGACAGTGCAATCTGTGACATGACAATCACTGTAATGCCCAATAACTTGCATATAGGTCCTAAAGACTGTGTTATGAGGAGGCTTTTATTAATATTAATGTTACAATTCTAAGTCAGACTTCAATTTAATAGACCTGTAGAATTCTATCAAATTAAGGTTTTACTGACTTCTCTTTTAACTTGAAAGCATAAATTCTAATTTACATTTAATTTTTTTTTAGGTCCTTACTCACCATACATCGGCCTTAAAGTAAGCAGCTATTTGTTTTCCAATCCAAAGAGACATTGTCTGGATTTGTATTCTGTACAGACATGTTGTCTTGCATGAAATATTCATTTTGCTTTGAATTACTAGACTATTGCTGACAAAAAATAAGTTTTGTCAGTACTTTCTATCTTATACTCATCGGGAACATTTGCAAGAATACAAATTCACAACAAACAAGATGTTGTTGTCAAGCCAAAAAGACAAGGTGCCTATTATGCAAATGAGTACTTTGTTATTTGATTTTCAGTGCCATGTAATTCCAGATGTATAAGCTGTTAGCCCCAAAGACAGCAGCATATACCTTAATTTGTTCATAACAAGTAAGGTACTGCCCATCCAACACACACTTGCAAAACTCTCAACACATTATGCAACTCAGATGGTTGAATAATCCTGAATGTGTGAAGAATTATGCTGACAACCAATTTTAGATTGACATTCAGACTCATAGCTTGGTATATTTGCCTGCACTAGAAGCTATATATGTCAACACAGGTCCCTGTTCTGCTGTCACCTATCTCAGCTCAACAAAGTAAGTGACAGCTATTTACTGATCCATTTCTCAGGGCATTGCTTTGGCTAATCAAGTTCAACTTGCCTGGTTTAAACTTTACAAAAAGCTTGGCATTTAATTGCATGTCATCATTAACTGATGTGTTCTTCATGGCACAATCAAATTCCGCTCGCTGTCAGAGTGTCATGATTTGTTTTCCCCTCAAATTAGTATTCTTGCAAATTTTTCAGCGGTGCTCAAGTTCAATATTACCAAACGACTATTTACTTTGATTTATGTTAAAAAAATTTGCACCAATAGGCAGGAAGAGGTTGGGTAAACAGATAAAATTCTGTAAAAGCAGTTCAGGCCCAAGCTGCTGTATTCCAGGCTATCAGAATGTCAACAGTAACATCAGTATTAACAACTTTCTTGTAGCAGCGGGTGGCTCATGAACATATGTAAATCAGGGCCTACAATGCCATTAGGTCCCCAGTGTTAATTTTAAGAGGGACAGCAGAGGTCAGCAATTTCGCCAAGTTATAGAGTCATAGAGATGTGCAGCATGGAAACAGACCCTTCGGTCCAACCCATCCATGCCGACCAGATATCCCAACCCAATCTAGTCCCGCCTGCCAGCACCCGGCCCATATCCCTGCAGAAATTCAGAGGACTAGAATCTAAAAAGGAACATCACTCACACTGTAGGTTGTGATTCCACGATCACTCATGGCTTTCGGTTATGCTTTTCATACTCCTTACTTTGAAGAAAAGATGAAAGGCTAATTATTTCTGCTGCTGGAAATGCATTCTATTGGAGTAAGGGAGAGGAGGAGGCAAAACCATAGTGAGCAAGCCTGAAAGCTGCAGACAAGTCAGTAAAAGAAGATCTGACCCACTTTACGTAGTGTACCAGTAAAGGATTAATTTCCAAGGAGCTTTGCGCGATAAGGACCTGCCTGAGGAGTAATATTGCACACTGTCATGGCAGATCCAATCTGTTGTACGGAGACCCCATGCCTGCTTGATCTCCACAAAAATTCAAGCCAGTAGATCCCAGAACCGTCCATTTGTTCAAAAGCTGTGCTGATCATACAACAACAAGTTTACCGATCTTAGAGATGTTGTTTTGAATGTGTCTCTTGCTTTTATGTTGAGCTTGTCTTGCCATCGACTAACTTACTTAGTCTATATAAAAATGATTTCACATCTTTTACATTACTTGCAAGTTTGACCATAGGTTCTTTCTTTCTTAACCATTGGATAATCAGCTACACTGGGCTTTGATAACTATCTTAAAACATTCTTGTCTTTTGACTTTTAAAGGGTGAGAAAGGAGATACTGGTACGACGGGTCAGAAAGGAGAGAAAGGAGAATCAGGTAGTGGGTTGTTCCTGTCGCATTTGCCTGGTCCACCAGGACCCATCGGGCCTCATGGAAGACCTGGACCAGTGGTAAGCAGTTCAAAAAGAAAATGATCTTTACCCAATTAATCATCTCCAACAAGAGAGAATCTCACCATTACCCTTTGATGATCCCGAGGTATTATTGTCACTGAATCCCCAACCAAAAACATTCTGGGGTTACCACTGACTGAAAGCTGAACTGGACCACTCATAAATATGGTAGCTATGAGAGTAGACTAACAGCTAGGAACTCTGTGGTACTCACCTCCTGTCTCTCCAACACAGACACGAATCAGGAATATGAGAAAACACTCCCCACTTGCCTTGAGAGTGCAGTTCCTATAATATTCTAGAAGTTTAACACAATTCAGGACAAAACAGCCAGCTTGAATGTTACTCCAGCCACTTTCTTCAATATTCATTCTCTTCACCAGCAACATATACCATCGTAAGATGTACTGTGGAACTTCAGTAACTTGGGCACATGGGAGCATTCCTTCACTGCTGCTGGGTCAAAATCCTCAAACTCCCTCCCTAACAGTACGGCGGGTGTCCCTCCACCTCAAGGACTGCAACCATTCAAGAAATCAGCTGACTTTCCGAAGGCCAATTAGGGATTGGAAATAAATGTTTTCCTACTGGCAATATCTTTATCCTATGGAAAAATAAAAAAATCCCCTCAATGTTGCTCAGTAAAATGTATGTTATGACAGACCTTAACAATATTTAATGCATTAAATATCCTGTGTCTGTTATATGTCATTTATCTTGTTATTGCATAGAAGCAGGTATTTGACCTATCAATTTGATGGTAGCAATATTTCCACATGAGCACCTTTTAGAAAGAATTTGTGGATTTTGCATCAACAGCATTTCGAGCCATCATTTGTGCAGAGATGATTTTTCCAACTTTCTCTTTAACTCTTATTGATTTTTCTTCTTTTTGTGTCTTCTACGAATCATCATGCAGATTGAAAAGTTCCTCACTTTTTGACTTTTTCATTATCTTTCCGTATCTTAATTGTTTCAATCAAGTTGCCTCTTTGATTTTTTTTGTGCCAAGGCCTAATGTTTCAAGGGTACCTTCATAACTGTCATGTAATACTGTCATCCTATTAACATTGAAGTGCATCAGCTCTGTACCTCCTCTATTGCTTTACTCTTTCCTACAACTGCGCAGTTTGTCTAACTGCAGCCTTGCAACAGTCTCGAGCAAGTTCAACCTTATATCTAAAACAAATCCAATCTGTTGATACACAAAAAGATGAAAACATACTGCCCGTCAATCAACATCTTTGGAACAACAACCAATTGAAATTTCAGAACTTAAGTCTTTCCTTCACTGTCTTAAGGATATATCTTATGCTGAATCATTGGCCACTTCATGTTTTTCTTTAACTAGATGCTGCTCAACCTGCTAAATTCTCCGGCTTTTGTCCATCTTTTTATTCCCGACATTATCTCCTTTTGTGTTTTGGTCTCAACATGAAAATAAAAGGTTTGCTTTTGCTTTTTTTAGGGTTTTGTCTGTTTGCATCATCGCTTTGAATTACCTGTGATTCTGCACATGCCAAGTATCCCCCTGCTTTTTCTCAACTCTTACTGTTTAAAAGATCTTTTCTTGACCATTTCTGCTTCTAAAATGCAGTGCTTCATTTTTCTCTATGTCAAACTGCATCAGCCAGCTGTATACCTATTGTCTTGTAACATTACAGCCATTACCAATAGAGTTTATCATGCCTCACAATTTAAATATGCTATCTCCACTATGATATGAACTGTGGCATAGAAGTCCATAAAACCCTGCTACTGCCTCACACCACTACCTAAGGGAATGAGAGTTAAGATATCAAAATAGTAAACTGGAAAGATTTTGGTTTTGTTAGTAGTGTTTCACTTTCTTCCTTCCCACAGGGTCCTAAGGGTGAATCTGTCGTAGGACCAATGGGGCCACCCGGCCTACCTGGGCCCCCAGGATCTCCAGGTTATGGGATTACAGGTCCGCGAGGTCGTCCGGGGCCCCCAGGACCTCCAGGAATTCCAGGAGTCTTCGGATCAGGTGAGCCCACGTGGAGGTATTTGTTGTCGTTGTTGGAGCTCAAAAATTCTCAAAGTATGAAGGCTACTTTACGACCAGTAATAACTCAATGTTAACACTGAGCAGTTTCCAAGTTAACGTTAAACTACTCATTTCCAAGCAGAAATGTTCACTTTATAAATAGGTTCTACTTACTTTGCAGCTATCGCACTGCCTGGACCTCCAGGACCTCCAGGGCCACCAGGACAAGGGGACAGTGGCAGTGTTGTAAGTGAGAGGAGAAACAACAGATAATGCTTAACTAATCCTTGCATGTTATCAGTGCAAAAGAGAATGTGTCCAAAAGAGTTTGTGTTCTTTCGTTTTCTGTTGGAATGAAAATATTGAACTGCACAGCCCTGTTTTCCTTAAGTGTGTGACTGAACACGGTTACAAGTGAGTGACACAACATGGGAAAGCTTGTGCTAATATAATTGGAGTCAACCTGCTGTTTTTTCATGTGGTCTTTTCTAAGCGCATCTGTAGATTTTGTGATGCTCAGTCCATTACTGTGGTTGTCTCACTTTTCGCAAGATTATTTGGCTAAGAGGTAAGGAGGCTGCCCTATTGAGAAAATTATTTGGAATGGGCCTATACTCTGGAATTTATAACAATGAACTGATCTCATTATCTCTCAGAGGGCTTGACAAAATAGGTGTTAAGAAGCTGTTTCCCCATGGTTGGAGATGAGGGGGTCATGGCCTCAGGATAAGAGTTGAGCTACTTGAGACTGAGTTGAGAAGAAATATTTTCAATCAGAAAGTCGTCAGTCTTTGAAAATCTCTGCCACAGAGGACTATAGATGCTCAACAATTGAGTATATTCAAAACTAAGACGTTGTGGATATTTGGGCAATAGAGGATTTAAGAGATAGGTTGGAAAGTGAAGATAAGGTGGACGTTCAGCAAGTATATTTTATTCAATAGTGGATCAGGTTCAATGGATCAAATAGGCAGTGTTCACTCTTATCTCTTAACTTTTTTATTATAGGAGTATACAGAAGGAAACTATGGCTTGTGGCAGCTCCTGAGAAAATCTCTTCATTTAGTCCCATTCTGTACTTTTGCCCCATCATCAAGCATTTAGAAAACAGTGATTGGATTGCACAGAGTCAGCATGAACTTACAAATGGGAGATCACACGTGACAAATCTATTGGAATTTTTCAAGGATGTAACTAATAAAGTTAATCAGGGAAACAAGTGAATGTGGTTTACTTGGACTTTATAAAGGCTTTTGATGTTACTAACCCTTCACCTTCATCAGTTTATCCAATTTCCTTATAAAGGGAGACCTGAATTTTTGTGGGGACGGAGATGGTCTCTGGTTTAGCCAAAATAGCCTGGAGTCCCAGCTTTGGAAATCCCCCCAACTCCAAATGGACCCCACCTGCAATCGGCACCCACCGATTTCCAAAATGGCGGGGGAGGATTGAGGTTAAAACCTTGAAGAAGGTTTAAAGCAGTTGGAGGTATTTGGAGAAGGAGGGTTCCCCTGTGGATAGGTGCAGAGGCAATCTTGATGAGGGGTAAAGAGCAGTTTGTAGAGCCAGAGATTTTCACAGTTCTGCATTGCTGACTCAGGCATAAAAATTCAAGCCTTATTATTGGCAGTGCGTCTAACACCATCAAAGGTCAGTGCATACAAAGGAAATCTCCTTGCCTCATCTCTGGTTCTTTTTCCAATTAAGGATTTAATCTTATATTCTAATTACCACCTCTTCAGCCTTGGAAACAGTACAAAGATTTTCATGATTTTGAACACCTCAATTAAAACTTCCTTTTATCATCACTGCCTGATTTCTCTAATCACTCCATAGAACTGAAACCTGGTGTCTTTCTCAAGAAATCTGATCTGCAATCTCTCCAGGTCCATAGATTGTTCAATGTGTACATCACAATACTCCAGTTGGAGCTTGACTAGATTTTTACAGAAGTTTTGCATAACCTCCTTTTTGGTGTAATGTTTACTTATGCTATATAACGAAGGATCTCATGTACATTTTGAATAGCATTCTTAACTTGTCCTCCCATCCTTAAAGATTTATGTAGATATGTCTCCCATTCTTTCTTGGAAAGATAAGGTCCAAGGGTATTTTGAGCACTGATGGGGGAAATTTTATATTTTAGGTGTTGGTAGCTCAGGAGCCAGTATAAGTTAGTGAGCAGGGCTGATGGGTGAATGGAGCTGAATTGAAAGTTATGATACAGACAGCATTTTATACAGTCATACAGTTCTGAAACAAACCCTTTGATACAATTTATCCACGTTGTGGTTCTGTTCGCCAAGCTGGAAATTTGTGTTGCAGATGTTTCGTCCCCTGTTTGGGTGACATCCTCAGTGCTTGGGAGCCTCCTGTGAAGCGCTTCTGTGATCTTTCCTCCAACATTTGTAGTAGTGCCATGCCTCTAGGAATTCCCTGGCTGTTCTCTGTTTGGTTTGTCCTATAACAGTAGTTCCTAGGGAACTAGGAACAGGGAATTCCTAGAGGCATGGCACTCATCCACAGATTCAATCAATAAGCACATCGACCTGGACCCAATATACCGGCCACTGCAGCGGACAGCGGCAGATACAAACCACTACAAATTCCGGAGGAAAGATCACAGAAGCCCTTCACAGGAGGCTCCCAAGCACTGAGGATGTCACCTAGACAGGGGACGAAACGTCTGCAACACAAATTCTCAGCTCGGCGAACAGAACCACAACAACGAGCACCCGAGCTACAAATCTTCTCACAAACTTTGAATATCCTTTCTTTCCATCACTTACTTTCAGCACTTAAACTATTACAATGTAATACTTACTGCTTTGATTCATGGTGGCAGACTTCTAAAGTTGGATCATTGTAAATAAACAGGGGACGAAATGTCTGCAACACAAATTCCCAGCTCGGCGAACAGAACCACAACAACGAGCACCCGAGCTACAAATCTTCTCACAAACTTTGAACAATTTATCCATGTTGACCAAGTTTCCCAAGCTAAACTAGCCCATTTGCCTGTGTTTGACCCATAACCATCTAAAGTGTTCATATTCATGTACCTGTCCAAATGTCTTTTAAATGTTGTAACTGTACTTGCATCTAACAATTCCTCTGGCAGTTCATTCCACACACAAACCACCCTCTATGTGAAACAATTGCCCCTAAGGTCCCTTTTGAATCTTTCTTCTCTCATCTTAAATATATATCTTGTAGTCTTGAGCTTCCCTATCCAGGGAGAAGACCTTTGCTATTCACTGTATCTGTGCCCTTCATAATTTAATAAGAGTCTGTAATGTCACCACTGAACCTCCTATGCTCCAGTGAAAAAAATCCCAGCTTACCCAGTCTCTCCTTATAACGCAAACCCTCCAACCCCAAGATACAGATGATAGTAATTATTATCCTTACCACACACTGATTCTTCAGCCTGGAATTTTTGCATCTACCTAAGAGACATTTTGCATGCAATCCTATGTATTGTTGTTATCACATATATTGAACAAAATTATTTTCCATCCTCTAACGTCTATTTTGTTTAGTTGATCTTGCAGAATGTTTCCAAATTTCTAACACAATGACAGTGTTTAACCTTGTTTATTTTATATGCTGGATAGGTAAAAGTGTTCAACAACATGGAGCTTATGCATAAATCAACCCGTTCAGTAACTGAAGGCTCCTTAGGCTATATTAACAACGGGGGGGACCTTTACATTCGAGTTCACAATGGCTGGAGAAAGCTCCAGGTAAATATTTATTTCAGAACTCTAATTCTTGAGTTTACTGTTGGTTCATGGTTTTTAGAAGTTTTTTCTGCTTCTATTGCCAGCTTGGTGATCTGATTCCTGCTCCTGCTGATGAACCATATCGCTCAACTAACTCGATCTCAGTAAGAACTTCTAACTTGTCTTTAAATTTAAGGTGAAACATGGGAACTGTTCCAAACAGGTTTATGACTTGTATTATATGTCTTTTTGTACTTCAGGCACCAAACCCATTCTCAGTGATAAATGATCAGAAGCCAGCGGTAAGTTAATTTATTTCTGAATGTTGCAGCTCATAGTTGTAAACATTTACATTATGTGGAGCTGCTGGTGTTGGACTGGGGTGGACAAAGTCAGAAGTCACGTGACACCAGGTTTATAGTCCGACAGGTTTATTTGAAATCACAAGCTTTCAGAGCATTGCTCCTTCATCAGGTGAAGGATCATCGCTCCAAAAGCTTGTGATTTCAAATAAACCTGTTGGACTATATCCTGGTGTCACGTGACTTCTGACTTTGTAAATATTAACCACTGGGAATCAGTTGTGAATCTGAAAATTGACAAGAGTCTGATTCGAAGTGGCAGAGCACAGGAAATAGAGACAGGTTAATGTCTGCTTGTTGTGAATGCTATAATACTTACTCAACAAGCTGGTCAATCTACAGACAAATTGATAACTACCTACATCACATAGGTATGATCTATATGTTAATTGAATAATTTGGGCAGAGAAAATTAATTTTACATCCTCAAATTAATCTGTCATTCATAGCTTACAATGAGATCTGACTCTTTCAAGACAATTAATTTTTATTTCTAGAGCTAAACATGTGGAGATTTAGAAAGTCAATAGAAAATCATGCCTACAATGTTGTGGTTCCTTGTAATTTTTGATGAAGAGCCTGGGCCTTTCTACCAGAATGCAGCTTCAGGGAAATGACTACATTAATTCAGCTGCATCACTATGTGGAGGAGGAAGACAGTGGTTAGCAGGCCTTTCTTACTTGTGAGAGTGAATCTTGTGTGCCAGAACTTTGAGGTGGAGTAGGAAAAAATCTCCATAGGGATGGGTATATTGATGATGGTTCACATTAGTTTTGTATGTGTTTCACTGACTTCCCACGAAAGCTACAGAGAAATCTCTGAGGAATATCTATGCCCTTACATTTTACTGGAAGCAGTGGCTTAAAAACTTAATTTACTGCAAGTAAGGTGAAGTAGAAAGCCTGGTGTTTATTTTTAAGGGGAATCTTTGGATTACAGATTTGTAATTGCACATTTTAACCTGACCTTTCTTTCTGTTTCCTTTAAGTTACACTTGGTGGCTTTAAACACACCCCTGCCTGGCAACATGAGGGGTATCCGTGGGGCTGATTTACAATGCTTCCAACAAGCTCGAGCTATGGGCTCAGTAGCGACTTACCGAGCTTTCCTATCTTCTCAACTCCAAGATTTATATACAATTGTGAGGAAAGCTGACAGATTAAATATGCCCATTGTCAACTTGAAGGTAAAAGCATATATTGTGGTTACTGCCTTTGAATAAATAGTTGTCTCTCTATATCAAAACGTAACGTTATAGAAATTATTTTTCTCTCTTAATGTGTAAATATTCTGAAAATGATTTTGTTTAGGATTTATTTGAACTTATAGACAAATAGTTAGGAATGGCTATCTCAAGAATAATTTAGCATTTCAAGGAAATCTGTGTTACTGACTTAGAGTCAATTTGCCAATGTGAATCTTCCCATTCTATTATTATTGTAGATTATATATAGATTTGTGGAATTACATTGGTTAATAGGGCTTGATTTTCATTCATTCAAAACGTAACCATTTGCCCAGAGCTAAAATCAGGCTCAATATGACTCAGGGGCTTGGTAGGGTCTATGGACTTTGATTGGAATTGCTCAGTCATGATGTTCAAATCACATGGTAAGGTGAGACCGATAGATTTCCTTCCCTAAAGGAGATAATTTACTGTATGTACTTGTGTAAAAGTCCAATTTGTTAGATTTATGAGGTCAACTATTGCATGGATACTACTTTTGAGGGGCTGGAGTTCATGCTACAGTCCAAAATACCATATCATTAGCAGAAGTCCAATTGATCTCTAAACGAATATAAGAAAAGGTCACAACGAATTATGACAATTACCAGATAAAGACTACAGAAACAAAATTGAATTAGTGAACTTTTATGTAAAAAGTGAAGTAGAAATATAATATGGTGTACATCTTAAACATGCCAAATACAAAAGTTCATTAAAATCCTGCAAAATCACACTGTTCAATATCTTCAACACTAAATAAAGCTTTATAATCAGGATGAATGATGTCATCATTTGGATCCTCTTCAGCTTCACTGTCCATAGTTAGAGGTAGCACGTCATCTGCCTCTTCTTCTTCATCCATGTTACCCCATAGACAATCGTCCTCTGTACCATCCAATGCGTGCAAAATTTCACATTTCTTGAATGATTTGAAAATAGTATCAACTCTTATTTCCTCCCATGAATCAACGATCCATTCACAAATCAGTGACAATGATGGAGCCCATATACTGCCTCCCTTTGTGTATATTTTTTCTCGATCATGCATTCAGTTATTCCACTTCATTCTCATCATGTCCTTGAAAAGCTTTATTGATACCAACATCTATTGGTTGCAAAACACTTGTAAGTCCGCCAGGAGTTACAGCTACGTCAAGTGTTACGTGATTGGATGTTATCAACAACATTCTTCACTAGTTGTGATCTAAACTGATCCATGACAAGCAAACTCTTCTCCTTCCATAGTCCACCAGGCCATAAATTCCAAACTTCCTTTATCCATTTTCTACATCCACCTTTATCCATCCAACTTTGTGGATGCATATGGACAATTCCTTTTGGAAATTTCTCCTTTGGCAAAGTTTTTCTCTGAAAAACAGCCATCAGTTTTAACTTAGAGCCATCAGCCATACAAGAAAGAACTAAAATAAACCTACTTTTCTCATGGTCAGTGGTTTTCACCAAGAGTGTTTTTTTCTCCTGTTTGGTTCACAGTTCAATTCTCTGGCATGTCGAGGGTAATGGGCGTTTCCAATGCACGATAGTTTGTCATCTTTCTTCTGCTGGTTTCTGATTACAAACTGGTGAAACTGTAATATCATATCTTCTACTTCAGCTGACAGCTTTTTTCAGTCTTAGTTCTCTGCTGAAGTACTAAGCCATACCTTCTCATGAACCTTATGCACAATCCAGCACTTGCCGTAAAATCCAAAATTCCATCCTTCTTTGATTCATTTCATGCATGGATTCAGATGACTTCATACATTTTCCATTTTTACAATTTTCAAATACCACTCAGCAACTTTTTTTCTCCAGTTGTGGCCACTTGCTAGGTTTACATCTGTTGGCACACTTTCATTTTAGCATTGTCTGAAGTTGGTTTGCCGTCTTTCTCCAATCTCACACAAGTTTCTCTGAGACACAAAATTCTCTCAATGCTACATAGTTATTTTGTCTTCTCTGCAACTTCAATAGCTTTCATTTTAAATGCTGCTGTATACTGTTTTTTTTTCCTGGAGGGCATTTTTACACAAAATGAAGAAGATATTTCAAAACCTGAACGAGGTATATCCCATGATGTTGGTTGTCACTTGACTCTGACATGATGCATCTTAAACTTTCGCATCAAATTGGTGTGAATTGGATATCAAATCACATAATAGCACAATAAAAAGAATTCATTTCCTCACCATAGCACTTATGTACAGGATAATACCTTGACTCTCAAATGTTGATCTGCTAACTGCAAAGAACTAGGGTTGACTTTTACACGAGATATATGGAAAATTCCAGATATTTTGGCCAACAATTGGGGGTCAATGTTTGCTTGAGATCGACGTTTACTCGAGTATGTACAGTAAGTATCTAACTACTTGGTCACTTTTATTTCCAGGTTTATTGAGTTCAAATGGGGTGGCACTTGAACTCTAGATCATTAGCCCAAACCTCTGATTACTAATCTAGTTACATAATTACATTAATTAAAAAATAACAAAGTGAGAGAACTAGTAAATGATGGGCTTCGGAATGATGTAAATTGGGCTACGGAAGGCAAAACAGCACATTGATAAACAAGTGGTATGGTTGGCAATCTGTTAAAGAGGCTAAACATAAATGGATTGAGTTTGAGAGACCTACAAGATTGTGGCTAAATGCTCAAATTGTGCACTCTGCTAGCAAGACTCGGTGCTAGTTGCAAAATGTTAACAAGTGCTGAAGTGAGAATATTTGAAAAGCAATTTGTAATGGTCGTCAGAGCTGAAAATGTGTTGCTGGAAAAGCGCAGCAGGTCAGGCAGCATCCAGGGAACAGGAGAATCGACGTTTCGGACATAAGCCCTTCTTCAGGGCTGAAGAAGGGCTTATGTCCGAAACGTCGATTCTCCTGTTCCCTGGATGCTGCCTGACCTGCTGCGCTTTTCCAGCAACACATTTTCAGCTCTGATCTCCAGCATCTGCAGACCTCACTTTCTCCTGAATTGGTCATCAGACTAAGTTGTTGAATTATGTTTGTACCAAGCATAGTATCAAAACATTGAGGATTGGTCTCACTATGATCACACTTTCATCAAATAGGTTTGTTTCAAATTTGTTCTTGGTACATGAAACTTCTGAACTAAGCTGTACTTAGTGTCAATGTCCAATGGACTGGAGTAATGCATAGACAAGGCCATATGGGAGGTGGCAGGCTCTCTTCCTGAAACGTGAATCAGTTGGATTTTTATAAGAAACCCATCAGCCTCCATGATTGTTTACTAATACCAATGCAGAATTAGCAAATTTATTGAGTTACTTCCACAATGTCCTGCAATTACACTTAACCACTTGGTACTACAGTATATTGCTAAGCAGGTAAACAAATAGGAGAAAATTTACTTTGCTGAGTTGATGGGAAATGGACAATAATGAATTAGTCACTCATTATAATTCTATGAAACATTACTCCACTGTACTGTCCCCAATTTCTTCCTCTTTGACTGCAGTGGACTGGAAATTTGAGCAAGGCATGTAATGTGTGGCTAAGTCAATAACACCCATTTTATGTCATTGCTCAAAATTGAAATGACCTCTACACAACTGGATCTGTGGAGATCCACTAACCACCCAGAATATCCAAAAGGTTTTCAAGAGAATCAAACTTTACTAGATAACAATAGAAATGAGAAGAGAGATTTGGTCTTATGTGAACTCGCTGTCAAAGATGAAAAATGTCAGAATTTCTCTATAGGTCATAAAATCATCACTCAAACGCAAATCAATTAATAGGGTGGATGCAGAGAAACTACTTCCTTTGCTGTTAATCAGCATCAAGGAGTATAATCTTAAAATTAGTGAGAAAAGCAGAAAATGCTGGAAATGTTCATTGGATCAGATGGCATCTATGGAGAGAGAAACAAGAGTTAACATTTCAAGTTGGTAATGACCCTCCATTAGAACTGAGGAAAGATTGAATTTTAATGGGTTTTGAATAAGTGAGAGAAGGGGGGGCAAGAATGAAAAGGAAGGCCTGTGTTGGATTGGAGGGCAGGAGAGATTAAATGATAAAAGGTTTTTTTGGCAATGGGTAAAGTAACGAAAGAGGGTATGCTCATGAGGTGTGAATGGATAGAAACCAAAATGGGCCAAACAAGAGAAGACAAAATAGAGCAATAAAGCTGGCCAAGGTATGAGAGAGAAACAGAAACCTTCTCAGAGAGAAAAACAGACATAAAAGAGACCTAAGGGGCAACTTTTTCATGCAGAGAGTGGTGCTTGTATGGAATGAGCTGCCAGAGGAAGTGGTGGAGGCTGGTACAATTGCAACATTTAAGAGGCATTTGGATGGGTATATGAATAGGAAGGGTTTGGAGGGATATGGGCCAGGTGCTGGCAGGTGGGACTAGATTGGGTTGGGATATCTGGTCGGCATGGACAGGTTGGACCAAAGGGTCTGTTTCCATGCTGTACATCTCTATAACGACTATAAGCCTCTGGAAGAGGAAAAGCAGCAAATTAAACAGTGATACAAAAGCAAAACCATTTTCTGATTTTACTTCAGATTTTCAGCATCTGCAATACTTTATTTTCATATTAGTGATCTTAAAATTATTGTTTATCAATTCAGCAGAAAATGCAGAAGTGTATTTTCACAGAAAGGGTAGCAGGAAAGTCTGAGATTCACATAAATGCCACCTGTAAGTGGCACAAAGAACAGACATGTGCAAAGAGAAAGCAGTTGTCAATGGTGACTGATCAAACCCACATCCCGACTCAAAGACGGCACTGCAGGAAATGGCATTTAGAAAAGTTCGTTAGAAAGGTAGGAGGGGGAGACCTGGTAATCCACAATCAATCCAATTAACAGACAGTTGAGCTCATTGTGAAGAAACAGCAACATATTTCCATTCAGGTGGTTAGTGCAGAAGGTGGTGCCCTTGTCCTTCTAGATGGTTGTGGGTTCAGATGATGCTGTCAAAGGAGAAGTGTTCAGAAAATAGAGAGCAATTCAGTTAAAGTGGACATACGTTTCCCTTTTAATTGGTGGTGAATTAGAGCATAAGAATAATTTGAGACAACTAAAGACATTGCAAGTTGACTTGCAGTGGACAATGCAGTATTATACAAAGTAAAAGGGTAAAGCCTGCAGATTTGACAAAGAACTGCACTCAAAATGAAGGTGAGGTAGAGTTGGAAGTTAGGAGTACACAATTTATCCTTTAGAGGAGTTTTCTTCCATAAGTCACAGTAAAATACCTCAGAACAAGTTAGCTCCTGTTACAGAAGCATGTAAAAACATTCCAGAGATTTGTTAAATGTGATGTTTTATAACAGTTTTCAGTTCGGTCACTTAATGTTTGCCTGTACTGTAACCTTAAGGAGTGGCATCAGTTCTTAAAGGTTCAGATAGCCTAACTCTGCCTCTATATGTGATGTACTGCTCAGTCACTGCTTTCTTGTGTCACTCAGTGATCTTAGTTGCAGGTTTGGTGTTAATTCCAGACATCCTGGTTGCTCCAGTCAATATCTAATTGAGTTGTCATAGACCACAGACAGTAAATAAAACATCAGCTCAGCCTGTTAGTTCAGTAGAAAGAACTCTGATTGAACACTAGCTCTGCTTGTTACAGGGAATGGTGTTTTGCTTAAAAATGTGTTTTTCTTCTGACAGGGAGAAGTGCTTTTTGATAGTTGGGAGTCCATCTTTAAAAATCAGGCTAATTTCAACACAGACGTTCCTATTTATTCATTTGATGGTAGAAACATCATGAAAGATTCTTCCTGGTAAGTCTCTGCTCATAATATTCAAAGAACTGCAAAATTCTCTCTGCAAATAAGAAAGCGGAGATTTGCAATAATATAGCACTTTTCTTACCTCAGGCCACATCAAGATGAATTCCGGAAAATTAGATACTGTGAAAACATTGCAAATTTAGGACATTGAAGGAGATCATTTGATTAATCACATTTGTGCTGGCTGAAAAGCTGTCTTGTCTTATCCCATTTTCCAACTCTTGCTTCAAGTCTTGCATTTCAGCTTCATCCTACCTCAGTCAATTTCACCACCATCAGTCTTCCTCGATTCCCTCCTAATCTTTTAGTTTAAATTACCTTACAATTACTTTAAATTTATGCTTTTGGGTTATTGAATTGTGTGTTATGGAAAATAACTACTTTGTATCCATGCTATCTAGATTTCTCAAGGAGTTTACACACCTAAATTAAATCTTCCCTCAGCATTCTCTGCTCCAACAAGAATAATTCCAACCTATCCAATTTTTCCTCATTGTTAAAATCTTCCAGTTCCTTACAAGCATCTCATAAAATATCCTCTGTTTCCTCTCTAGGACAATTACAGCCTTCTCGTAATGCAGTGTTAAGGATTGTGTACATTAGCCTAACTGTAGCCCAATTCATGCCTTATGCAGTTTGAGCTTAATCTTTCTTGTCTTATGTTCTGTGCCTCAGTCAACAAAGAAAAGTTTTCCTGTCACCTTCAGGGATTTGCAGATATAAATGTCAAGATCGTTCTACTATACCATATCACAGAATACAATTTATTCTGTATTCCCTTATCTTTCTTGTCCTCCCTAAATTTCTTAGCACACACATCTAGGTACTGAATTCCATTTTCTGTCCACTCAACAAATTAATTGATACCTTCCTAGCGTATAGAGATTTCTTCCTTAGTATCAACCACACAAACTTCTAAATCATCCCACCTACATTTAAGTGTGTGTGTGTGTGTTGGGAGGGTGGGGGGGTTGAGGACTATATTCCTCTGATGTCTTGCCCAATATTTACCCCTTAACCAAAAATACACCTCTTCCCAAAATCCATTTCGACATCAAAAAATGTCCCTCATCAACCCTCCTCCTTCCCTCTCCAAAAGAATAATCAGTGTGCATTTGACATGACATTTGCTTCACAAATTCATGCTGCCTATCTTTGGTTAACTTGTGGCTTTCTAAGTGACAATTAATACGTTCCCTTTGAACTTTTAAAATAATTTTCCATCCAGGCTAGGCTGGCCAGTTAATATTTCTCTCACTTCCTTATCTACAGTGTCTGCAATCCACCCTCTTTTGTGAAGACATGCACAACGTATTCATTAAGATTTACAAACATTTCTTTTGTCTACCCAGACAAATTACAATTTTGGTCTCCAATCAATTCTATTCTTCTTTTAGTAATCTTTTTACTTTTCAATGGCATTTATCTTTGGATTTCCCTAATTGTATTTGTAAGTAAGAGGTCTTTGATCCAGTCACCAGCGACTACACCACTGACTAACTGGTGAGCCTTCATCAAAACAGGCACCCAAATCTCTCAACAGTCTCTCACCAAGTAGACACAATTACCTGATGCTAGAACAAGATTCTGTGCTAAATCTCAGTATCTGACATCTCACAGAATTGGTTGCTAATTTCCTTATAAGTATAGGTCGTACTCTGTACGAGATGCAGTGATCAATTTGTGCACAGTATTTTCCCAGAGATCTACCTTTGGTAAGGGATAAATATTGAGCAAGACACCAGAGGAATACAGTCCCCAAGCCCACACTACACCCTCCCCAACAATTTCTATTTTTCTTTGAAATGATTCTTAGGATCTTCACTGCCTACATGAGATAGCAGGCAAGACCTCAGTATAAACTCTCACCTGACATGGGCAAGTTTGTGTTATGCATCACTTGCCTGCCCATGAATTAAAATTCACCTGCGACTTTATTTTCATTTTCAAGGCCGCACAAAATAATATGGCATGGATCCAATGAGCGAGGTGGCCGAGTAACAACAAACTACTGCGGGGCATGGCGTTCAACAGATATGACCCTCACTGGCAAGGCATCGCCACTTACAAGAGGCAAACTCCTGGATCAACACTCTTATAACTGCGCAAATAACTTTATCGTTCTTTGCATTGAGAACAGTTACTTCCATGACCACAGAAGGAGAAAATAACAGCTTATGACTGCACACGAAAGGTTTGGAATTATATCGCGTCTACAATCTCATCACAAAACCAGTAAAGGGTGGCACACTGTTAGATTCTATAAATATGTTAAATCGGGGACCATGTAAATATCGTTTTCTGACGGGATTGTCAAGTTACAGAAAGTTAGCAGAAATGGAAGCCAAAGATGACATACCTCAAAAATCTTCATGGGCTCGTTTTTAGAAATAAACAAACTGTGTATTTGTTCTAAAGAACTTCTCTCATGCAGTTCCACAATCATGCTTGTTGATATTTTGGTGCTAGTAACAAATAAATTTAAATGACACTGCTGTTAAGGTAACCTTATTTATAAGTGTGATTGATTCAACTGTGCATAGTTCAAATGAAAAGTTAAGTTGGAATAATGGGTTAAAGTGGGTTAAGCTCCCTTCCACTTCTGAACCCTGCCCACCAGCAGTGTCTGTTAGATGATCAGGACTTTTTCACTCAACGAGAATGCACTGTGATGACATTTCACTGGGAATGCTCATCTTTGAATCCAACCTCGATAATGAAGGAAAGTTTTATAATTTTTCCAAACACTGCAAAGGACAGAAACCTTTCTTTATGAAACTTGTCGCCACTCTGTACAAAAATGCAGTGCGCAAACTTTTTCTTAAAACATAATGTACAATGGAAATCCATACATTCTTACGACTAAACCCTGCATAATGGTTTTGTATTAAAGTATCTTAATGTACATTTAAAATACTGTTTTTCCTTAACTCATACCTTTTTAACATCTTTGTTGAATGTTTCTGAGAACAGTATTATTCAATAGTAACAACTTTGTATTTACTGCTTCTACCTGTCAATACTAAACAGAGCCAGTTTTGCCAAGATGTGAACAGCCAGGGGCTAGGGGGTGGTGGAGTCTCAGAAATACCAGCTGTGGGTATTAAGTCACCAGCAAGTTTTTCTGCCCTGACTTTCTAGATATTTAATAGCTGATGGGAGGGCTTTCCCACTAGCTCACCAATCCTTCCATTTGTTTAATTTTTTTGTTATACAATGTTATTCTGCAGTTTAGTAGATTAAAACATTCACCCCTAATTCTATGAAACAGTGTTGATAAGGTACAATTAACAATTGTAGATTGCAGATTCATATTTATAAAGTTCAAACTTTAGAAATGGCAGCTTTTCAGCATAATCACATCCACTGCAGGTTTAATCAATTTACATTCAAGATTCAGTCCATTTTACCTTACAGTTAGCCCATTTACAGTGCAGGCTTTTTCCATATAAAGTTCAGATTTAGTTTATTTACACTGAAGCTTTAATCCATTTCAAGTACAGGAAAAAATCTTTAAAATGTACATGTAGTCATTTATCAGTGTACATTTTGTTCATAGTACAGGTTTAGTCCATTTACAGTGCAGATGTAGTCCATTTGCAGTCAAAGTTTAAATTAGTTTACAATGCGGAATTAGTTAATTTATACTCTAAATTTAGTCCATATAGACAGCAGATTCCACTCAATAGAATTCAGCTATCATATCAGTGAAATCAATCAACAACTTTTAATATATGAACCAAATGTCTAAACCAGATTGTATTGAGATGAAGGATGTTTCACATGCTGAATAAACTTAATACATTTTTTTTGTACGTTCATTTCCTGTCTCATTTTTCAATTACAATTTTGATACATGAAACATTGGTGAGGAGTTTCCTGTGAAAACATATTTTATCGGTTTATAACAAACTGATATTTTCTAAACAGTGTTGATGCTTTCAGTGAATTGCCAGATTTCTGTTTGAGCTGAAAATGTGTTGTTGGAAAAGCGCAGCAGGTCAGGCAACATTCAAGGAGCAGGAGAATCGACGTTTCAGGCATGAGCCCTTCTTCCTGTAGAAGGGCTCATGCCCGAAACGTCGATTCTCCTGCTCTTTGGATGCTGCCTGACCTGCTGCGCTTTTCCAGCAACACATTTTCAGCTCTGATCTCCAGCACTTTCTCCTTGAAGGTTTCTGTTTGAGTCCAGTTGCAAAAGCGGTATTATTACAGAATCTCAAAACATAGATGATTCTATTTACTTGCGTTTTGTAACAAATTAAACAAGTTACTGACCCTGGCATTAAGTGTCTCCAGCTCAGCTGCTGTTGGTCAAACAGTATCGGTGCCAAAATGAAAGAGTCGTTCAGAAGTTTCCATAGTGTTAAATAGCTGTCTCACTGAGGTGGATGGAGCAAACCTGAACACCAAAGCTGGCCCTCAGACTAGCCTTCCTCCTCACCATACCCACAAGTGACTAAGCAGGAATCTAAATTTGCATTCAGACATATTTGATGTCTGAATAGTAAATTTAAAAAAAAACACCTCATTAACCAAGCTGGAATCTTCAATATATGAGGAAGCAGCTTGGGAACTGCAAAATGAAATATATAAACAGGCATAACCATTTTGGATTAAATTCAGTGGAGACAGATGAAAAATACTGATTCTAGGAAAGAACATCACTGACCCTATCTTGACCTTACACCTCATTAAGTTATGCAATTTGGGTTCAACAGGCCAGAAATTCAGATATTCCCATCTTTACACAGGAGTGTGCAAGGTATATGATACATTCTGTTCACCTGAGTGATGTGATCTTCAGATTGGGTTTCAGGCTTCTTTACAGTTAAAAGAGAAACTAAAGTTAGATCTCCTGTGTCACAGTATCTGTAAGGCAAACAGACAGAGGGATTTTGGGAATATACCTTTTTTTTTAAATATGAAGTTTGGATGAGTATTCTTGCTCCCCTATAAGGTAAATAAGTTTCAATAAAATACATTTTGGTGGTAGGCTGATCCAGTGTCTGATTTTACAAGGTGCAGCTGGTACTGCCCTCAGGCAAACCCCTCTTGCAATTGAAGGTCTCAAACAGGAAAGGGGTACCAGAAGTGAAAATCTCTTTGTTGTGTGGCATGAATTGATCTATAAAGTTTTGGCTCTGTAAAATTACATTCTAGAAAGTAATGCATTCACAGCAGATGCCATTGTGTCAGGAAATAATAAGAGCAAAAATTAAATCTCTTCATGCTTTGACACCATTGCAGAGATAATGTGCTGATGTCTGGGGGAAGTTAAAGTTTCTGGAGATGCTGCTTAAAAGATGACCATTATATATTTGTTTCATCATTGTTTTTGGATAAGGGAATGTTTCACAACTTAACAGTTTCAAATGTCTGGAATAATTAATTTTTTTTGGCCTCTCCCATTTGATTTGGGTCACCATCTCCCCCTGTTAGTCATCATTACTCTTCAAATCTTGCTGTATTTACATCTTTCATTACTGCATTTTTCCATCTGGTTCAGGTCTTCCTCTTCTCCTTCCTGGCAGTTTTATCTCTATCATTCATTATAAACTTTCCTCTCTCGCCCTTCCAAGAGGAGGCATATTAGACTCAAAAGATTAACTGTTTCTCTTCCTGCAGCTGCTGCTGGACCTATTCAGTTCATCAAGCACTTTGTTTTTATTTCAGATCTCCACCATTCAGAGTATTTTGGCACCATTTCAAAAAGTCAGATACCTTTGCAATGCTCCCACTACTGTCAATGCAACACTGAATTTGTTTCCCAAGAAGAAACCAGGAGAGTCAGGCAGAGGTAGAATAGATACATTTTGTGCATTACTATGAATTCTCTTATCCTTGCTACTGCTTAATTAATTGATTGAATTGAATTTACTGTCACGTGTACCGAGGCACAGTGGAAAGCTTTGTCTTGTAAGCAATACAGGCAGATCAGAGTTAAGTAGCATAGATAGTAAATAATAGGTAAACAGCAGCAAAAACAACATAGAACACTGAACTCTTAACATTCGCCTGTACCTAACAACAGTAAGGTAGAAACTGTTACAAAACCAGCTAGTGCATGTGTTCAGGCTTTTGCACCTTCTCCCCGATGGTAGACATTGTAGAAAAGCATTGCCAGGGTGGGATGGATCTTTGAGAATGCTGGCGGCCTTTCCTTGACAGCGGGCCTGGTAGATGGATTCTCTAGTTGGCCTTTGTGATTGTCCAGGTCGAGTTCACCACTCTCTGTAACCGTCTCCAATCTTGAATGGTACAGTTGTCATACCAGGTAGTGATAATCCAGTCAGAATGCTCTCGATGATGCACCTATAAAAGTTGACAAGGGTACGATTCTTAATAAATCATAATTGTACTGATTGTCTGGTTATACTTTTGCCTTGTTAAGATCCCAACTGAATGTATTAATGTGCAAATTTTATCCCAGAATGAAATCTTTTTTGTCAGATTTTCATCTGTATTTTAGTGAACGTGGTGGTCATTCGCTGAAACAATCACATAAGCCTAGTCACATGAAAATCAAACTTTATTATGAAAGAAAATTCATTACATAAAGGAACTAATTTTGTTTAAACAATCCTGACAGAGGGCAGTTAGCAAATTCTCAAAATACCAAGCAAAACAAAATTTCAACCTATTTCCCAATATTATCACTTTATAGTGATTCAATTCAATGAAATTACACCTCTATTTTAAATCTGTAAGTTTGACTTAACTAATTCTTCCTAGCATCTGTCTTGTGAATTGTAAAATGTAATGCTGAATACTATACCTATACTTTCTCAGTTTCTAATTACCTTTTCACAAAACATTCCGGTCTGGAAATTGCACAAACTAAACTTTTCTACTGAGTTACTGTATTCCCTTCCTCTCTCTGAAAAAAATTATTTTCCTTTAGAAGAGGTGCTACACTTGCTTCCAACCCAGATCAGGTCTCCTTGAAAAGGCCTTAAAAGTTTTCAATTCATACTAAACGGATATAAATCCTTGACTATCCTGAAACAATATAAAAAGCTTTAATGTTTACTGCACCTGTCGTAAACCACCACATTATAAACAATTTTCCTTCATTACCCTCTTTGGAAGACAAAGGGTATCATCCAGTATTACGGACTGACTAGAACCAGTGCCTTTTAATATCTTTATTAGTTTACTGCTTTGATCTGAGGCATAAAGGAATACCTCTCCTTTTGAAATAAAATATTCAGTACCTCCAATGGTCTGATTCTTTGTCAATAATTGAAGAATTTTCCTGACTGCCCTGAATCATCTCCCTTTTTAAAAAAAATGTTCACCTCTGCAACATCACCTGACTTTACCCGTGCCTTAGCTCATCTGCTGCTGATCGATTTTTATTACCATTGGACTTCACTCGTCTGACACCCCTTTGGCTGGTCTCCACATTCCACTCTTTGTAAACTTCAGGTCACCCAAACCTCTGCTGCTGTGTCCTTATTTGAACCAAGCCCCACGCACCTACATTGTTTGTTTGGATATCAACAGGTTGATTTTAAAATTCTCATCCTTGTCTACAATGTCTTCCATGACCTCGCCCCTCCTTATCTGAGCAATCCCGTCCTGAATTACAACCTTCCAAGATATCTGCATTTATCTAATTCTAGCCTCAAGAGCTTAGCTGATTTTAATTGTTTCACATGTTCTCAGTTACCTCCACCCTAAGCTCTGGAATGATCTCCCCACATTTCTCAAACTCTTGACCTTGCTTTTCTCCTTTCACATTTTCTTTAAAACCTACCTCTTGGTCACCAGTTCAATGTCATCACCTTGTAGATGCTATCAAAGAAGCCTTGGCTATTTGCTGTGCTGTATTCTGTACATATTACACAATGCAGATCTGGTGCACCTTTGATTTAGAGGGGTGGGATGTGATTGTTTGAAGTGGTAGATGGGCTATTTTTCAACTGCTGAAAATGTGTTGCTGGAAAAGCTCAGCAGGTCAGGCAGCATCCAAGGAGCAAGAGAATCGACGTTTCGGACATGAGCCCTTCTTCAGGAAGAGGTCTCACTCCTCCCTCTACAAAGATTTCAGTGAACCCCTCTCTCACCCGAGAAGATTTTAACCTACTGCGAATCCTCTTGCAAGGATGCCTTCCTTGAAGAAGCTCTCTTCCTCCCTCTATAAGGATTTCAGTGAGTCCCTCTCTCACTGCACACCCCAGGTCATCTCCTCTGCCTCTCCTGCTCCTTGGATGCTGCCTGACCTGCTGCGCTTTTCCAGCAATACATTTTCAGCTCTGATCTCCAGCATCTGCAGTCCTCACTTTCTCCTATTTTTCAATTGGGCTACATTGTCCTAGCTGGTTCTATATGAACGTACAACAACTTTGTAATCGTTGCCCTCTCACTTCAGAGGATATCCTACTCGAACTGGTAAAAAGAACCTATTCATTTTTGCTTGTACAACAGATGTGTTGATATGTTACATTAGGTGCAGAATTCTCTCTGAAATTACTGTTTCAACTGGGATTGGAAGCTACATGTCTGTGTATGCCAGTTCCTGTCCAGTTCAGATGAAATGACAGAGGTTTCAAAAAGAACTTGGGAACACGAGTAGGCCATTTAGCCTGTTCAGCCGTCCCTACCACTGAGTTAGATCATGGCTGATCGATTACTTCAATGCCATTTTCCTGCATTATCTCCAAATCCCTTGATGTCATTAGTCTCCAAGAAATTCTCAATTGTGGTCCAGAACATGCTTGACAAATGAGCTTTCACAATTATAAAGATTTATCACCCTGAATGAAGAATTAGCTCCTCATTTCAGCCTTACATGATCTACCCCTTACTCTGAGATAATGTCGCTAGCCTCACCAGCCAGGAGAAATACCTGATTGACATCCACCCTTTCATTCCCCAGAAGAACTTCATAAGTTTTTACGCAATCACCTTGAATTCTTCAATGCTCCACTGAATACAGACCCAGTTTTCTCAATCCTTCCTCATGAGACAACCCCAGCACTCTAAGGAGCTTCTGCTGCACTCCATGTGGCAAATGAACAAGGACAAATAATTTGTAGGTAATACTTCAGGTGTGGTCTCACCAAAGCCTTTTACAATTGCAGCAAGATACCTTATGTACTCAAATCCCTTTGTGATGAATGGCAACATAACACCTTCCCTTCCAAATTGATTGCTGTTCCTGTCTGCTACTAGTGACTCATGAACCAGGACACTCAGGTACCCATCCGGGATATCAACATTTCCCAACATCCCATCATTTAAGAAACCTGTGGCTTTTTGTTTGTTTTCCTACCAAAGTTGACAACAACTTATTCATATTCAATCTGAAATGTTCTTGGTCATCACTTAACCTAAGTCAATTCCATGGATAATAAACAGCTTTGGTCCCAGTAATGATCATTGTGGTACCCACTAGCAACAGACCAGTGTGTACACTCTATCGGGGGGGTTGGATGTCTAGCTTATAATGCAGAATTGGGTTAATAGCATAGGTTCAATTCTCACACAAGCTGAGGTTACCATGAAGGACTCTCCTTCTCAACCTTTCCCCTTGCATGAGGCTTGATGATCCACAGATTAAATCATCACCAGTCATCTCACTTCCAGCCATCCATCTCCTAGCCCCCAGCTTTCTTATCTCTTTTTAAACTACTCGTAGGACAGTAACCACTTACCAGTAGTTGGGAACAAAAACTGAAGTTGCTGGAAAGGCTCAGCAGGTGTGGCAGCATCTGAGGGGATAAATCAGAGTTAATGTTTTGGGTCTGGTGACCCTTCCTCAATAGTTGGATACTTATGCCTAATGATTCCCTAAACATGGCATTTGTTCATTGGCCATCTCAGTAAGATGGTTATAGTACCATGTTTGAGGCTGGGTGTTCTGTGGCAACACATTTTCTGGCCGTACCAACTCTGTTCACCGTCTACAAAGCTCAGGACAACATGAAACACTAACCATATGCCTTAGATGTATGTAGCTCTGAAACTCTAGCAGCATGCACCATTCTAAACAAGGCAGCCTGCCGGAGTAGCACCCAATGCCCCATGTGAAGCATTCACTCCATCCACTACCAGAAACATTAGCAGCACTGCAACTACCCACCAAACTTCCTTTGTCTCCACCTTCGAAACTTTATCAGCCAGAAGGACAAGCACAGCAAATGCATGGAAACACTACCATGTGCAGGTTCCTCTCCAAATCCTACTCTCCTCACTTGGAGAAAATCACCATGCCATCATTGTTGCTGGGTCAAATCCCAGACCTCACTTCCTAGCAGTACTTCGGTCAGAATGATATCCATGGCCTAGGAAAGCATGGGTGCCTTAGGCCTGACAGCATCATCTGTACTGCTGGAGCTCATGGGCACACTGACTAGCTACATGGCCAATGGTCACAGTAACCAATCTTATATACAGACCAACCCAATTCACAGGCTGCTATTCTAAACTGCAGCAGACAATGGTTGAGCAGGAAACATTTGACAGTGCAGTTCCTCCTTCTTTGCCTCGTGGAGCAAGAGATTTTGGAACTTAAGTGTTGCCTTTCCAGCCCAACTTGCACTCTGGCTAAGTATTAACCTCCATGACATGAAACACAGGACGTAAAGTTGGCAGCTTGATGATTCGTGTCAAGGAGTACTATGATTGCCAACCCATTGCTCCCTTTAAAACTATCATGTAATGAAAGGCCCATAATCTTTGGTTATTAACTGTACTGTGGAAATAATAAGCTTGACAGCAGGTGGGAGGACGAGTCAGAAGCAGCAATTGCATTAGTGGGTATTAGCAGTAAAACTGCAGGCTTTTGGGAATCCGTATCTTAAGGATGTCTTTTATTTATGGTAGAGCAAATTGTGCTTGCTGAAAATGAGCTAATGGCAGATTGTGGATTTTCAATTAATTGCATAATAAATACTTGCAATGAGAAGCCCCAGGTGCAATGTGTAAAGCATAGTATTGTTTGCTGTTTCTTGGTAAGGTCAAAGGACAATTGTCCATCACGTTATTTCACAATGTTTCCAAGTGCTTCCTTAACAGTATGATAAGGTGCCTCACGGGAGGCTGCTGAGTAAGGTGTGGGCCCATGGTGCTCAAGGTGAGCTACTGGCATGGATTGGGGATCCTCGGATGCTGCCTGAACTGCTGTGCTCTTCCAGCACCACTAATTCAGAATCTGGTTTCCAACATCTGCAGTCATGGATTGGGGATTGCCTGTCTGAAGTCAGAGAGTTGGGTTAAAAGGTTCTTTTTCGAAATGGCAGCCAGTGAAAAGTGGTGCCTTGCAGGGTTCAGTGTTAGGGCCACATATATTAATATATTAATGATCTGGATGAAGGGACTAGGGGTATCCTGGTGAAGTTTGCCAATGATACAAAGTTAGGTGGACAGGCAGGTAGTACTGAGGAGGTGGGGAGGCTGCAGAAAGATTTAGACAGTTTAGGAGAGTAGTCCAAGAAATGGCTGATGAAATTCAAATGTGAGCAAAGGCATTTGCACTTAGGAAAAAAAAATACAGGTTTGTAAACGGTGAGAAAATTCATAAAGGCAAAGTACAAAGGGATCTGGGAGTGCTAGAACAGGATTCTCTAAAGGTTAACTTGCAGGTTGAATCCGTGATTAAGAAAGCAAATGTAATGTTGACATTTGCCTCAAGAGGATTGGAATATAAAAGCAACAATGTGCTTCTGAGACTTTATAAAGCTCTAGTTAGGCCCCATTTAGAATACTGTGTCTAATTTTGGGCCCCACACCTCAGGAAGGACATTCTCCACACTGTCCAGTGGAGATTCACACACGTGATCCCTGGAATAGTAGGCCTAATTTATGATGAACAGCTGAGGATACTGGGATTTTATTCATTAGAGTTTAGAAGGTTATGGGGAGATCTAATAGAAACTGAAGAATATGACTGAGAAAAGGTGGATGCTGGGAAGTTGTTTACATTAGACGGAGAGACGAGGACCGGTGGGCACAGCCTTAGAATTAGACACGTCAATTTAGAACGGAAATGAGGAGACATTTCTTCAGCCAGAGTGGTGGGCCTGTGGAATTCATTGCCACAGAGCACAGTGGAGGTCGGGATGTTAAATGTCTTCAAGGCAGAGATTGATAAATTCTGGATCTTGCAAGGAATTAAGGGCTACAGGGAGAGAGTGGATAAATGGAGTTCAAATGCCTATCAGCCATGATTAAACGGCAGAGTGGACTTGATGGCCTATGTCTTATGGTCTTTAGTATGTACACCAATAATTGCTCATGTAAAACCAGTTTATTCTTACCTAAATGAATTTATAGCAATGAAATTTAGCTCCCCAAGAACACCATTTGGCCCTGTATGAAGAACAGGACAGTCAAGACCAACTTAGCCTTGACAGCAAGTGCGCAATTTGTTCAAGGTAAGGTAAAGCACCTTGTAAATCTTTCCAACATTCTATGAATCTTTTGGAAAAATGGTCCAAATAACCTCCTACCACTCCATTCACAATTTTCATATTTGTTCACTTCGAAACATAATAAATGCTGTGGTTAGCATAGTTTTGTCAGGCCATTTTCTAGTTTTCAAAATGTAGTTTAGTTTAGAGTCAGAGATGTACAGCATGGAAACAGACCCTTCGGTCCAACCCGTCCATGCAGACCAGATATCACAACCCAATCTAGTCCCACCTGCCAGCACCCGGCCCATATCCCTCCAAACCCTTCCTATTCATACACCCATCCAACTGCCTCTTAAATGTTGCAATTGTACCAGCCTCCACCACTTCCTCTGGCAGCTCATTCCATACACGTACCACCCTCTGCGTGAAAACTTTGCCCCTTCGGTCTCTTATATATCTTTCCCCTCTCACCCTAAACCTATGCCCTCTAGTTCTGGACTCCCACACCCCAGGGAAAAGATTTTGTCTATTTATCCTATCCATGCTCCTCAATTTTGTAAACCGCTATAAGGTCAACCCTCAGCCTCTGACGCCCAGGGAAAGCAGCCTCAGCCTATTCAGCCTCTCCCTCGCAACATCCTTGTAAATCTTTTCTGAACCCTTTCAAGTTTCACAACATCTTTCCAATAGGAAGGAGCCCAGAATTGCACACAATATTCCAACAGTGGCCTAACCAATGTCCTGTACAGCCGCAACATGACTTCCCAACTCCTGTACTCAATACTCTGACCAATAAAGGAAAGCATACCAAACGCCTTCTTCACTATCCTATCTACTTGCGACTCCACTTTCAAGGAGCTATGAACGTGCAATCCAAGGTCTCTTTGTTCAGCAACACTCCCTCGAACCTTCCCATGAAGTGTATAAGTCCTGCTAAGATTTGCTTTCCCAAAATGCAGCACCTCTCATTTATCTGAATTAAACTCCATCTGCCATTTCTCAGCCCATTGGCCCATCTGGTCCAGATCCTGTTGTAATCTGAGGCAACCCTCTTTGCTGTCCATTACACCTCCAATTTTGGTGTCATCTGCAAACTTACTAACTGTACCTCTTATGCTCGCATCCAAATCATTTATATAAATTACAAAAGGTGGAGGACCCAGCACCAATCCTTGTGGCACTCCACTGGTCACAGGCCTCCAGTCTGAAAAACAACCCTCCACCACCACCCTCTGTCTTCTACCTTTGAGCCAGTTGTATCCAAATGGCTAGTTCTTCCTGTATTTCATGAGATCTAACCTTGCTAATCAGTCTCCCATGGGGAACCATGTCAAACGCCTTACTGAAGTGCAAATGGATCATATCTACTGCTCTGCCCTCATCAATCTTCTTTGTTACTTCTTCAAAAAACCAATCAAGTTTGTGAGACATGATTTCCCACGCACAAAACCATGTTGCCTATCCCTAATCAGTCCTTGCCTTTCCAAATACATGTGCATCCTGTCCCTCAGGATTCCCTCCAACAACTTGCCCACCACCGACATCAGGCTCACCAGTCTATAGTTCCCTGGCTTGTCCTTACCACCCTTCTTAAACAGTGGCACCATCTTAGCCAACGTCCAGTCTTCCGGGACCTCACCTGTGACTATCGATGATACAAATATCTCAGCAAGAGGCCCAGCAATCACTTCTCTACCTTCACACAGAGTTCTCGGGTACACCTGATCAGGTCCTGGGGATTTATCCACTTTTATGAGTTTCAAGACATCCAACACTGTAATATGGACATTTTGCAAGATGTCACCATCTATTTCCCTGCAGTCTATATCTTTCATATCCTTTTCCACAGTAAATACTGATGCAAAATACTCATTTAGTATCTCCCCATTTTCTGCAGCTCCACCCAAAGGCCGCCTTGCTGATATTTAAGGGGCCCTATTATTCTCTCCCTAGTTACTCTTTTGTCCTTAATGTATTTGTAAAAGCTCTTTGGATTCTCCTTAATTCTATTTGCCAAAGCTATCTCATGTCCCCTTTTTGCCCTCCTGATTTCCCTCTTAAATATACTCCTACTTCCTTTATATTCTTCTAAGGATTCACTCAATCTATCCTGTCTATACCTGACATATGCTTCCTTCTTTTTCTTAACCAAACCCTCAATTTCTTTAGACATCCAGCACTCCCTATATCTACTAGCCTTCCCTTTCACCCTGACAGGAATATACTTTCTCTGGATTCTTGTTATCTCATTTCTGAAGGCTTCCCATTTTCCAGCCGTCCCTTTACCTGCAAACATCTGTCCCCAATCAGCTTTCGAAAGTTCTTGCCTAATACCGTCAAATTGGCCTTACACCAGTTTAGAACTTCAACTTTTAGATCTGGTCTATCCTTTTCCATCATTATTTTTAATCTAATAGAATTATGGTCGCTGACCCTAAAGTGCTCCCCCACTGACACCTCAGTCACCTGTCCTGCCTTATTTCCCAAGAGTAGGTCAAGTTTTGCACCTTCTCAACTAGGTACATCCACATACTGAATCAGAAAATTGTCTTGTACACACTTAACAAATTCCTCTCCCTCGACCCTTAACACTATGGCAGTCCCAGTCGATGTTTGGAAAGTTAAAATCCCCGACCATAACCACCCTATTTTTCTGACAGATAGCAGAGATCTCCTTACAAATTTGTTTCTCAATTTCCCTCTGACTATTGGGGGGGGGTCTATAATACAATCCCAATAAGGTTATCATCCCTTTTTTTATTTCTCAGTTCCACTCAAATAACTTCTCTGGATGTATGTCCGGGAATATCCTGCCTCAGCACAGCTGCAATGCTATCCCTTATCAAAAATGCCAACCCCCTCCTCTCTTGCCTCCCTTTCTATCCTTCCTGTAGCATTTGTATCCTGGAAAATTAAGCTGCCAGCCCTGCCCATCCCTGAGCCATGTTTCTGTCATTGCGGTGATATCCCAGTCCCACGTTCCTAACCATGCCCTGAGTTCACCTGTCTTCCCTTTTAGGCCCCTTGCACTGAAATAAATGCAGTTTAATTTATTAGTCCTACCTTGTCCCTGCCTGCCCTGACTGTTTGACTCTATTCTGTTCTCAGCTGTACCAGTCTTAGATTGATCTCTTTCCTCAGTATCTCCCTGGGTCCCACCCCCCTCACCTTACTAGTTTAAATCCTCCCAAGCAGCTCTAGCAAATCTCCCTGCCAGTATATTAGTCCCCTTCCAATTTAGGTGCAGGTCACTTCTACCCCAAAAGGGATTCCAATGATCCAAAAACGTGAATTCTTCCCCCATATACCAGCTCCTCAGCCATGCATTCATCTGCTCTATTCTCCTATACCTGCCCTCACTAGCTCGGAATAATTCAGATATTACTACTCTCGAGGACCTCCTTTTTAAAGTCCTGCCTAAGTCTCTAATCTCCCTTCAGAATCTCAACCTTTTCCCTTCCTATGTCATTGGTTCCAATGTGGACAATGAGCTCTTGCTGGCCCCCCTCTCCCGTGAGAGCATTCTGCATCCTCTCAGACATCCTTAATCCTGGCACCAGGGAAGCAACACAACATTCTGCTTTTTCGCTGCTGGCCACAGAAACATCTGTCTGTACCTCGAACTAGAGAATCCCCTCACACAATTGATCTCTTGGAACCCGACATACCCCTCGTTGCATTAGAGCCAGTCTCCATACCAGAAACTTGGCTGTTCGTGCTACGCTCCCGAGAACCCATCACCCCCTACATTTTCCAAAACAGCATACCTGTTTGAAATGGGTATATCCACAAAAGACTCCTGCACTAGCTACCTACCTCTCTTACCTTTTCTGGAGTTAACCCATCTCAGATTGTATCTGAGACTTTCTCCCCTTCCTATAACTGCCATCCATCACATACTGTTGCTGTTGCAAATTCCTCATTGCTTCTAACTGTCTCTCCAACTGTCCCTTTGATCTGATAAGATTTGCAACCAGCAATATTTATGGCAGATATAATCCGCAGTAACCCTTAAACACTCTTTAAACTCCCACATCTGACAAGAAGTACATATCACTGCAAAGGCCATTTTTGCTCCTTCACAACCTACAGACCCAGAAAATAACACCATTATTCCTCTACAAACACTGCCCCATGTTAAATTAATAGTTATGGCTTATATTTTAAGTTTAATTGAGACATATCTCCAAAAACATAATCAAGAAAGAATCTACTCTACTCACTACTGCAGATTCACTGTAGGCCACACTTAAAGCAACGATTAACTTATGCGATTCTGTGCTGTGAACTTCGCCCAACAGTTCCTCCAAGATCAGTTGTGAATTTCACTGATAATTTTCCCAGATGCACTCAGATGTCCAGCGATACACGAATTCAAACAAAGGCAGTAACTGTGCAGGTTCTCTCTCTCCTGCAATGACCTCACCACGTACTTCCTTTGTTTGTTCTTCTCCCTTTTAAAACTGCTATTGTTTTGACTTTTTTTTCCCCCAAAGTTCCAAAACAATGCAAAAGCATATGAAACAGTAATTGCTGCTCTTGCAATCCAAGGATATCACCTCCAGCACCTAAAATACCTCAAAAATGGAGCAGCTGTTGCTGCCAGAAATTTTTCCCGTCCTCCATCTTGGATTACCCAGAACTTAAACTGAAGCTTTTGGTCTCCCCCAGGAAAACCAGCTTTACTCTGCACTGCACTGAGTCTCTACATTTAATAAGGGTGATAAGGAGAAGTACCAGGACAGACTATATCCAAATAATGAACATGTTCAGATTTTCAAAACTGAACTCAAAATTTGAATTAGCTCCATCAAACAATATGTCCAAGAGCAAAGTCTGTCGCAATATTACATTTATTTAAATTGGAACTTGGTGAGAAGGAGACTGAATTATAATTATTTAATATTGCAATAGATGGAGCCAAGACGGTGCTAAAATTTGAAAAAAGTTTTGTAAATATTTTTGGAAATAATTCGACATTAGCTTGGATTCATCTGAAAAAAGTAGTCTTCATGTTGCTAGAAGCTAAATCAGGACGTTGCCTCTCAGGACGTTAACAATTGAGATAAGCTATGCTCAAGTCAAAAAAATTCTTTTTGAAGTATTCTTTTTAGATTTCAGCTGTGCACCTTTGGGAGAAATGTGTATAAAATTACAAAGCATTGAAGCAATGTTGGAGCAAAGCAAATTACTTTCCTTGTATGGCTAAAAAGAGTAATATCACGAGCAACATTATAAATTTACTAGTCTAAAAGGTAACCATCTATTTTCACTCCATAGTACCTATGATTACTGTTCTAAATCCAAAACAGGTTCAAATACCACTATGACAACTTGTGGGTGTGAAATTAACTTGAATGTAAGGCAGTTTTTACTGATACAGGACTATAAAAAACTGTCAAACTATCATAAAATGTGAACAAGTTTAGTGTCCTTATCTGATGCTGTCCTTTCTGTGACTGTTCCAAATCACAATTGCCCTTTCAAATGACCTAGCAAGCAACTCAAGTACATCAAGTCAGCTACACTAGTGACGCGGTACAATATATTTTAAGAATTAGCAACAAATCTTTAGCACTGACATGCCCAGAATTAGTTGAAAAACAAACCCGATCATCAGTGAGCTCTATGTGGGATCCGTGTCTATTGGCAGAAAATTTGACATATAGATTGTGATTTAACAAGGTGAAATAACTAAAGCTACCATAGAAAGAAAAATCTCGGTATTGTTGAAAATTTTAACAAGCGTAGGTTGGTTTGACAGAAGAGAAAATGTCTCTCAGATGGTTGTGTACTTCAGTGTCAGAGGAAAGGAATCAAGGAGAACAAAATCAGAAACCAAGGGCACTTCCAGAGAGCTGAAGCTGATTTCTGATGATTAATGACATTGCTGTGTATATGAGTAGGCACGGTATAAGCAAACAATTTCAAGCAAGACATGATTTAGAGAAAGTTGGAGCAGCATGCTAAGCAATGGTGATTAAGGGAAAACAATCCCTTGCTAAAGGGATTTTGTTTGTATTTCACGTTACATAACTGTAATTGACTGCTTGAATTCAAAATTTCATCTGGGCTTAAGCAGGGATATACAACTGTCCACCTGAGAGCAGCTGAATTGGTTAATTATGGAAACAACTGAAGCTTCCTTTTTCCTGTATCAAGCTGAGCTAACTCAGAACATGCCAATTGATGCACCTCAGTGACTTTGGTACTGGGTGGCTTTGAATGGAGCATTGGGAGTGAGGTGCGCTATAGAGTTGGGGGAAAGGAGGTGCTCTTCTGCTTTTTTAGCATTTTTTTTCATGTTGGAGAAATTGGTTCTAGCCATTACAGGTGAAGAAGCTAGCTATTTGAGTAATCTGTAATTGTTCACGTCTATTCTATCCTACATTTTAAAAACTATAGAAACTGGTGGTAAGGATAATGAAATATAATAAAAATGGGCAAAATAGACAATTGAATAAAGTAATTTAGTTGATTGAACACAATAGGATTGGTAGCACAGGGTTTGTATAAAGGCTGCAACTGGGTCTTCCTGGATGCCAGCGTGAACAAGGGCAAACAGGTCTCCAGTGTATGTGGCTTAAGGAGGTTTGACTCATGGTGAGCAAGTTCTATGCCGAGCTGTACACACACTGCAACACATTAGGGAGGGTGTCGGTTAGTCGGATTTTGGTTTAGTGGTCCCACTCCATAGGATAGTGTTTTGATTTGGTCAGTGATCAGGAATTGTGATTGAAGTTGCGTCAGATTTACAGTTCTTTAGCTTGTTTAGACAAAAGTGGGCACTTCAGGGTAAATAAACTATGAAAAATGATAGACTGAGACAGGAAACAATAGAGTGTATAAATCTAAGAGGTAGTCAAGGCTCACAGTTACCAAGATAATAAAAAATCAAAACTAAAGGCTCTATGTATCTGTATTATTTGAAACAGATGAATGGATAGTACAAATAGAATAAGAGTGATCTGACAGCCATCACAAGAGATATTGCCATGGAATGACTTGGACTAGCAGCTGAACATTGAAGGGTACATGGAAAGACTGTCGAACAACATGGAGGGGTGGCAGTGTAAATGAAAGAATTGTTTTAAAACAATAGACGACATAAGTTCAGAAACCAGAATGTTAATGTTTGTCAGTTTAGAAATGATTTGAGTAGAAGTGAGAAATGGTAACAGTATGAAGCCACTTGTGAGAGTGGTATACAGGTCTCTTAACACTAATATCCTAGAGTCATACAAAACTTGCACAGACAGCTAGTTCATGCATTAGCTTTAACTTCCCAAAATTCCCTAGATTCGGGGGCGATTCCATGAGGTTGAAAAATAATGAAAGTAACTCCTTTATTCTAAAAGCAAGACAGACAAAAAGCAGGAAACTTCAGGCCAGTTACCTCACAAAGAAGATCTCAGAATCTATTACTGAAAACGTTATTGTAGAGTTACCACAGTTCAGTGAAAGGAAAATCATGTTGAAACCCTTTACTGGAGTCCTTTGAAGCATCATGTGCAGTGCACAATGGGAAACCAGTGGATCTATTGTACTTAGATTTCCAGAAGGCATTTGATAAAGTGCCTCAAAAGGCTATTATTGGAAATAAAAAAGTGCAAGGTGCAGGTATCATACTGGCATAATTAAAAGATTGGCTTGTTACCAGGAAACAAGAGACATAAATGGGTCATGAGGTTGGCAAGATAGAACAAATTGTGCTGCAGCAATCGATGCTAGGCACTGTACAACTTAAATCATGTCACCAAGGTAATATCTAGATAACACTACAAGAATTGCAGATGCACTCTAGGAAAGGTGACAAGACCAGAGCGCTTACCTTCACTGATATAATACATCAAGTGATATTGTCCAATTTGTAGATTCACTATTTGAAATAAGACACTTCTTGAGCCAACTATTGAAGCATAATAATTGGATGCATTCAAAATATTGAAAGCTGTCATGCAGTGCTTATGGTACTGCAATTCATATCTTGTGGTGCAGTGGTAGTGTCTCTACCTCTGAGCCAGGTGGCCTAGGCTCAAGTCTCATCTGCTCTAGAGGTGTGCCATAACACCCCTGAGCAAGTTGATTAGAATATGGAGTAATCTACTAGCCCTGAAAGTTCAAATTCCACCGTTTCGATTGAATGTCAAGATAGTTCTAAATTAGTATCAAATTGTGCGTCCCCTGACTATTGGATTGTCATTAAAACTCAACTGATTCACTCATGCTCCTTGAGAAATGTAATCTACCATCCCTACCCAGCCTTCACAAAATGTCACTCAAGTCTTACACAAATGTAGTTGCCCACTGAAGTGAACTAGCAAACTATTCAACTTAACTGTTCAAAACTGCTAACATCCATTCAAGGAGGTGTGGTTCTGCAAATGGAGAATAAATGCTAGTGAGGCCCATAAGCTATGGATGGCTCTGAGGAGACTTCAGAATCTCAGAAATAAAATGTGGAACCTAACAAAAATGCAGGGCATTGAGGAGAACTGTAAACTCCTGAAATACTAAAGCCTTTATCTCTAGGTAAGCAGGTTACTGCTGCTTAAATGCAACTCCATAGGAATTACAATGAGAACTTCATGATTAGTAATTCAAAGTAGATGGATGGCACAATATCAGCCAGATTAGTTTTGTGCTATTTGTGGGCAGAACATACTTGAACTCTTCTCCCATAATATTTGGTGGATGCCAGTATTAAATTACAGTGAAACATCTTGGCTTAGGAGTATGCTTAAGTATGGCAGCCAGGATATTGTCAGTGCTCTCTAATGTTGCCATTCAATGTGTGCGGCAGTTTCTTTCTCCATGTCAAGTGTAGTGAATCAATTGCCTGAAGACTGCTCAGATTAGCTTGTGATCAAAGACAACAAGGTCTGAAAATAGGTGGTAGAAAATCTGAATATTTTGGAGATGCAATTACAACAATTCTTATAATTTATAAAGAAGTGGAGATACTTCAAAGCCACTTCAAATGGATGAAAATATTAGACTTAATATGGTAGAAAAATCAGATTCCCCTTTACGGCAAGCAGTGGACAAACATTTGTATAAAATCAGTATGACCTCAGCTTTCCAGCATTCAATGCAGTTAGTCTAAACTTCTTCCTGCATTACATGAACCAACACAAGTATGACCTTGTTGGGTGACATACATGTAAAGCTAATGCAGTTCTTTGCAAACTACTTTCCAATGTGACCCCACTTTAGCTCACTGCCGCTTTCACCCAATAAACACCTATTTCTTAAAAAAAATTCTTTAAACCAGCATGACATTTAGATGCTAAAATAAACACACAACATACCAGATGTTCCTTTCTTGCTATTATGTTACAGAAGTCACACACATATTGTAATCAGCTCCTTACCCCAGCCTCTTATACACTATTCTTCCCACCTCACCCGATAACACTCCACCACCCAAAGCACTCAAGAGCATTGTTCTATCTCCTCAGTCTCTACTCATTTAAGCCTCACTTTCATCTCACTGCCTCCCCACTCATTTGCGTCCTTGTTAGAATTTAAAAGCAGCAGTAATAACCAATGAAATGTAAAGATTTTATCGTCTCGAATTCTAAATCTTTATAAAACATTGACTGGTATGGGAGAGAAGTGGCAAGCAGGATTCAAATCCCAGATGTCAACGTTGTTCCTTTCTTGCAAACTACATTCAACATGAAGCAGCACTGTGTGCCAGCGGAGGGTGGTAGGTGACAACTCAAATGGACCTTGCCATGCCCATATTTTAACTTTATGCCCTGAGAATTCATGGGATCCAGGATTAAATACTGAGGACTCCCAGGGCTACACCGCTAACTACACCCATTGTGCTGCCAATTCTGGATGGCCTGTTCTGCTGGTGGACAGGACATACCCAGGGATGGTGACAGACAGCTTTGTGACATTAGCTGCAAGGTCCACACTTCAGTGAAAATGACAACATCAGGCTGTTGCTCAATTAGTCTGTGAGACAGATCTAATTTTAGCACAAAGCAACTGATTTGAACCTCTGACAATGATGGGGTCCAGAACTCACCAGCTGAATAGGTGGCAGAAATAGAAATTAACACTTTATATGGGTCCAAGGCTCCTCGGCTAGACAGAGGACAAGTGGAATTCTTTAGAAGGTGTCACAGATAAAATTGGCTGAATGGCCTTTTTGAGTGCAGTAAGTTTTTCTTTGTTTCTATTATTGTATAACTTCAGAGATACATTTCCAGAAGAAGAATGAAAACAGTTAGGGATGTAAAAGTGTAAAGGACAGACCACCTACTACAATGCTCAAGAGAATGTTGCAGGAAGACTGAAGATAGACCTGGGCCAACATGTAATTAGATATGGAAATGTGTTGCTGGAAAAGCGCAGCAGGTCAGACAGCATCTAGGGAACAGGAGAATCGACGTTTCGGGCATTAGCGCTTTTTTCCAGCAACACATTTCCATCTCTGATCTCCAGCATCTGCAGACCTCACTTTCTCCCCAACATGTAATTATACATTCAGACAAATTAAATCATAGAAAGTCCTGTTATTGGAGAAGGGTTGAAGTGGGATAAAATACACAGAAGTTAGGTGTACAGGATCTATTCAAAAAGGGTCCTCTGGGTAGTTTCCCATAAATGGGAATAAGCACTTGAGCCCATTTAATCAGATTATGACTGATTTGTATTTTGATCTGAGTCACCCACCTCTTTTTTAGTCTCTCAATGCAATGTATTATCTCTGCACAGACCTTAATTTGCCATGTTTTATAGCTGCAATGAGGTCAGTTGATTGGCTCTGGTGGAACCCAAAATGGGCGCAAGTAAGCAGGTTATTGCTAATGCTGTTTGATAGCACTGTTGACAACCCCTTCCATCACTTCACTGAAAACAAAATAGACTGGTAGGATAACAATTGGGTTTGTCATTTTACTTTAAGTCAGTTTTGATTGCCTTCACTGTTCAGACTTTTGAGTTGGAATGTCATGTTGACATTGTACAGGATGTTGGTGGTGCATCTTTTGGAGTACTGTCATTAAACTGGAGAGGGTTCAGAAAAGAAATTACCAGGATGTGGCCAGGAATGGAAGGTTTGAAATACAATGGTAAGCTGGCACTTTCTTCACAGGTGCAGAGGTGGTTGAGGGGTGACCTTAGGTGGTTTATAAAATCATGAGGGGCTTAGTGAAGGTGAATAACAAATGTCTTTTCCCCAGGATCTTTGAGGGGGGTCAAAAGTAGGGGCATATTTTTAAAGGTAAGAGGTGAAAGGTTTTAAAAAAGAAAAACGAGGAGCAACTTTTTCCAACAGGGTAGCTAATATGTGGAATGGACTGCCAGAGGAAGTCGTGGATATACGTACAGTTACTACGTTTAAAAGGTTTGGAGGGACATGGGCCAAATGCAGGCAAAAAGGACTAGTTTGATTCAGGAACATGGTTGGCGCCTAGTTGGACCAAAGGGTCTATTTTACTAAAAGCCTATATCCTTATGTTGAAGATTTAAATAGGCTCAGCATTTAGCGATTTGCAGAAAAAGAGCTCCAAATTTCTACCATCCTCCGTGTGAAGGGGCGCTTCCTGATTTAAGAATTAATAGCTGTCCTAAAATAAATAAACACTTAATTGAAGCACCTGTCAACCATTCAAATGCAATGCAGTGCAAGGCAAGGTTATTCAAGTTGTCTCCATAAATGATATGCTTGGAACTCAGTAGATGAAACAGCACTGAAGAGAAATAACAGAAAAATTCATTATCAGAGGTTCACTTATACCAATTTACAAAAGAAAAGCACAATCGAAGGCAAAAGCCACAAGCAACAATGTTAGACATCAAGATTTAAATTTAAAAAGATGGGTTTTATCTAGGGTTCCAAGTGGTAGAAATAGAGAATATATGCAGACACCGAGTTCTACGGCCATGAAGTCATAGAAAATGAGTTAATCTGTAATTTCATCATAATGGGAATACAGGAAAAAATTAGTCCAAAGGACTACTGTGCAAGTCTACGAAGCACAAAGGAAGAGGGAAAAATGTACTGATCACCACAAAACTAATAAAGACGGATTCAGAAAAGTAGTTGCTGGTAGAATATGTACTCTTCATGGTCAAACACCCTAACTGCACAGCTGTACTTAATGTAAAACTCCTTCAAATTTATTAAGTACCAATACTTATGTTAAAAGTTCTATATACATTTAAATTGCAATATGGGAGGGAAACCAGATTTGAGAATTAGTTAAATCACATTTTATACTTCATGCTTTTAAATTAGTATTTAGAGACTTTCTCACCAGGACTGGCTTATTGTTGCCCATCAAAATAGATCAAAAGTGCCAAACTATCACCTTAGCACATTTTTCTTCGAAGGTAAAGGAGAAGAGACACATTTACTATAGACTCATTATGTGAAGATGAATACTTTATTTTCATCTGATTTTGTCAGATGCATTGTACAATGCCAATACTTTCAATAAGCCATTTAATTCAGTATAGCATCACCATCTTCACTGCTCATTTTGTACAAAGACTATACATGATCTTAAGACTTAGGGGAGGGGATACATAATTTATGACCATGGTATTTTGGGAAGAAAGGAGGAAAAAGCTCATTGAATTCACAAATCTTTATGTACTCACTCCATATCTCCCCTTTTTCCAAACATGATGTGCTCCTGAAGGAAAAGCATTGCGAGAGCAGCATAGATACTTCCTGGATCAGCAATTTTGTACAAACAATAAAAAGGAATATATCTGGTATACAATAAGCCAGGCGCAATACGTACACAAGACACTTCAGTACCATGGACAGATGCAGGATTCTTGCTTTTCAAAATTAATACAGCATCCATATTTCATATAAATCAATGAGTTTGCAAACCTGCTGAGTTACTGAAACTCAGTATTTTCTCTCTCTCTCACACACACACACACACACACACACACACACACAGTGAGGTAAATATAACTTGGTCATTCCAGAGGTATCTTTAATTCAACACAAAATTACATAAAACGTTCAACTGTATGCTTTGATTGTAGAATAAATCTAAACCCAGATTCACAGAAAGACATGGCAAAGTGTAATAGAAAATGGGACTGTCCTGAAAAAGGCAGGTCATGGCACTCAAAACAAAAACTCACCCAACAGCACTTCAAAATTTAACAATCATCATAACATATGCAGCAGTATAATTTGCATTTTCCTAGAGGTGTCCTGGGCAAAATCTGTATAGTAATAAGCTAGCACTTCCAATATGCACATTTAGCATGCTACAGATCACAGAGTAATTATAACTGTTTTACAGGGAGGTGCTCTTTTGAATGAGTTCAAAAGCCTACCACACAAAACTCTTAATATATTAGAGATGTTTTTTTCTGTACTATATACGAGACCTATGGTAATATGCTCAGTGATTACTTACAACAGGAATGACTGATGAGAATTCTTAAAAACAAAAACTACACATTTTATCTATGGGTTTAGCAGCAATTTGCCACTTCATTCAAGTGCCTTCACCACTTGCATTTATAACACTGTTTTCCAGCCAGGAAATTACACACTTTCAGATTAAGTACCTTGAAATAACTTGAATTTATTTGGGTTAGAAACTAAATCCAACATTTTCTATATGGTAATTTGCCCACACATCTTTCTACCAGGTTTGTTACTGTGCAATAAAACTTCACACTATAGTTTAGTATTATTAAGAGAATTAAAAGCTTTCTACATTGCGCTCTATGCATTTTAAATATAATTGCATGTAAACTAAGTTGAAACTAAAAGCGAGACTAAACTCATTGAAGAGTAGTTCCAATTTTTGATGCAATAATGTAAATTGCTTTACGTTACTACATCTCAGTCAAATTCATGGAAATAACATCAACAGACTGCTGAATTGTGACAAATTTGAGTTTTGCTAAAGTCTATTCATCTCTCACACAATTCTCACATTTATCTTGGGATGGGATGCCAAATCTTTAGACCCAACTTCAAACACTGACAAAGTAAACCCATTAATTTCAACATAGCATTTCTATAATATAGATTAGAAAACCATATGCTGCTTTCAGTCTTTAATATGAAACTAATCAAAATTCTCCTCTATAAACCAAATAAAGCTCAGAAACAGGGGCTTGGAAAACTGTACTTCAGGAGAACCAAGCAGCAGATGTACACACATGCTTCATAGAACTGAATAGTTGCACACAGATTAACAGTGCAAGATCATAAGGCTCATTATGGCATTTTGGTGCAAATGAAGAGGCACAAGAGCCCAGACTGCGGTTTTTGCGAATGGTAACAGACCGCCAATCTGTATTGCAGTACAGCACCTTGAGCATAGGCTATTGAGATGTAATAGAAAACTAGAAAACCATGGAAACTCTTGTTTAAAATAAATAGAGCTGCAGGAGAAAACAAAAAACCTTTAACAGCCACTTCGAACAGGCACAAACTTTCCCTGAATATTCTTCCCCTTGCCACCAACTCTTCCCTAAAACAGCAACATCTCAGACATTTAAAAAAAATGGAAAGTTTTGCAGGACAAAACAGCAGTAGGCAAATGGTAAGAAATAATATCTGAATAGTGTAATTTAAATTGACAAATTGATTTCATTCAATTACAATTTTGCATTAATGCTCTCAGATATGGTTGTCTTCTAAAATACAATGGTAGAAAGATCTTTTCAAAAGCTAAATAAAGATCCAGTCTATTCCTAATACAAAAACTTATTTTAGTCACTATTGTTTCTGTTCTAAATTTATAAAAACAAGTCTAATTTTAATTGCGCATATCAACTGAAAACAATGTAAAATGTTTTCATCTTAAAGTGATCTAATAAAATACATAAAAACTGTAACACACTTGATTAATTGTTTAAAGGGTTATTAATGCTCACTGCAAACAGATTTAAGGAGACAAATGGGCAAATATTTATTAAGATTGCTCCCTGTATGCTACTTACAATAAAGGTATCTTCTGGCTAATATTAGCTCGTGTTGTACTAGTTTTGATTGCATCAATCTAGATTTTGTTAAAAGGAACTTGCTAAATTAGATACTAATGGACAAAATGCTTGGTTTTTAACCCAAAAAGTTTTCCGTTCCTTAGCAAAAATCAAATTGAGAGAGATTATGCACAAGTGGATGGCTAAGTGCTGTCCCCCATGCAGAGCTTAGGCTGAGACACCAAAATTACAAAACTGCAAGCACATTCTATGCAATTTCTATCAAATGCTTATTCCTGTTACAAGATAATAGACAATGGAGGCACACACAGGAATACTGCAACCATTCTTCTCAATTCTTTTCCACATGCTCCTGAAGGAGAATGGTTTGTGCCTGGCAAGCACTCAAATCATCATTTATGCATATGAAAACTGCAAACGTTATCTAGTAATACTGAAACCTAAAGTTGTACCTACTAACTAAGTTGTTAATTTATGGCACTCACCCAATTATCTTTTAGGCAAAACCACCAATGTTGCAGGCTATGATTTTATAAACGCTCTGGCACTTACAGGTGAGATCTGTGCACTGGCTTTCGAAATACTCAATTCCCTCTTCCCCACATTCAAACAAAATAAAGTAACAGCAATGCAATTGTATCTCAACGTTGCTTCTAAGTTATTCTGTAGCCATGTCTATGATTGGAGCCATGGTATAATGAGCAATTCTTCAAACCAATTATAAAGTATTCCTGACTCAAAGCTAGGACTTCAGCACACAAAGTGAAAACATAACAAAAAGGGTAAGGCAGCAAAATTATAATTTGATAGGTGAATTCCTCAACAGTAAAACTACTGCACAGACCTTGGATGAACAGTACCTTCCAATTGTGTAATACTGTATCTTGCACTGAAATTTCATTCATTTGTGGGACCAGCCCCATTATTAGTTCTTCCAATACACTGGGGCAGTGTTGGTAAAGGCATAAGTGTTCCAGCTTTTCTACAATTAAGACCAATAATAAAACTTCTCTGCTTATCAAGTTAAAGGTTAATTAAAAAAAACTAAGCTACATAATATCACATTGATGTCCTGGGAAGGTGTTCAATGCAGATTGGAACTCACAGCCTGAGCTCTGCATGTCCATGAGAGAGAGCTAGGCAGGGTGGAAATTTCCTATGCGGTGTATAAAATTTGGTGCAGTTTTTATGGTGATACAGGCAGTGTGATCCAACTTCTGCTTCCTCAATGAGGTAGAACAAAAATCCCTTCCAGAAAACTGCAATCCAAGTACAGTTATTGTCCTGTCCACTGTTTCTCTGGACTGCATGCATCTCTACATTTTTATGCCTTCCTGTTGGCTGAGCTGAGATAATGTTTTCTTGATCCGCAGGGCAGTTAATCTGGCTGCTCCATTGGCATACCAACATTCACGCATGATTTTGGCCATTACACGTAGAGCCTACAAAGAGATCAAAAGATTAGAATATACACTTACACTTCAGTTTGCAAAAAACTGCATGCTGCATCTAGTTTCAAAATCTATAAGTTTCAACTACTACCATCAACTTAACTACTCATAATCAAACTGAGTAACTCCTATTTCACTCACGTTAAAGAACAGGTGCAGACTAGGGATGACCAAGTTAAAGAAAATGTGGACAAAAAAAAAAATAAAGTTAAGCACATTCCAATTTAAACCTGTAACCTCTTGTGAACCTTCACTAGACATCAAAGCTTTCAAGCCATCATTTCCAAAAGTTCTATGTTGCTCCCACTCAGTTTATTCACCTTTCTTCATTCTCCCCAGTAATTGGAGATCATGGGTTGTTACCAAACTGTTAACACAACTTATAATTTCTCATTCTTTGACTGTATATTAACCTTCCATATGCAATTTGCAAGGGCAACATTCACATCTCCTGTATGATTAAAAACATATTCAAATGAAGTGAGCTCAGCACAATCTTGCTCTAAAATTATTCTGACTATATAGTAAAGACAGTCACGCACTTTTCCTTAGTGCTGTGATCCAATCAAAGACAGAAGAAAATCAACAGCAATTTTCAAAATGAAGCAGCTGCATATAGTCATATGAATTAGGAGAGGTGCAATTTTGTGATGTAGGGTTAAACTGCAGTTTAACCTCAATGTGAAAACAGAGACTAACATTTCTTCAAACTTCAACATAAATTAATGATAGGAAAATGGATAATTAGATTTAAAAATCAAACATAGCAAACTGACAATATTGTGAAGACAAACATGTCTATTTCAGATCTAAAACATTGACATAACTAGCCACAATCAATTCTTGGCAATACTTACTGGTAATTTATTGCAATTTTTAAAATCAGAACCTCATATTATTTTGATTTGGTGGGTAACAGAGTTTGATTGGTCTACGAAATGATGACTAGTTGTTAACGACAAAAGCCCTTTGTATGCCAAGAGCCAAGCGATTGGTTCTCAGGTAACTCAGATTAGGGCTGGGAACAAGATTCAGAGAGAAATGATCATACCTCCACCAGTTCAGGTAATGTCTCCCTGTGGTCAGCAGTTAAACCCCACTTTAAATGTGCAGATCACCAGTTTACCTTTCCTTCAGTAATTGCTGCAAGCAGTGACGTTTTGCTGAAAACATCAGTGGAAGCATCCATAAAATGAAAGATGAGAAGAAACCTTCTGATCACCAAGAACCAAATCAACAGATCTTGTGAAAAAGGACAACTAAACAGCTTTTCCAATTGTACCTGTGTCCTTTTATTTTCTTATCCCTATCAAGGTCTGACTTATCTTTCTTTGCATGCACCTGAATATGTGTTAGTAAGGTGTGCTTTGTATGGGGATTATAGATACTGACAGTTTGTCATGATTTGGAGATGCCGGTGTTGGACTGGGGTGTACAAAGTTAAAATCACAACACCAGGTTACAATCCAACAGGTTTAATTGGAAGCACTAGCTTTCACAGCACTGCTCCTTAATCAAGTGGTTGTGGAGTATAAGATTGTAAGACACAGAATTTATCGTAAAATATAGGGGATGCTGCATTTTTGATAAGGGATAGCATTAATGCTATACATGGGTAGGATATTCCTGGGAATACATTCAGGGAAGTTATTTGGGTGGAACTGAGAAATAAGAAAGGGATGATTACCGTATTGGGATTGTATTATAGACCCCCAGATAGTCAGCGGGAAATTGAGAAAAGGTTTATAAGGAGATCACAGTTACCTGTAAGAATAATAGGGTGGTTATGGTAGGGGATTTTAACATTCCAGACACAGACGAACTGCCATAGTGTTAAGGGTTTAGATGGAGAGGAATTTGTTTAAGTGTGCACAAGAAAATTTTCCAATTCAGTATGTGGATGTTCCGACTAGACAAAGTGCAAAACTTGACCTACTCTTGAGAAATAAGACAGGCTAGTGACAGAGTGGGGGAACACTTTGGGGCCAGGGACCATAATTCTACTAGTTTTAAATTAGTAATGGAAAAGAATAGATCAGATCTAAAAGTTGAAGTTCTTAATTACAGGAAGGCTAATCTAGATGGTACGAGGCTAGAACTTTCAAAAGCTGATTGGGGGCAGTTGTTCACAGGTAAAAGGAATGGCTGGAAAATGGGAAGCCTTCAAAGATGAGAGTCCAAAGCCAGAATATTCCTAGGGTGAAAGGAAAGGCTGGTCGTGTAGGAAATACTGGATGACGGCAGATATTGAGTTGGTGAAGAAAAAGGAGGAAGCATATGACAGGTATACACAGGAGAGATCAAGTGAATCCTTTGAAGAGTATAAAGACAGTAGGAGTATACTTAAGAGGGAAATCAGGAGGGCAAAAAGTGGACTTGAGATAGCTTTGGCAAATAGAGTTAAGGAGAATCCAAAGGGTTTTTACAAATACATTAAGGACAAAAGGGTAACTAGGGAGAGAATAGGGCCCCTCAAAGATCAGCAAGGCAGACTATATGTGGAGCCACAGGAGATGGGGGAAGTTACTAAATGAGTATTTTGCATCAGTGTTTACTGTGGAGAAGGACATGTGAGATACAGAATGTGGGGAAAAAGACGGTGACATCTTTAAAAATGTCCAAATTAAGAGGTGGTGATGCTAGATGTCTTGAACGCAAAGAAGTAGATAAATCCCCAGCACCTGATCAGGTGTACACTAGTACTGTGTGGGAAGCTAGTGAAATAATTGCTGGGCCTCTTGCTGAGATATTTGTATCACTGATAGTCACAGGTGAGGTGCCAGAAGACTGGAGATTGGCTAACATGGTGTCACTATTTAAGAAAGGTTGATGAATAGACGACAAACGAGACACCAGTGAGCCTGACATCGGCGGTGGAGAAGTTATTGGAGGAAATCCAGAAGGACAGGATTTACATGTATTTGAAAAGGCAAGGACTGATTAGGGATAGTCAGCATGGCTTTGTGCGTGGGAAATCATGTCTCATGAACTTGATTGAATTTTTTGAAGTAGTAACGAAGAGGACTGATGAAGGCAAAACAGCGTATGCGATCTATATTGAGTTCAGCAATGCGTTCGACAAGCTTCCCCATGGGAGACCGGTTATCAACACCTGTAATCTCCTGGAATAATGGGAGAACTAGCCATTTGGATACAGAACTGACTCAGAGGGTGGTGGTGGGATGCTTTTCAGACTAGAGGCCTGTGACCAGTGGTGTGCCACAGGTTAAGTGCTGGGTCCACTACTTTTCATCATTTTTATCAATGATTTGGATGGGAACACAGGAGATATAGTTAGTAAGTCTGCAGATGACACCAAAATTGTAGTAGCAGACAGCGATGAAGGTTATTTCAGATTATAACAGGATCGTGATCAGATGGGCCAATGGGCTGAGAAGTGGCAGATGGAGATTAATTTAGACAAATGTGAGATGCTGCATTTTGGAAAAGTCAATCAGAATAGAACTTACACACTTAATGGTAAGGTTCTAGGGAGTGTTGCTGAACAAAGAGACCTTGGAATGCAGATTCATAACTCCTTGAAAGTAGAGTCACAGATAGACAAGATAGTCAAGGTGGCGTTTGGTATGCTTTCCTTTACTGGTCAGGGCATTGAGTGCAGGAGTTGGTTGGTTATGTTGTGGCTATACAGGACATTGGTAAGGCCACGTTTGGAATACTATTTACAATTCTGGTCTCCCTCCTATCAGGAAGATGTTGTGAAATTTGAAAGGGTTTAGAAAAAGATTTACAAGGATGTTTTCAGGTTTGGAGGATTTGAGCTATAGGGAGAAGCTAAATAAGCTGGAACTGATTTCCCTGGAGCGTAAGAGGCTGAGGGGTGACCATATAAAGGTTTATAAAATCATGAGGGGCATGGATAGGATAAATTGACACGGTCGTTTCCCTGGTATGGGGGAGTCCAGAACTAGACGGCATAGTTTAGGGTGAAAGATTTCAAAGAGACCCAAGGGGCAACTTTTTCACACAGAGGGTGGCACGTGTATGGAATAAGCTGCTCGACGAGGTGGTGGAGGCTGGTACAATTACAGTATTTAAAAGGCATCTAGATGGGTAAATGAATAGGAAGGTTTTAGATGGATGCGGGCAAGTGCTGGCAAATGAGACTAGACTGGTTAGGATATCTGGTCGGCATGGAAGAGTTGGACCAAGGGTCTGATTCCGTGTTGTATACCTCTGTGACTATCTGTAGTTAGAGTCTAATTACTTATATTAGCAATTTTGTTACATACAGAAATCTGGTGTATGCTTTCTATCAACATGGGTCTGAAAATCAGATAAAGTGGCAATGTCCAAGTACTACTTAGAAATCTTAAACTTTTGTGATGGCTCTGGGACTGGTGGGGCTTGATTTTCAGTGTGCTACCCCAGTGTCTCTGTGACACTTTCAATCGGGCTTTTAAACATTGGTCTTTTCATTACATTTGATCCTACATTCAATTTAGGAAGCACCTGCATTCTAATCCCAAGTGTTAGCAAGCAACTTGAATATTCAACACTTTTTCAAAATATAATTAGCCAGAAAATTTTAGGCTTGTTCTGTTACTAATTCTGGGAAAACGAGGCATAAATTGGCCAAGAAATTGTCCCATTTTTATGCCAGTTGAGAAAGGAAACTGTTGCAGAAAGTTTGCCAAGTGTTCTGGCTAAGATTAAGAGGAAGACTGCCTTAATTAATGGAATTCCTGATCTTAAGTCTGACTGTGAAAACAAACATTTGAGTCGCTGAATGATGGGGAAAGAGAAGTGGAGATGGAGCTCATAACTAACATATACCTCACCCAATACCTTTTGAAACGAACAAGCCAATTAGAGGAGGAAACAAATGATAGGAACATAGATGATGTGGAGTTGCCGGTGTTGGACTGGGGTGGACAAAGTTAAAAGTTACACAATACCAGGTTATAGACCAACAGGTTTATTTGAAAGTACAAGCTTTCAGAGCACTGCTGCTTCATCAGGTAACTAGTAGGGCAGGATCATAAGACACAGAGTTTACAGCAAAAGATCAGTGTCATGCAACTGATAGATATATTGAACAAATCTAGATTACTGTTCAGACTTCCATCTTTTAGAATAGATTGTAGGTATTGATTCATTAATATGCAAATCCCAGAACTTCTTTCTAGTCACATTCCTGAGATAAAGTTTTATATTAAAAAAGTGACATCACAGCTCAGACAATGCATTAAAGGCATAATGTTAGAGTCTGTCTGTATATGCCAACCTTGAGTCAGACTGATTTGATTTCCAAAGTAGGAATTCATTAAATGTTGTATGGATGGACTGCCTGTAGATTGTGCACTTCTTGAACAAAATAGAATGCATCTGCAAATACAATTCTGCAATGCAAACTCACCCTATTATCTTGTGCACGCGCGCAAGCACGTGAGGGACAGAGAGAGACTGGCATGGGCATGGGAGAGTGTGTGGGCGTGTGCATGTCTGGTAGATAGTGTGCATGAGTATGACGGAGTATAAGCCTGTGAGAGGGTGTGTGCGTGGATGAGAGTGTGTGGGGTGTATGCGCGTCTCAGTGACTATGAGAGGGTCTGTGCAAGTGTGTTAGTGTGTAAGAGTGTGTGCGCATGTATGCTTGTGTGAAAGTATGCTTGTGTGCATGTGTGAGAATGCATAGTAAAGTGGAGTCACCTGTAGCGTGACATGAACCCAAGGTCCCAGTTAAGGCCATCCTCATGGGTACCAAACTGAGCTATCAGCCTCTGCTTGGCCACAATGTTTTGTTGCATATCCCGAAGTCCGCCTTGGAGGATGGTCACTCAACGACCTGAGCCCGAATGTCCCGACTGCTGAAGTGTTCCCCGACTGGGAGGGAACATCCTTGTCTGGCATTTGTTGCATGGTGTCCATTGAACTGTTGTTGTAGCGTCTGCTTGGTCTTGCCAATGGACCATGCCTCAATGTACCGCGCATGCGCACGCACATACCTCCCCCATATGCACACGCACAAATCTGTAGGGTGAATTTGCATTTGCAGAATTATATTTGCAAATATATTCTATTTTGTTCAAAAAGTACACAATCTGTAGGCAGTCCATCCACGTAACATTTTATAAATTTCTATTTTGGAAACAGAACCAGTCTGACTCAAGATTGGAATACAGACAGACTCTAATGTTATGCCTTTAATGCATTAGCTGAGATGTCACTTTTTTTTACAAAACCCAAGTTTATGGGCGGCACGGTGGCTAGCACTGCTGCCTCACAATGCCAGAGACCCGAGTTCAATTCCCGCCTCAGACGACTGTGTGTGGAGTTTGCATGTTCTCCCAGTGTCTGCTTGGGTTTCCTCCGGGCGCTCCGGTTTCCTCCCACAGTCCAAAAATGTGCAGGTTAGGTGAATTGGCTGAGCTAAATTACCCATATAGTGTTAGGTGAAGGGGTAAATGTAGGGGAATGGGTCTGGGTGGGTTGCGCTTCAGCAGGGTCGGTGTGGACTTTGTTGGGCCGAAGGGCCTGTTTCCACACTAAGTAATCTAATCTATCTCAGGAATGTGACTGGAAAGAAGTTTTGGGATTAACATATTAATGAACTGAAACCTGCAACCCATTCTAAAAGATGAAAGACGTAACAGCAATCTAGGGGTGTTCAATATATCGAATCAGTTGCATGACACTATGATCTTTTGCTATAAATTGTGTCTTATGATCTTGCCCCACTAGTTACCTGATGAAGCAGCAGTGCCCCAGAAGCTCTTCCAAATAAACCAGCTGGTCTATAACCTAATGGAATGCAGATGTGATGCAACACGAACATTTCAAGAAAGATATATTCTCACCACTAAGTCAATAAAGAGCTATCTGAATTATGGTCATGGAACTGGCTGTGACTGGTGGTGATCAAATTACACAAAACGGCCCTTGATGGAAACCAAGTTGAAGTGTCTTGAAAGGATTCACAGATGGAGCCTTGCAACGTTATAGTCTCAGGTAAGCATGATATTATGAAATGAAATTTAATTACTGTATTTTTCAGTTTTTTCCCTATAAAAAAAGATAAAGAACACCAGCCAATATATTGAGGATTGTCGGATGAAAGTTATGATTCCAGACATCTGGCTAAGACAAATCTTCAGCGTGAAGTCAGTATAAATTTAAAAACAAACATAAAATGGGATAATTCAATTTAAAAGGAACACTGAATAATTCTGCAAGTACAGACAACTTAACATTACATGCTTACATGTTTAAATAGTTGACACCAGCTGTTAAGAACAAAATTTGAATCTCAAGCAAGAGTTAACAGTCAAACAAAAGGCTAGATCCTCTCAACAGTTTTCATAAATCTGGATATCATTACATGTTCCCTCAGTGCTGTCTTCCAAGCACTAGTGATGAGCATAAAAGCAACATGAACTTTCAATAACCTAAAAAACAGTTCAGTTGGAAAGAAAACACTGAAACATGATTAAAAAGGTATTAATCACGCACTATTTTAAAAAAAAAGCTTTACTACTTAGCATAACCTTTAGATTTTATTTGCTCCTTAGTATAAAGGTTATAATATAAATGTCTGGAAAGTTGCGTTGTCTGCATTTACTGAATTGTAAAAGCTTGCTTTGAAGAATGAATAACTTTGAAGTTTACATCTGTTCAAGTGCCAAGAACTTTGTCTATCATCACCTACCACAATGTCTGAGGGCCAAGAGACATCTCATGCTGCTACATACGTATGGAAAAGAAACGGCAAAGTAATTGAGGCCACATTCTATTTAACTCAAGCCATCATATTAATACAGGAAATCTGCATTGATCACTAACGTAAGAAATTTCCATTGGTACTAATGATTCGATGACCATTTCAACATAGGATTTTTGTCTTTTGTACCGAAAAAAAAAACTACGGCTTAGGACTCTCGCAAGCAATGTTGCTTCTGAAATGTGACTAAATGCTGTCTTGAGAAACAGAAGCTCAAACCTAAGGTTGAATCGTGCAAGCTGGAAGCATGGCAAAAATGCAATACAATTTAGGTAAAAGGCAGAAAAGAACATGAGACAGCACACGCTTGGATTTTAGAATGAGGGATTCCAACTGTGAAATCAGTGAACGAAGTTTCACCAGATTTCTTTACAGCTTCCTTAAAATTTAGGTAGCAGAATTTTAAGAATTTTTGAATTACAGGTACACAATCCTTAATCCCTTGGGGACAGCTGGTTTTCTGAATTTGGAATGTTTCAGATTTCGGATTAAGTAACAGTTAACGGTGAAATTTAAAAATCTTACCGATCAGCAGGCACACCTGAGAGTACTACGAGCCTGGAGACAGAATTAACACCAGCCAGTGCTGAGCCACGCCACCACATCACATCTGAATGACATGGGACAATTGGGTGTGGAGTTTAACAGTGGTTAAACTGCTTGCACGCCAAACAACCTTGTTATGGAGAAAAAACTTCACGAAAATCTTTATACCTCGGAGCATTTCAGATTTCGGATAAAGGATTGTGTGCCTGTATAGCACTGGAATTTAAAACCTTTAGATATCAAGCCAAACAGACAGGATCACAACCAAAAGAGAAAATGCTGGAAAATCTAAGCAGGTCTGGCAGCATCTGTAAGGAGAGAAAAGAGCTGACGTTTTGAGTCTAACTGACCCTTTGTCAAAGCTAAAGAAAAAGGGAGAAATAGGGAGGTATTTATCAGAGGCTGAGAGAAGGCGAGTCATGGCTCCAGAACCAAAGGTAGCAATAAAGAGGTGATAATGACAGTGCATAGAGAGATTATAGGGAGATTAGGAGCTGTGCCAGTGCTAAGTGACAAAATATGTGGGGGATGGGGGGGAGAAAATGGGTGAAGCAGAGGCAAAATGGAAAACAGGGGAGAAGAGTAGCAAAGGGGGAAGAGAAGAAAAAGATGATGAGAGAGTGGGGAGCAAGAGAAAGAGAGACAATCAAGAAATCAAGAACAGTGAAAAACATATTTTAAAAAATAGATAAAATAAATGAAAAAATTACAGAGCAGAATGAAAACAGTGGGATCAAGATGGGATAATCATCTGAAGTTGTTGAATTCAATGTTGAGACCTGCAGGCTGTAACATGCCTCGTCGGAAGATGAGATGCTGTTCCTCCAGTTTGCATTGAGCTTCACTGGAACATTGCAGCAGGCCAAGGACAGACATGTGGGTATGGGAGAGCAGGATTGTGTGTTGAAATGGCAAAAGAGATTATAGGGACCTGAAGAGATTATAGGCCACAGGAAGGTCCGGGACCTGATTGCATACAGACCAAAGGTGCTCAGCAAAGCGATCTCCCAATCGGCGTTTTGTCTCTCCGATATAGAGGAGACCACATTGGGAGCAATGAATGCAATAAACCAAACTGAAAGAGGTATAAGTGAAACGCTGCTTAATCTGAAATTAGTGTTTGGGGCCTTGACAAAGCTTTGATAAAGGGTCAGTTAGACTCAAAATGTCAGCTCTTACAGATGCTGCCAGACCTGCTGAGATTTTCCAGCATTTTCTCTTTTGGTTTCAGGTTTCAGATTCCAGCATCCACAGTAATTTGCTTTTATTCAGACAGGATCACAACTAATTTAGTGAAACCAGATTCACAGAGAAGAAAACCAATATTTAACCTGAAATATTAAATCCAGTGACAGGAGAAAATTAATGCTGTTCATAAGATCTTTCATGAGTAAAGCAAAACAGCATACTTTTCAAAATGTCTTTCACCCTTACATTCCCTCTCTTATAAAAAGTATTCACAAAGGAAAAAAACAGTTAGATCTCGAAATAATTGGGATGCTTGATTGAAGTAAGTATATGCTTAACAGTTTAAATATAAATGGAGGTTCATGAGTATTACCTCACAACTTTGCCATCGGTTCGGAATGTTTGGCCTTAGTTTCTGCTCACACACAACCTTCCTCATTTCCTCAATTGAAGGATCTGATGGTACTAGGTCATAGTAAGGCAGCTGGTAGTCTTCATGAATACCTAAAGCACCAGTCAAATACAATTTATTGGTGATATGGAATGTGAACAGTGAACAAGTTACTTCTTTAAAGAACTCCAACAAATTAATTAAATAAGATTTGCTTTGACAAAGCCATGTTACTCTGACTGATTACTTTTAGCTTCTCACTGTCCCGTTAAAACATGTTTAAAACTGGCTTCTATTTTTTGACAGATATTAAGCTAATTGGCCTGTAGCTTCCAGCTTTCGCCTCCATCCCTTTTTGAATAGAAGAGTTACAGTAGCTATTTTCCAGTTTAAAAGAACCTTCCCCCAAAAACAGCATTTTTCCATTAGATTCTACTTTCGGTTCAAGGTGAGGAAAGATAATTTTTGGAATACGAATGTCTCATTTTAGTTACCCAGTATCAGCAAATGAACATGTTGAGGTGCAGAGTACAGCTTCCTATACTCTCCAAGGAACATATCACAACGTAAATTGTAGCAGCATGTTCAAGAAAATGCATGAAATGTTTTACTTACCACCCACTGAACATCTCCGTGCAATTTCCCAGAATACCAAGCCCATAGCATAGATATCTGCCCTTTTAAAAGACTCAAAATGTTTCATGTTTATAGAATCATCGAGGACTTCTGGAGCCATATACCTGTTTATTTAAAAAAAAGGACTTAAATGTAGATCAGTTATTTAAAAACACAAGCAATTCACTTTCTCTCAATCCTGATATAGTTGCTGGGATTTCACGTGGTTACTTTGGAAGATGCACTTCAAAACTTAATGATTGTACACATCAAGATGTGATACACCCAATGATGTTGACAAGGTAAGAAAGAAACTGTTTCATTAAGAAGTATTTAAGCATGGAGAACAAGATTTAAACTTGTGACATATCAGCACTAATTACAAGGGAAAGAGCAGCATTAAAGTCTTACAAATGAGCTCTGATGAGAAGATAATTTTAGCAGTAATAATCTTATCACTATTTTCAACTAACAGAGCTAAAACAATCAGGGAGATGTGTGAATACACACTGCAACACACAGTGTATGTTTGATTCTGTTTTTAGGAGTGTTCAATTTGATTCTGAATAACAGAATGAGTCCTAAAAGTTAAATACTAAGGAAACAGAGACCAAACCTAATTAGTTCAAACAAATATAATAAAGTTTGAAGATAAAGGAAGTAGGACTAGGAAACAGTGAATTTAAGAGATTGAAGGGGACCTAACCCAGATTAGCAAATTAGAAATAACTCAAAACAGACCAGATATTTTTATAAGAAACTGATGAAATATGGATTGAGTACATTCAGTGTAGGATGAAGAGGTCTGTCAAAGCATTCAGTGAAGCTTTACAAATGTCTTTCAATCAAACAAAACCAGATTCAAAACAGAAAATCTTGGGAAGTGATAATATAAGCTTGGTCAAAAAAGTAGGTTTTAAAACTTGAGGAATACAATAAGTGAAGTCCTAAAAAGGCTAAAGACACAACTACCAACGGTGGAGCACAAGGAGAGGGGAAACAAAATACTGCACCAAACAGAGCCCATATACTTTGTCAGCCAACTATCAAACAATCCCACAGGAAAAACACCCAAATTTTAAAAAAAACATCTACAGTTAACTGACTTTGAATATCAGGGGTAAAAAAAACAGTACCCTTCATGGAAACACAATTGTAAAACATCCCCAAAATAAGATTTCAAACCCGGTAAATTCTAATACTTAATGGTTAATTCACAAATGAAAACATAGCCACATCTATGTATTTATTACCTTTTTGTGCCCACTCTATGATTTGGAGCAATATCAATTGTATCTGTCGCTGAATCATGCCTGACTGCCAATCCCAAATCTGCAATGCAGCATGTTCCATTCTTCTTTACTAGAATGTTTTTTGACTTCAGATCTCTGTGAGCAATGGCAGGTTTTCCTGTAGAAAGGAATGGTATTCAGATTGGAATGCAATCAATTTTTTAAAAAACCTGCAAGCTTCTATTCAAAATTATGTTTTTTCTGCATAGATGGTATTTACTATACCACCAGAGAACTCCTGATGCAATCAGTCATGTATATTTACAAAAGCAACTTCCATACATCATGGATTTACTTCTCTTCAAATCAATGCCTGAAATTCTGATTGTACTTTATACACACAAACTAACTACTGAGGTCTTTTTTTTAAAAATAAAGACATCTGCTCAGTTTATTTACTGGCACTTTTAAACGAGAAGCAATCTGTTCTTAGAAATCATGTGACACTAGTTTGTATCACAAAAAAGTAACAAATGCAAATTTCACAGTCTTACCTTGTGTACCAACAATCTCCATATGCAAATGTGCAAGTCCACTGGCTGTGGAAAGTGCCAGTTTGATCATTCCTTCCACAGTAATGGTGTACCTGTTCAAGTAGTCAAACAGGGAGCCATGTTCATGATAATCTGATACCAGCCATAACTGTGTCCATGTCCCATTGTCTGAAGACAGGAGGGGGGGGGGTAAAAAAAAAATTATCAAAAGAAAGCATCACCAAAGTAACTGCATGTAATTGTGACTTGGCAGAACATAATTTTAGTACAACTAACAAATACAAAGAGGATCCGTTAGCTTATTTGGCTGGATGGCTGGTTTGCAATGCAGAGTAATGTCAGTAGCATGGATTAAAATTCTTACACGGGCTGAAGTCATCATGAAGGACTCTCCTTCTCAATATCTGTCCTTGCCTGATGTGTGCTGCCCTCTGGACAAACCAACACCATTGTCTCTTTCTAACAAGAGCGTGATCCTGCTACGATTATGGCAACTTTTGAATAGATAGCCAAGACTGTGATTTTGCATAAGACTAAAACAATTCATAAAACTAAGAGGTAAAAAATTAGTTTAGATTATCCTTCCAAAAAAGGGATTTAATTTCTCTCATCACCTCATCTAACTATTTTGAGCAAGTGTAAGGTTTTGTCTCTATGGAGCCATTAGGCATTATTTGCATGAGGTACTCCTTGTTAACAATTCTTAACTGGTCTTTTTAACAATTTCTAATCATGTCCTTGCATTCATGTCCAGTTTGAATTTAAAACCTTTCACTAAAGTTATCCTTTTCCATTCTAGCTGCTGTTATATATTTATTTATAAGTTGCCTAACCACGACCCCTCAGTTGCTTTCTTTTATTGCACAAGAGTACATCCAAGTCTTGCCTCATACACACACCCTTTGCACACTGGGTTTCATGGTCCTTTTCTTTATTTCCAAAACTTTATTTCCTTTGGTGACTAAAGCTGATCATAGTACTCACGTAGCTTGACTTAACCAGGGCACTATAGAGCTTCGAGGAGAAAGTGAGGTCTGCAGATGCTGGAGATCAAAGTTGAAACTTTATTGCTGGAACAGCACAGCAGGTCAGGCAGCATCCAGGGAACAGGAGATTCGACGTTTCGGGCACAGGCCCTTCTTCAGGAATGGCCTGTGCCCGAAACGTCGAATCTCCTGTTCCCTGGATGCTGCCTGACCTGCTGTGCTGTTCCAGCAATAAAGTTTCAACACTATAGAGCTTCGGCAATACTTGCCTTTGGCTAATGCTATAATTTGTTGATGTAGCTCAATTCTATTCGTTTTATTGGTTTCTGCGTTGCAAGATTGATCATGATAGCACTGAATATACACCAATAGGTTTTCGTTCAACTGTTAGCTACTTTAAAAACCAAAGTGAGCTCCAATTTCTTTCAAAGCTGAATAGTCATTGCTCCCTTCATCCAATTAAGTGCAAATCCAATTGCAGTGTACTGTCTGTACTTTTAAACTCGGTAACAATTGGCATCCCTATTAGTGTAATTTGAAACAGCAATTGATGTTATTTCATTCTCAGTTTCAACTCTGTTTAATCCTTCAAAGATCATTCCTTTTATGCTAACCCTGACCAGTTTCTTATCATTACACAGTTGTTTTTATTCGACTTTTTGCTGGTTATGTTTGCTCTCCAGTGATTTCCCTCACTTCTCGTTACGGAGACTTTATTTTCTTATTTATTTTGCTTGGATTTAATTTGAATGCAACATCTTAAATCAGAATTAAACAAAGGTGCATCTATATTTAAATCTCTCAAGTTTCATGAAAAAAAAATTATGAACATGTTTTGGACTATTGGGGAAAATATACCCAATTTTGATCAGCTGGTCAGATTCAAGATTAAAGCTGCATGTGATAATTTGGTCTAGCCATAACTCACTCAGACAAAATCTTTACAATCACACTACAGATTTACAGCAATGAATAAATCGTATTCTGAGAGATTCAAGGACATTCTCAGTTTCTTTTGGGATCAGATTCCGCAATTTTGTCTGTGTGCCAATAAAGAGCTGCTGGTTTAAAGTGACAACAAAGAAATCTTAATTATCCGAAGTCCACAGGCAGGCAGGTTTTCATTCGAATAACTGATTATTCGATTAATGGATTTGACCTAAAACAAAGGAAGCCGCACTGCCCATAATTGCATAAAAAAGCATGTTTACGGAATTTTTATTTCATTCAATTGCCAAAATTTGTACAAACACTGGATATCACTTAAAAATTCATGACATTTTACAGATCAGATAACTTTTTCTCGACCTGTAGAGTAAATAAAATTATTTGAGGTGGAGGTCGGTTATTATTTCTGAAGAAAATATCCAGCTGCTATTGCTGGAGGTGCTGTCTCTTATTTTGCGAACAATAACATTTGGCAAAAACGCACCAACTTAACAGCATCAACTTCATTTTGTGCTTCGTACCATTCCATGAAAAGTAGCGAACTGTCAATAGCTTCATTAACGGGGACTGGAGGTGGTGTCGGTATCGGATTTTCCTAACTATCCACGCCATCCGTAAATTCCTGCTGTTCTTCTATGACTGCGCTGACTATCTGATCACCAGAGTGACTGTCCCAATGTAGTTATCACAGTTCACCCGAGCATCGATCCCAGTCTCTACAAAGTCTCCTAAACCCAGATATCTGCAGTTTTTGGTGATGTCAGTGGTTAGCCTTAGTTCTGGACAGGTGTCCTCTTCACTGGCACAGCTCCTAACACGGAAGCCATTTTACCAACACTCTGCGATTGTCGATGGCTTGATGCAGTCCCAAGATTCAGCCATCATAAACAGACCGTGCTTGATAGTGAATGCCTTCATAATTTCCTGCAGTCCTTTCTCTGCATTATCTTCACCCAGGACGGCATGCAACATGTTACGGTGATAATATTTTTACATAATTGCGATGATTCCCTGATCAAGCAGCTGTAACCTTGAACTGGTGTTGGGTGGTAAAAGCAAACTCTTGCTGGTTCTAATTGGCTGCATTTCATGGTGTGTGCCCCCACGTTGTCAACAAGCAGAAGGGTGCGTTGGTAGAGTCCAGCACTTGCCAAATGTGATCTGACAGCAGTCACAAAATCTTCATGAAACCAGGATGAGAAAAGTGAATGTCATCCATGCCTTATTTTGTGCTTTGTACTTCATGGGAAACGAGTTCTTCTTGGTGTTCTTGAAGCAACGTGAATTACATATCGCCCAATATAGACAAGCGGTAATTTATGAGCGCTGGCAGCATTGACAAGAGAAAATCGTGATGTGATCCTTCTGCAATTTATGTCCTGACACAGGGTAGAAGGGACCTGTACAAGAAGAACAGACTGCACCAAAATTGAAAGGGGACTAATATACTGGCAGGGAGATTTGCTAGAGCTCCTTAGGAGGATTTAAACCATTAAGGTAGGGGAGTGGGACCCAGGGAGATAGTGAGGAAAGAGATCAATCTGAGATTGGTACAGTTGACAAAAGAAGCGAGTCAAAAAGTCAGGGCAGGGAGGGACAAAGCAGAGAACAAGGTAGGACTGATAAATTAAACTGCATTTATTTCAATGCAAGAGGCCTAATAACGCAGGCAGATGTACTCAGACATGGTTAGGAACATGGGACTGCGATATCATAGCAATTACAAGCAAGGCTCAGGGATGGACAGGACATTGGTTAGGCCATTGTTGGAATATTGCATGCAATTCTGGTCTCCTTCCTATTGAAGGAGTTTGTGGAACTTGAAAGGGTTCAGAAATGATTTATATATATGCCAGGGTTGGAGGATATGGGTTATAGAGAGAGAATGAATAAGCTAGGGCCATTTTCCCTGGAGCGTCAGAGGCTCAGGGGTGACCTTATAGAGATTTATAAGGTCATGAGAGGCATGGATAGGATAAACAGACTAAATCTTTTCCCTGGGGTGGGCGAGTCCAGAACTAGAGGGCATAGGTTTAGGGTGAGAGGGGAAAGTTATAAAAGAGACGTAAGGAGCAACTTTTTCACACAGAGGGTGGTACGGGAATGGAATGAGCTGCCGGAGAAAGTGCTGGAGGCTAGTACAATTGCAACATTTAAAAAGCATCTGGATGGGTATATGAATAGGAAGGGTTTGGAGGGATATGAGCCAGGTGCTGGGAGGTGGGACTAGATTGGGTTGGATATCTGGTCGGCGTGGACGAGTTGGGCCGAAGGGTCTGTTTCCATACTGTACATCTCTATGACTGGCAGCTTAATGTTCCAGGAGACAAATGCTACAGGAAGGACACAAAGGGAGGCAAAAGAGATGGGGAAGTGGGGTTTTTGATAAAGGATAGCATTACAGCCGTATGGAAGGAGGATATTCCTGGAAATACATCCAGAGAAGTTATTTGGATTGACCTGAGAAATAGGAAAGGGTTGATCACCTTATTGGGATTGTATTATAGACCCACTAATAGTCACAGGGAAGTTGAGAAACAAATTTGTCAGTAGGTCTTAGTTATCTATGAGAATGATAGAGTGGTTATGGTAGGGGATTTTAACTTTCCAAATATAGACTGGGACTGCCATAGTGTTAAGAGTTTAGATGGAGAGGAATTTGCTAAGTGTCTACAAGAATTTTTTCTGATTCAATATGTGGATGTACCTAGAGAAGGTGTCAGTGGGAGAGCACTTTGGGGCCAGCGACCAGAATTCTATTAGTTTTAAAATAGTGATGGAAAAGGATAGACTAGATCTAAAAGTTGAAGTTCTAAACTGGAGGAAGGCTAATTTTGATGACATCAGGCAAGAACTCAATTCCCGCTTTGGGCAACAGTCTGTGTGGAGTTTGCACAATCTGCCCATGACTGTGTGGGTTTCTTCCAGGTGCTCCGGTTTCCTCCCACAATCCAAAGATGTGCAGGTTAGGTGAATTGGCCATGCTAAATTGCCCATAGTGTTAGGTGTATTAGTCAGGGGTAAATGTAGGGGAATGGATCTGGGTGGGTTGCTCTTCAGAGGGTCGGTGTGGACTTGTTGGGCTGAAGGGCCTGTTTCCACACTGTAGGGAATCTAATCTAATCTAAATTTACAAAAGCTGATCAGGGGCAAATGTTTGCAGGTAGAGAGATGGGTGAAAAATTGGAAGCCTTCAGAAATGAGATAACCAGATACAGAATATTCCTGCTAGGGTGTAAGGAAAGAGGGGTAGGTGTAGGGAATGCTGGATGACTATAAAGAAATTGGGGGTTTGGTTAAGAAAAAGAAGGAAACATATGTCAGGTATAGACAAGATAGATCGAATTAATCCTTAGAAGAGTATAAAAGCAGTACGAGCATACTCAAGAGAGAAATCAGGAGAGCAAAAAGGGACATGAGATAGCTTTGGCAAATAGAGTTAAGGAGAATTCAAATGGGTTTTACAAATATATTAAAGGACAAAAGGGTAACTAGAGGGGGAATAGGGCCTCTCAAAGATCAGCAAGGCAGCCTTTGTGTGGAGCCACAGGAGATGGGGGAGATATTAAACGAGTATTTTGTATCAGTGTTTACTATGGAAAAGGACATGGAAGATATACAAATGTAGGAAAATAGATGGTGACATCTTGAAAAAATATCCATATTACAGAGGAGGAAGTGATGGATGTCTTGAAACGCATAAAAGTGGATAAATCCCCAGGACATGATCAGATGTTCCCTCGAACTATGGGGGAAGATAGGGAAGTGATTGCTGGGCCCCTTGCTGAGATATTTGTATCAATTGTCTCAGGTGAGGTGCCAGAAGACTGGAGGTTGGCTAACGTGATGCCACTGTTCAAAAAGGGAGGTAAGGACAAGTCAGGGAACTACAGACCAGTAAACCTGACGTTGGTGGTGGGCAAGTTGTTGAAGGGAATCCTGAGGAACAGGATGAACATGTATTTGGAAAGGCAAGGTCTAATTAGGGATAGTCAACATGGCTTTGTGCATGGGAAATCATGCCCCACAAACTTGATTGGTTTTTTGAGGAAGTAACAAAGAAGATTGATGAGGGCAGAGCAGTAGATGTGATCTATATGGACTTCAGTAAGGTGTTCGACAAGGTTCCCTATGGGAGACTGATTACCAAGGTTAGGTCTCATAGAATACAGGGAGAACTAGCCATATGGATACAGAACTGGCTCAAACGTAGAAGACAGAGGGTGGTGTTGAGGGTTGAGGGTTGAGACTGGAGGCATGTGACCAGTGGAGTGCCACAAGGATCGGTGCTGGGTCCACGACTTTTTGTCATTTACGTGAATGATTTGGATGCGTGCATAAGAGGTACAGTTAGCAAGTTTGCAGATGACACCAAAATTGGCGGTGTAGTGGACAGCGAAGAGAGTTACCTCAGATTACAACAGGATCTGGACCAGATGGGCCAATGGGCTGAGAAGTGGCAGATGGACTTAAATTCAGATAAATGCGAGGCGCTGCATTTTGGGAAAGCAAATCTTAACAGGACTTATACACTTCATGGGAAGGTCGTAGGGAGTGTTGCTGAACAAAGAGACCTTGGAGTGCAGGTTCATATCTTCTTGAAAGTGGAGTCGCAAGTAGATAGGATAGTGAAGGCGGCGTTTGGTATGTTTTCCTTTATTGGTCAGAGTATTGAGTACAGGAGTTGGGAGGTCATGTTGTGGCTGTACAAGACATATGTTAGGTCACTGTTGGAATATTGCGTGCAATTCTGGTCTCCTTCCTATCGGAAAGATGTTGTGAAACTTGAAAGGGTTCAGAAAAAGTTTACAAGGATGTTGCCAGGTTTGGAGGATTTGAGCTATAGGGAGAGGCTGAACAGGCTGGGGCTGTTTTCCCTGGAGGATCAGAGGCTGAGGGGTGACCTTATAGAAGTTCACAAAATTATGAGGGACATGGATAGGGTAAATAGACAAAGTCTTTTCCCTGAGGTCAGGGAGTCCAGAACTAGAGGGCATAGGTTTAAGGTGAGAGGGGAAAGATATAAAAGAGACCGAAGGGGCAACTTTTTCACGCAGAGGGTGGTAAGTGTATGGAATGAGCTGCCAGAGGATGTGGTGGAGGCTGGTACAATTGCAACATTTAAGAGGCATTTGGATGGGTATCTGAATAGAAAGGGTTTGGAGGGATATGGGTCAGGTGCTGGCAGGTGGGTCTAGATTGGGTTGGGATATCTGCTCAGCATGGACAGGTTGGACCGAAGGGTCTGTTTCCATGCTGTACATCTCTATGACTCTATGACTGATTGGGGTAGTCAACATGGCTTTGTGTGGAAAATCATGTCTCGCAAACTTGATTGAGTTTTTTGTAGTAGTAACAAAGAGGATTTACAAGGGCAGAGCGGTAGATGTGATCTATTTGGACTTCAATAAGGCATTTGACAAGGTTCCCCATGGGAGACTGGTTAGCAAGGTTAAATCTCATGGAATATAGGGAGAACTGGCTGTTTGAATATAGAACTGGCTCAAAGGTAGAAGATAGAGGGTGGTGGTGGAGGGTTGTCTTTCAGACTGGAGGCCTGTGACCAGGGGAGTGCCACAAGGCTCGGTGCTGGGCCCACTACTTTTTGTCATTTATATGAATGATTTGGATGTGAGCATACGAGGTATAGTTAGCAAGTTTGCAGATAACACCAAAATTGGACGTGTAGTGGACAGATGGGCCAGTGGGCTGAGAAGTGGCACATGGAGTTTAATTTAAATAAATGCGAGGTGCTGTATTTTGGGAAAGCAAATCAGAGCAGGACTTATACACTTCATGGTAAGGTCCTGGGGAGTGTTGCTGAACAAAGACACCTTGGAGTGCAGGTTCATTGCTCCTTGAAAGTGGAGTTCCAGGTAGATAGGATAGTAAAGAAGGCATTTGGTATGCTTTCGATATTGGTCAGAGTATTGAATACAGGAGTTGGGAGATCATGTTGCGGCTGTACAGGACATTGGTTAGACCACTGTTGGAATATTGCATGGTCTCCTTCCAATTGGAAGGCTGTTGTGAAATTTGAAAAGATTCAGAAAAGATTTACAAGGATGTTGCCAGGGTTGAGCAATAGGGAGAGGTTGTAGAGGATAGGGCTGTATTCCCTCGAGAGTCGGAGGCTGAAGGGTGACCTTATAGAGGTTTATAAAATCTTCAAGAGCATGGATAGGACAAATAGACAAAGTCTCTTCCATGAGGTGGGGGGAGTCCAGAACTAGAGGCATAGATTTAGGGTGAGCAGGGCAAAATGTAAAAGAAACCAAAGGAGCAACATTTTCACACTGATGGTGGTACATGTGTGGAATGAGCTGTCACAGGAAGTGCTGGAAGCTTGTACAATTACAACACTTAAAAGGCATCTGGATGTATATGAATAGGAAGGGATTAGAGAGATATGGGCCAAGTGCTGGCAGGTGGGACATCCAGTGTCATGGACAAGTTGGACCGAAGGGTCTGTTTTCATGCTGTACAATTCTATGACTCTCTGACCTGCTTTCCATGGTGGATGCAAGTGTTTTATCCGGCAGTGCACACCAAAACAATCCAATTCCATCAGCATCATACAGGTTCATACTTGCCTTCACAAATGATGGATTGCAGGTTCAGTCTGTAGCCTGCCATGGTTCTGTCATCCACAGACTACCTTCTGTTCTCCAAGAGTTGCCTTATGCCACAACAATGTTTGAAGCGCTGTAACCAGCCCAACAATACGCTGTGGTCAGACTCATCGGTGTGAAGTCGTTCATGGAAACTGGCAGCTTTTTCCCCAGTATCATCAGGCCAGATATGGGAATTACCTGAAAACCAGCTTGGTCAAGATGCTCATCCTTTGCCTGCTTCATAGGAGTTTCTTTTTAGAGAATTTACAGTGTCATTTTGGCTGTGACACCATCTGATCTCAGCATTAGTTTCCACTTGTGTGCTAACAATACCATGCTCAATTCACCACTTCCTCGAGACTCATCAGATTACTTAGATATTCAATGCTGCAATGGCAGAAACGTCCTCCAATAAAATACAGTGCAACAGAAAATGCTCTGCCATTCATGATTCGTGGCTGGTTATCAAACCCCTGTTTCCACTTTCTCCCTATGCCCAGTGAACGTTTTTAAGGAGATCTTCATTGTTCTAAATTCCAGAGAATATAGTCCTAACATTCAGTTTCTCTTCATACATCAGTCTTGGCATCCCAGGAATCAGTCTGGTGTACTGTCATTGCACCCCCTCCTTAGCTACAATATTCTTCTTCACATATAACCAACAAAACAGCACACAAATCTCTGGGGTCATCAAGATCCTGGACAATTATAGTTAGATATCTTGTTCCTCTCGTTGTGAGGGTAAAGAGACCATCAACCACCTTCACCACCTGTTGCACCTGTATGCTTACTTTCAAAAGGATTAAGCCATTGATTTCATTCCCCAGTTCAAACTCCATTCCCTGGCTATCACCTTTACTCCTCTCCCAGAGTGTAAACCAGCCAGATCACAACCATGGCATATTTAATCTCAAAGAGAGTTCCAAACTGCACAATCATTCTAATGTGAAGACCAGCTCTACACACCTGCTTAATATTGCCTAAATATTTTGACAATGCCAAATCATAATAATGCATGAGTTAGATCCCTCTTGAAGCATTGTGGGCAATTCTGGATAATGACAGCAATGAGTACCATATACAGGATGCAAAGCAGGAACTCATTAGGGCAGTTTTGACAACACCGCTCAATTCCTAAAAATTTAATACATGGAATATGTACATAGCTGGCTAGCCTCCCATTTATTGCCCATCCCTCATTGCCCACAAGTTTTTTTTTTAATTCATGGTCATCTTTGTGGCATAAGCAAGCCTACAGTGCGATAAGGAATGGAGTTCCAGGATTTCAAATCAGCAGTGAAGGAAAGAATATTTCTAAGTTAAAATAACATATAGCTTGGAAGGAATGTGCAGGTGGCAGTGTTTCCACATACCTGCTGCCTTGACCTTCTAATTGACATAGATCATGCTTTTGCAAGATACTAAGCTCTTGCAATGCACTTTGTAGGTGAACGTACTAGTGTCACTGCATGTGCAGGCACTGGTTGGAGGGAGTGAACATTGACGGTATTAGATGGAATGCTAATCAAACACCCGCTTTGGTCAGGATGCTCTTGTGCTTTGAGCGCTGTTGAAAATGCACTCATCTTGGCAAGTGGAGATTATTCCCTCATATACTTATGGCTTTTAGATCCTGGACAGGTTGAGGAGGTGGTAGTGAATTACTTGATGCAAAATTCAGTCTCTAACCTGCTTTTGTCACCAATGTATTCATATGGCTTCTGGACTGGTCTGGTTTCTGGTCAATGGGTAATGATAGGGGGGGATTCAGTGATGGCAACATCATTGAATATCAATGGGAGATAGTTAGAATCTCTCTTGTTGGAGCCAGTTATTGCCTAGCACTTGCACAGCAAGAATGCCTCAGCTCTGGTTTCTGATAAGAGGGAACATCATTGATGAAGCAGCTCAAGATAGTTACACCTAAGGCACTACCCTGAAAAACTCTCCTGTCGTGCTGTGCTGTGGCTGAAGTGACTGATCCCCAATAACTACAATCACTTCCATTTATTGCCCATTCTAATTGCCAGGAGTACAGTTAAGAGCCAACCATGTTGCTATGGGTCTAGAGTTACATGTAGACCAGACTAAATAAGAATGGCAGATTTCCTTCTTAAAAGAACACTTAAAATCTTTTGTATTTCCTTTCCTAAAAAAGGACATTAGTGAACCAGTTTCTTTTTGAAACAACAAATCAACAATGGTTACATGGTTAGTATTAGACTTGCTTTTTGTTTAAGATGTCCACAAAATTCAGATTTCACTATTTTCATTGTGGGATGTGATCCCTGGTCTTCAGAACATAGCCTTAAAGCCCAGAGAATTACATGACTCTACTTGTAGTGTTTCCTTTTTACACACCGTAGACTCTTATGCAGTCTATTTTATGCTTTTTGCATATTCTATTCTTCCTTTCCTGATGAGTTTCACAGTCCTCATTTACTGCATCTAAAAATTTCCCAATCCTCAGGATTTATTATTATTTCTGGCCACTTTGTTTTTTCTTTTAATCTAGTGGGCGGCACGGTGGCACGTAGTTAGCACTGCTGCCTCACAGCACCAGTGACCCGGGTTCAATTCCCGCCCTCAGGTGACTGACTGTGTGGAGTTTGCACATTCTCCCCATGTCTGCGTGGGTTTCCTCCGGGTGCTCCGGTTTCCTCCCACAGTCCAAAAATGTGCAGGTTAGGTGAATTGGCTGAGCTAAATTGCCCGTAGTGTTAGGTGAAGGGGTAAAATGTAGGGGAATGGGGTCTGGGTGGGTTGCGCTTCGGCAGGTCGGTGTAGACTTGCTGGGCCGAAGGGCCTGTTTCCACACTGTATCTAATCTAATCTTATCTTACACAATCCTTAACTCTGCCAGCCTTCAGCCCATAGTGGGCAGCTTCTCCTCACAGCTACACACAATCATCGCTTGGATGCTAGATTAGATTAGATTACCTACAGTGTGTAAACAGGCCCATCGATCCAACAAGTCCACACCAACCCTCCGAAGAGTAACCCACCCAGACCCAATCCCTATCCGAAACTTAGGGTTAGGTGCATTAGTCAGGGCTAAGGGACAATTTAGCATGGCCAATTCACCTGACCTGCACATATTTGGACTGCAGGAGGAAACTGAGAACCCAGAGGAAACCACTCAGACACAGGGAGAATGTGCAAACTCCACACACAGTCACCCGAAGTGGGAATCGAACACGGGTCCCTGACACTGAGAGGCAGCAGTGCTAACCACTGAGCCACCGTGCTAACTACTGCACTAATAGGTCAGTGGATCAAAATCCTGGAACTCTGCCACAGCAGCACTTTATTGCACCTACACAAGGTGGATTACTGTGGCCTAAGGCAACTGCTTATTGTATCCTTCTCAAGCAAAATTAAGGATGGGTAACAAGTAGAATCATACAGTAGAGAACTTCCAACCCATCAGTCTGCACCAACAGAAATACAGGACTATCTGCCCTCGTGCTGCTTTCTCACATTAGGCCCATAGCCGTGACATAGTTATGACACTTCAAGTACAATTTAAAAGTTGAGAGGTTACCCACCTCAACTATCCTCCCAGACAGGGCACTTCAGACCCCTATCACCCTCTGGTTGAAAATATTTTTCCTCGAATCTCCTCAAAACCTCTTGCTTTAAAATTTTGTCCCCTTTTCTTGATCCTTCGACGAAGGGAATAGCTGGTTTCTATTCACCCTTCCCATAACCTCAATCTCATTTACCTTCGTCAGGTCCCCCCCAACCAACTTTTTCTGCCCCAAAAAGAAACATAGTTGAACTGCTCCAATTCAGTTAACAGCCTGATAAATCTTCTCTGCACCCCCTACAGGGCATTCACATCCTTCCTACAGTATCACCCACTGCATTTCAGTTGTAGCCTAACTAAAGTTCTGCACAGCTTCAACATAACCTTCCCACTCTTATAACTATTAAAGACAAGCATCCCATAAGCCTTCTTAACAACTATTAACCTGGCCTGCCCCAAGATCTCTCCATTCCTCTGAGCTTCTAACTACCTTATTGTTCATTCAGTGATCTCGTCTAGTTACTTCATCCCAAGTGCATCACCTCACATTTAAGTTAAATTCCATCTGACTAATCCATTTAAATCTTTCTGTAACCCAAGACCCTCCACCTCACTGTCAACCATCCAACCAATCTGAGTCACCCACAAACTTACTTATTCCTCCATCTACATCATTTATGAACATAACAATGTGCCCGGCACTGACCCAGTGGTACACCACTGCACATCGAGCTTCAGTCATACAAACAGCCTTCTTCAATTACCCCGTCTCCTGTCCAATTTTGCAACCAACTTACCAAGTTACCCTAGATCCCACGAGCTTTTTAACCTTCTTTATCAATTTCTTATGTGGGATCTTGTCAAAGGCTTTGCTGAAATCCACTAAACAATATTAACTGCCCTATCATCATCGACACATTTGGTCACTTCCTCAAAAGGATTAACTTTGCCAGGGATACTTCTATCCCATATAAAAAAAGTCTGTCCAAAAAATTTAATGGATTTCAATAAATTGAACAGGTTTCTGTAAATGAATGGAATTCAGTACGATTAGCAACTCACTATGGAAGTACTTTGAAGAGGCAGCAAGATGGACCATTGGCCTCTTCTGCCTCAAATTATTGATCTGTTGTCTGCAAAACATTTAGAACTTTCCTATTACATATACTTTTCAATGGCTCGCACAATAATATCGTGTTGCTTAACTATCCTCTTATTGAAAACACTAATGTTCTCTCTTTCGTCAATTACACAGCAATATCCAAGAGTTGACTAAGATTTTCTTCACCTCAAATTGTAGGAATACCAAGTTAAAATACATATGCTCTCAAAGTAATGACCTGATCTTACACTGAGGAACAAATCACTAAATGCAGAAAAATCCTGGAACTATAATAATTTAGTAATCCAGTATTAGCACAGCAAATGAGTGTAGTTTGTCACCTTTGTTATCCGCTGCAATAAATCCAAGAATATTTTCATGGCGCAACATCACAGTCTGGTAAATTTCAGCTTCACGAAACCATGACCTTTCTTCACGAGAAGAGAAAATTTTTACTGCAACTTCTTCACCTCGCCACTTTCCTCGCCAGACTTCTCCAAATCGGCCTTTACCTATACTTTCTTGTAGTACAATTGTTCTTGCAATTGTCCTTTGCACAAGCAATGGCAACCCTGCAATATTGAGAATTTAATCAATTAGTAATCAGTTAACAAAACAGACTAATATAGAAGTGCGTCAATTAATTTGCTTTTGAGAGTTAGCTCATGAGTGAATATTTGGCACATTGAACTAAGAAATAGGGACAAATGTGTTCAATGAACCTCGATGCAATGGAATCTATATTACTAATAGAATCCATGATCCATGGAACAGTTTTGGAATTAATTTAGCATGTAATAAATGTAGTTCAAAATATAATAATACACAACGACAAAAGAATGGGGATATTTAAATTAAAATACTTCAAACGCAATACCTACAGTATTACTGATTAATTTTCTGTACTAGCTTTTGACATAGTGACTTTCCAGAAAATTGGCCAAACTTCCTGGAGGAATTCACTTCAAATAATGAATGCCAGTTCCTTTTATACTATAGTGGCAAGTATCATAAGTGTGCTCTTATAATTGTGGCCGTTCCCCAACCTCACTTTCTCCTCGACCTACCTGCTCCTTTAATCCTGCCCATTAACAAAGTTAACTGATCAATTTTTTCCATTCTTGGCTGCAAAAATCTCTAAACCCTTTCTTCTGCGTCCACCACAAGAAATAAAACCTCTTAAGTTGGTACTAATCACTACACTTGCAAATTCCCAACTACTCAACCTTAATTTTCAAAGTTATCATGGCAAATGGAAAGGAACAAACATCTTACTCAAGCATTTCTCAATCATGACTTTTGATGGCCTTATTGACAGCAAATCCCTCAAGGTCTCTGATTCTGATTATTTTACAAGTATCATAATTATTTGTATGCTGAAATGATCAGAATTGTGCAAAACCTTGGTTATAAAAATAAAGTATTTTAATAAAACAATTAACTAAATTTTTTTTTTGCATCCATCACCATAATGATTTTTCAATAAACCAATTATCTGTTTGTCTATTCTCTCCCACTGTCATTTCTGGCTATGGATTTCACTTTAATTTCCTCGATTCCAATAAGTGTTTGGTCCCAAATATTTCCAGTAGGTTCCGCCATCCATCACCAAATCTTCCAATACCACAACAGGCAGAGTAACTCTAGAATCAGATGTGAACAAAGCCATTCATTGAAAAGAACAGATAAAAATACAAAACAAACTGAGCTGGGGAATAGATAATACACTTTGTACAGATAACAGCATTGTCTCTAAAAGGGGACCATTTTACACTTGTACTGTATCTGAAGAACAATTATGCCCACAATGCTTAATGACTTGAACATTTCCACAAATTTCAGACTTCCAGCTTTTGCGGTTTTCACCTCCCCTCTACTTTATTCACAACATAAAACTGTAGTTTTACCTGAACCAGATCCTGAGGTGGTCATGTCATAAATCAAATCTTTGAGAGTGGTACCCTCTGAAATGAAAGGATGATCTAAAGTTGGATCTTCTTCATGAGGAACACGATGGTGAATGACCGCACGATTATGAAAATAATAGAAGGCCACCATTAGTAAAATGCAAACCACACAAACTGGTCCAGCGATGACTGCTGCCAATTCCACAGGCCCCAAATTTAACCAAGGAGGCTCTTTTGGAGTCTCTAGGAATAATGCACAAGCAGAATTAAAAAGGTAAAAAACCAGAACGATGCTAGATTTTGCACTGCATAGACATAATTTGTTTCACCAATTATACCAAAATACATTATTTTTGCTAAACAGATGACATGAAACCATTAGAGTACTTACAGTGTTGAAACAGGCCCTTCAGCCCAACAAGTCCACACCGACCCTCCAAAGAGCAACCCACCCAGACCCATTCCCCTACATTTCCCCTTCACCTAATACTAAAGGCAATTTAGCATGGCCAATTCACCTAACCTGCAAATTTTTGGACTGTGGGAGGAAACTGGAGCACCCAGAGGAAACCCACACAGACACGGGGAGAATGTACAAACTCCACACAGACAGTTGCCCGAGATGGGAATTGAACCCAGGTCTCTGGCACTGTGAAGCAGCAGTGCTAACCACTGTGCCACCGTGCCACCCATTGATCCTACATTATTGCCACCATAAATAATATTTTGCACTGCTTCAAATTTTCAACATTGGGGGCCAACTGCAACATTGCAAAATTGTTTTAATATCACAGCACCAAGGTCCCAGGTTAGATTCTGGCCTCGGGTGACTGTCTGTGTGGAATTTGCACATTCTCCCAGTGTCTGCATGGGGTTTCCTCCCATACTCCAAAGATGTACAAGTCAGGTGAATTGGCCATGGTAAATTGCCCTTAGTGTTAGGTGCATTGGTTAGAGTGAAATGGGTCTGGGTCGGTTACTCTTCGGAGGGTCGGTGTGGACTGGTTGGGCCAAAGGGCCTGCTTCCACACTGTAGGTAATCTAATCTAATCACGTTTCAGTCTTAAAGTAGGCTCCCAACTACAACCATCAGAGGTATAGTACAAAGTAAATCAGATTAACTTATGATCATTGAATGGATGACTACTGAATCGTTTAGTGTAATGGATCAATTTTTAGTATGTCCTGGATGAGCTTTATGTTTCAAAAGTTACATCTGAGCAGTTGTATTTTCCACACTTCTGAGCATGACGTTCATACCTCAAGGTTGCAAAAGAATAGCTAACTTAATAAATATTTTTCCCCTGCAATTAAAAACAAGAAAGCAAGTGTTGCTGTGTAAGTTTCTAAACCAAGGAAGCAAGAGTTACTATAAATTATTTATGGTAGCTCAAAGAATAGGATTTAAGGCAACAGCAATCTTCTGTCCCTATCTGGTTAACAATCAAGCGAGAATTATTACCTAGCAAGACTAAAAGAAGTTGAAAATTTTTTTTTGCCACGATTACTACAAGATGTTTTTGGGTTTCAGTGTTCCTAAACCAAGCTACATGGCAATTGCCCAAAAAGGTTCCAATCAGTACATACAGTCATTGCATCAAATGATAACAGGTTAAAATATACTAAAATGTTTAACAAATCTACACATGTATTATAAATGTTTAGCCAAATACATCAATCATACAGATGATGATTCAATGGGCAAGGTTAGATCGGACGCTAGTTAACAACAACTTTCAAACTTGGTTTATGAGCTCACCCCAGGTGCTCCCTATTTATTTACGTAAGCTAGCTTACAGAAGATTTAAGCAGTAAAAATAACCAGAAAATATTAATTTTCTCTAATACACAGAAAAGTCATGTCAACTGAATCTTGGTATGAGCTCTGCAGAGCCCACAAGATGACTGCTGGGAGACTGTTGCTCACAAACCATATTCATGATTTGGACACTGAAATCAAAAACAACTTCTAAATTCCCAAGTGGCACCAATTTGGAGGAACAATCAATACTGAGGAGGATTGCACCAGATACTGAGAAGTTACAGTATTAACAAAAACTTAGAATGGGCAAATAAATTCACAAATAAATTTCAAAAATGCCTTTAGCAAGAAAATAATGAGGTTCTATATCACTTGGGCCTTAGAAAGTAAGAACCTAAGTGAGGTTAAAAGAGGATACTAGGGAGTAACAAGGGCATAAACAAAAACATTATAGTTACTTCTACAGGAATGGAATTGAAAAGTAGTTGCATTTAACATTAGTCAGATCACACCTGGCATACTATGTATAATTCCAGTAGACATATTCTACAAGGATAAGACATACTGAAGAGGGTGCAAAGATTCACAATAATAATAATAATAATACCAGAACTGTGGGTGGGGAACAAGATAAGAACAAGCTGGGTTTCTCAGGAAAAAGCACTGAGCAATGACGCAAGCAGCATTTAAAATAGTGAAAAGAAATTCAAACAGAGAAGGTTTCCATTTGTGGGGAAGTGCAAAACCAGAGGCCATCAGTATAAGGCCATCACCAAAAATTCATAGTTAAAAATCACACAATACTAGGTTTAAGTCCAACAGGTTTATTTGGAAGCACTAGGGTTATGGAATATAAGATTGTAAGACACAGAATTTAGAGCAAAAGTTTACAGTGTGATGCAACTGAAATTATATATTGAAAAAGACCTGGATTGTTTGTTAAGTCTCTCATCTTATTCTAAAAAGATGAGAGTTAACAAACTATCCAGGTCTTTTTCAACATATAATTTTTTCAACATATAACTCAATGAGCAACTGTTAAACATTCTACACATGAATTGGGTGAAGTCAAAAGTATACATGCATTCAAGAGGAAGCTAGATACAGTAAGGCGAGATTAGGTGAGGAAAGGCAAGATGAGGCCGAGTGGAGATGAACAGCAGTATGCACTCATTTGACTGCCTGGATAGTTTCAGTGCATAAGCAAACTACTGCATATACAAGAAAACTGAAGTATAAACAGAAAACTGAAGACTCTGTTCACATATATTAAGACAGATACAAAGTTAAGTGTTTCAAATCAATTACCGTTCATTATGACCTTACATATCTCATGTAAGAACAAACTCTAGATCATTTTAACTCCACACCTTTTTCTTAAATTTAGTCTAGCCTACTATTACAGATTCACCGAAATCCATGTAAATATCATTCAGAAACTTACCCCTGGTTGGCACAGGAAGATCATAATTGTTGCAAAAATCCTTACTGCAACAATTACTCAATACAGCATCATTTGTAGATGGAGCACAAAGAAATGGTCTATCAGGAGGTATAAGGTCAACACTTGAGACACACATTTTGCTGCGCACTATTTGATTGCGTTTGCGAGTGACAGTGTTCAAACAGAGTCCATCTGTCTCGCAGGTGTAGTTATTTGCTACACAGTGGGAGCAGAAACACTTCAATCCTGTGAGAAAAAAAACAAGACCAGAAACAAGTGATTAGTTACAATTGAGCACAAGTTACATTACAAATAAAAAACTCACTGTCAGCAGCAACTGTTCCAAACCATTAAACAGTGATACTACCAGAGTGTACTACTGGGACTGTTCAATATGACAGCCTGTCCAATAAATTATTCAATTTTGGTTGACAGAATATTGGATGTTACAGATTACTGATTTAGACTAAGAATTCCCCCAAGTTTTCCATACACAAGGGCACTATTAAAATTATTTCCTAGCATACGTAGTGCCTGGACACCAGCTGTCATCAAGAGAGATGAGCACTGGTTTTCGTTATCTCAAATCAGTCTGCAATGTCAAGTATCTCAATAAAGTATTTTGTGTAGGATTTGGGACAGCAAAATAGAACTAGAATAAGTTCTAATCATTAGCAATTTTGCCTTAAATTCTAAACATGAAACTCCAAAATAAAACCAATAAGTATTGGTCAAATAAGTTTATGACGACCAAAATCCATAATAATTAAACTAGTCTTGTGCAGAGATTGTTTAAGTCTCAGTGCTACACAATTCCTCTAGCAAACCGACAATACCTATCACTCAAACAATTGCATTCATTTGACTGAATTAATTCGTTAACAAATGAAATTCACCCCCAAACATAAAACATTCAACCCTTCAAGCATTTAAAATCTGATAAAAATATACATCAACTTTGGTAGCATTGCATAAACCTATAAGACACCACACCATACATCTAACATTCATAAGATAAAATATAAATCAGGCAGATCCGTTTCCAACAATTGTTCCTTTGGGAACAAACTACTATCAGTCAGATTGAGTTTTGAAAAAAAATTCACAATTAACTTATTGGCAAATTCTAATGACCAAGATGTTTAAAATGTTGGTTCTATTATCACAAATGCTTTAGCACTCTAAATACAAATCATAGTGATCCAGACTTTATTTTCTGTCTCAAGTTTCTTCATTCAGCTTTGTTAGATAATTTAGGAGTATTTAGATTTACACTTGTTCTTTCACCCTAATTCTCACCTACCAATTTCTTTCAATTTGTCACATTAAAATTATGTAAGATTTTTAGATTCTTTGACACAGTAGCTGCCTTATATTTTTGTCAGGAAAATAATGTTGTCCAGATCTCACTGCAAATGATTATGGAGTGAGGGATAGGAATGATAATGAACTTTGCGAAGTGCTATTGAAAATGCTGACTCATTAGCGAATATCCTTACGATGAAGAGAAGTTAATTTATGAAGCACCTTAAGATGGTTGGGCCAAGGTCACTGAATTGCTGCAGTGATATTTTGGGACTGAGATGACTGGTCTCCAGCTACCATCCCCATCCATCTTTGTGCTAGGTATATCTCCAACTAGAACAGGTTCTCCTCTATCCACCCCCACTAATTTCCATTGACTTTAGTTTGTCTGGAGACTGGCAGTTGCAATAGCTGGAATGGATCATCCACTCAGCAACTCTGACCGAAAATGCTTCAGCCTTGTGTTTTGTATTGATATTCTGGCTTCCTCAATCATTGATGACAGTGATCTTTGTGGAGTTTCCTTCTCCAGTTAATAATTCATTTTTGCTGGTTACCATCACAAGTGGATGTTGAGGAACTACAGAACTTTATGGGATCCATTTAATGTTAAAGTGTTCAGTTCCATCTATTTGGAAGTGCTGTTTGGAAACAATAGTCCTGTGCTGTAGCTTCATCAAGTTAACACCTCATTTTTAGGTGTATCTGGTTTCACTTTGAAGAGCCATTTAATCGTAGAGTGATGGATAAGCTAGGCCATGAAATTACAGATTGTGCTCGAATATGATTTTGTTGCTGATGTTCATCGGGCCCTACAGTTGCAATGCTAACTCTTATCTGAATCCATCCATTCATCATGGTGATAGTACCACACAACACAATGGAGGCATCACAATGTGAAAACGGGATCATGGGATAGTGCGGTGGTCACTCCTATCAATAATCGCCAGGGACAGATCTATCTTCAATAAGTCAAATCGGTAAGAACATATTCAAATAGATTTTTCCCCTCATTGGTTTGCTCAGCCCAGCAAACAGGTCATTCAGGACTCAGCCAGTTTGGTCAGGAGTGATATTGAGGCATTGTTAGACATTGAGGCCCCCATTGTGTTCTCTTCCAAATGAATGATTCATCACTTTAGAGGAAGGCAAATCGATGATAATCAGCAGAAAGTTTATTTTCTCATGTTTGACCTGAAGTAATCAGATTTAGCATTAAAACACAAAAATAGGAACAGAATAAGGCTATTCGGCTTTTCAAATCTCCTCCACAATCATGATTGACCATCAACTCAGTAATATGCTGTACCTAAGGATGAAGGACCGTGTGTCAGCCAATGTTATTGCCGTGGATCTCCTGGGCTACTCCCTCTGATTGTATTCTACCCTACTGCTATCTCCGGTGGGTCTGTCCTGTCAATGGAACAGTGGGATAATTCTCTAAAAGATTACCCATAACCTAGAGGATGTAGAATTACAGACTTAGTCCTTCCACCAACAGGAATGTACAACTGGCCACCTCTAGTTTATTGGCAGTTTATGTAAAAGTCAGGTTTCGTGACCTCCAACTTCCCTCACTAATTGGATTCATGATCAGAGAAGCAGCAACTCTGGAATGCAGTAAAATCTTTATCTAAATATGGCATAATCTGTACTAAATCAATAGTTGAAACAGGTATGCACAAGAATGCAAGTTTCAAAGGCCAACTTTAGGACAATGTAAGAGAGTGACATATTGACCAGAATTTTCGATTTCTACAATTTTCATCCACTTCTCTTAACTCCTTCAATGTTGTTAATTTATCAGACTGTGCAATGTCTAGTACTGGAGAAGAAATTTCCTTAAATATTGGGCAGATCGATACCATTGCTTTCAGCCCCTACTCTAAAATTTCTCTTCCCAGCATCAGTAAGAGGTTCAACTGTCGTCCCATTCCGCCCTCCCTCCCCCTCAGTCGAAGCAAAACGCTCAGAGACACAGTACAGTTTTACGTCCTTCATCTTTATGGAGGGAGAGAGAACCATCACCCATGTGACATTAAGAAAGTGGATGTGCTGGAAATTCTGGAACGTATCAAGATAGACATGTTCCCAGGTCCGGACCAAGGTTATCTACGGGAAGCGAGGAATGAGATTGCTATCCCTCTGGCAATGATCTTTGCATCCTCACTCTCCACAGGAGTAGCACCGGATGATTGGAGGGAGGCGAACATTGTTCCTCTGTTCAAGAAAGGAAATCCCTGGGAATTACAGACCCGTCAGTCATATGCCTGTGGTATGCAAGGTACTGGAGAGGATTCTGAGAGATAGGATTTATGACTATTTGGAAAAACATAGTTTGATTAAAGATAGTCAGCGTGCCTTGAGGGGGGGCAGGTCATGCCTCACAAGCCTTATTGAGTTCTTTGAGGATGTGGCGAGACATGTTGACGAAGGTCAAGAAGTGGATGTGGTATATATGGATTTCAGTAAGGCATTTGATAAGGTTTGTCGTGGTCATTAAGATCATAGAGTCATTGAGATGTACAGCATGGAAACAGACCCTTCGGTCCAACCCGTCCATGCCAACCAGATATCCCAACCCAATCTAGTCCCAGCACCCAACCCATATCGCTCCAAACCCTTCCTATTCGTATACCAATCCAAATGCCTATTAAAATGTTGCAATTGTACCAGCCTCCACCACTTGCTCTGGCAACTCATTCCATACACGAATCACCCTCTGTGTGAAAAAGTTGCCTCTTAGATCTCTTTTATATCTGTCCCCACTCACCCTAAACCTATGCCCTCTAGTTCTGGACTTCTCCACCCAGGGAAAAGATTGTGTCTATTTATCCTATCCATGCCCCTCATGATTTCATAAACCTCGGAGGTCGCCCCTCAACTGCCGACACTCCAGGGAAAACAGCCCCAGCCTATTCACCTTTCCCTATAGCTCAAATCCTCCAACCCTGGCAAAGTCTTTGTAAATCTTTTCTGAACCCTTTCAAGTTTCACAACATCTTTCCAATAGGAAGGAGACCCGAATTGCACACAATATTCCAAAAGTGGCCTGCACAGCCGCAACAGGACCTCCTATTTTCTGTACTCAATACTCTGACCAATAAAGGAAAGCATAGCAAACGCCTTCTTCACTATCCTATCTACCTGCGACTCCAGTTTCAAGGTCTCTTTGTTCAGCAACACTCTCTAGGACTTTACCATCAAGTATACAAGTCGTACTAAGATTTGCTTTCCCAAAATGCAGCACCTCACATTTATCTAGATTAAACTCCATCTGCCACTTTTAGCCCACTGGCCCATCTGATCCAGATCCCTTTGTAATCTAAGGTAACCTCCTTCGCTGTCCACTACACCTCCAATTTTGGGGTCATCAGCAAACATAGTAATTATACCTCTTATGCTCACATCCAAATCACTTATTTAAAATGAAGAAAAGTAGTGGACGCAGCACCAATCCTAGTGGACACAGGCCTCCAGTCTGAAAAACAACCCTCCCCCACCACCCTCTGTCTTCTACCTTGGAGCCAGTTCTATATCTAAAATGGCGAGTTCCCCCTGTATTCCATGAGATCTAACCTTGCTCACCAGTCTCCCATGGGGAACCTGGTTGAACCCTGCTGAATCAATCCGCTTTGTTACTTCTTCAAAAAACTCAATCAAGTTTGAGAGACATGATTTCCCACGCACAAAAGTCATATTGACGATCTCTAATCAGTCCTTACCTTTCCAAATACATGTACATCCTGTCCCTCAGGATTCCCTCCAACAACTTGCCCACCAGTGATGTCAGACTCTCCCATCTATAGTTCCCTGGCTTGTCCTTACCACCCTTCTTAACAGTGGCACCACGTCAGCCAATCTCCAGTCATCCGGTACCTCACCTGTGACTATCGATGATTCAAATATCTCAGTAAGAGGTCCAGCATTCACTTCCCTAGCTTCCTACAGAGTTCTAGGGTACACCTGATCAGGTGCTGGGGATTTATCCACTTGTGTTTCAAGACATCCAGCATTTCCTCCTCTGTAATATGGACATTTTTCAAGATGTCACCATCTATTTCCCTACATTCTATATCTTCCATGTCCTTTTCCACATTAAATACTGATGCAAGATACTAGTTTAGTATCTGCCCCATCTCCTGCGGCTCCACACAAAGACCGCCTTGCTGATCTTTGAGGGGACCTATTCTCTCCCTAGTTACCCATTTTATCCTTAATGTATTTGTAAAAATCCTTTAAATTCTCCTTAACTGTATTTGCCAAAGTTATCTCATGTCCTGTTTTCGCCCTCCTGATTTCTCTCAAGTATACTCCTACTGTCTTTATACTCTAAGGATTCACTCGATCTATCTTGTCCATACCTGACATAAGCTTCCTTCTTTTTCTGAACCAAACCCTCAATTTCTTTAGTCATCCAGCATGTAAATGACTAAAACATCAGACTTTTCAGAAAGTAAGGAGGCATAGAATATAGGGAAATTTGATGTGGATACAGAATTCGCTGGCCGAAAGACGACAGTGAGTGGTAGTGGATGAAAAGTATTCCGCCTAGAGGTCGGTGACCAGTGGTGTCCCACAGGGATCTGTTCTTGGGCTTCTGCTCTTTGTAGTTTTTATAAATGACTTGGATGAAGAAAGGTGGGTTGGTAAGTTTGCTGATGGCACAAAAGTCAGTGTGTTGTAGATAGTGTCGAAGGTTGTTGCAAGCTACAACAAGACATTAACAGGATGGAAGGCTGGGCTGAGGAGTGGCAGATGAAGTTCAAACTGGATAAATGTGAAGTGATTCATTTTGGAAGGTTGAACCTGAATGCTGAATACAGGGTTAAAGACAAGATTCTTTTCAGTGTGGAAGAAGAGCAGGATCTTTGGGTTCACGTACACAGATCCCCCAAAGTTGCCATTCAATAGATAGGGTTGTTAAAAAGGTGTTTTACAGGGAGGAACATCCAGATAAGGCAACATACATATTAATTGGTTGACCATTACAATCAACAAGTATCAGTGAAGATTAAGCCATCTGCTGTTACACAATGAATAACTGGCTTCACATAATGAATACCTTTCACCTTGTTAAACTGACCTTACATACTGAATGCTTCCAATATTGTTAAATGGCTCTACACAATGAATGTTTTTCCACCTTGCTGACCTATTACCCTTGCCTCCAGCACCCCATTGTTAACTGCAAGTTCTTATCTGATCTGAGTCATGCTCAGCTGAACCTCATGTCTCTCAAAACTCAGAACTTAACTCTTACCGTGCCTGCTTATACCCGATACACATTCTCAAAACCAGTCTATTCACAACTTTGGTGTCACAGATGGCAATGAGATGAACTATGCCATAACTGCGCCATCATTAGGACCACCAATTTCCATCTATGTAATGCCATTTGATTTCATCGGTTTCAAATCACCTATTGCTGAAACAGCCTTCCTTCATGTCATTATTGCCAGAACTAACAATGCCTATGCAGTTCTGGTTAGTCTCCCACATCCTACCTTTTGTAAACCTAAATACATACACAATTCTATTGCAATACCTCAACTCAAGTCCTGTTCCCTTTTTATCTCAGTGCTCAATGACTGACATGGCTTGACACCTAACCAATGAGTTTAAAATTATCATCCTGGTTTTAAAATCCCTCCATGATCTTGTCCATCATTACCTCTAATCTCTTCCATTGTGTCAACCCTCCAAGATATCTATATTTGGCAAGAATCAGGAAACCCTAGCAATTATTTTGGGATAGCAACCAGAGCAAAAGACGTGACCAACTATCACTAGTATCCATTCTTGCAAACGAAGAGGGACTTCAGTTCAACTAGGACAATACTTTCATCCTGGGGACAGGCTACACAAAGATACGGACAGGAATTCCTAGAGGCCTGGCATTCAAATCGGAACTCCACTAAGAAACACAGATTTGGACCCCATTTATCAACTTCTCGGAAACGGAAATGGAAATGGAAATGATATCGGCCACCACAACAACCAAGACACAGATAAATAGCAAGAGGGGAAGAACACCAATGCTTCATCGGAGTCGCACTAATTGTTACCTAGCATGGTGACAAAACATCTAAGAACAAATCAACAAGCTCAGCGAACAAATGTACAACCTGATAGCAACCAAAAGGAAGAACAAATGAATGTTGGGAGAAAAGGAAAGGCAAGTCAGTACTCAGAACAACACTACAGGGATTAATAAAAACTGTTTATTAATCTTTTCAGACTCAGTTCTTTAAATGTGAACAAAGATAAAATTAAAATTTCCAGAGCTAAATTACTCATTGGGGATATAGCAACCATCAAATAGATTGAAATAAGACCTAGATATATGGTTTCTAGAAGCTAAATAAACAGGACTTAAAATTAGTTCAGCATTTAACTGTAAAAGGATTTTCAGAAGAATTTAGAATTCCTAAGTCTGTAAATGGTTTCGATGCATAGGATAAATTAAAAATATACATGCTAACTTACTGTTTCATACAGTAGCCACAACAGAGAGAATCAGTAGCATGACACCAATTTGGGTCTTTCTAGTACTAAATACAAGTTGCTTTAGCATCATGTACATTGAAATCCCTGCCAAGTTTAAAATAGCTCAAACCAATAAATCCGAAGCAAAAGACCTGTACAAAAGATAAAATCTGTGAGCTGTTTATGTACTGTTACTTTAATCAGACGTTGTTGACTTCCTAAAATAACTAATCTTAATTCCATTCTCATTATGTCTTGCATCACAAACTTGCAAAATAATGGAATTAATCATTAGGAATTAAGGTGAGAGAACATAGAAATAATTTAATTAGTGTCAAACCTTTTTCAAAAGGAAATACATGCATGCCCAAATCACTTTTTTCTGACGAAGCAGACATTGTAACTAGCATTGCTTTCAATAAATTCAACACAAAGGGTCAATACAGAAACAGAGTAGTTTAGAGTATAAAGCTCAGAGACAATGAAGAATTGACCAATCCAAGATTTTAAAAAATTGCAATCAAATTAAACACCAATACTACAATTATTTTCAACTGGGGAATCTCTCAGTCCACTTCAAAATCAATTCATGCTTTTGCACCAAAGTTTAGCATTTATCCGAAACCAAGCCCAAGTTGTCTCTCTCATGACTTCTACAGCCATCATCCTAATAAACTTCAGAAAAAGTCGCGCAATTTTCATCTGCCATCGTCTCCCCAAAAATGTTTCTGACTAACATTTACAAAATGGCTCGCACAGTCACTTATTAGTACACCCCAGAAGCTTCACTGTATTTATTCAGCAGGAATCGTTTCCATTACACTCTGTGCAGGAAGCACTCTTGGGAGTTTTGCGAGCTGATGGACCAAATACACGTTAATCTTTTTCCTAATCACCATAAGAGATTTGGTGGGGTTATAAACAATCAGGAAAAAGGATTTTCAATAGAAAGAAAAAAGAGTCAACACTGAATGCATTTCACAAAGAATAGAGCACAATAGCTACTCTTGGTTGAGTAGGCAAATCAGTACCAGTGCAACAGAAAATGCATGCACAAACTTATACTGTACTGTAATGGCAGTAGACTGTGGAAGTAGAGCACAGCAAGGTCAGGAAGATGAAAATGAGGCTCTGCATGCCAATCTGGAGTCACAGAACCTTAGCAGTGACATCAGGTAATGGACAAACTATGTTAAAGCATCGTTCAGAATGTGGTGTCTGAGAAAGGCTGAAGTTCACATAAATCACTCCGGTTTCTCACTTTACTCAGTGTTACATTTGAAAGCACACTTATGAATGCCGGTCCAAAATGGATACAGGTACAGTGTGATACCGCTCTCAAACAGACCAGCTCATGCGCAGCAACAGACTAACACAAATTAGAGCGATTAACTAGCCAAGACATGAAGATTGTTGCCCAAACAAAGATATACCTTTACACAGATTGGCACCTTTGAGGGGAGAAAGGCTAAAACTGAATTAATACTAACCCAACTCAAAAGGGTTTGGTTATATAATCAAAAGATAATCAACCAATTATATAACCAATTATCCAAATGATCTAACCATTCATCCAATGATACGTCTGCAACAAAACAATAGGGCAATTACAGTTCATTAACGCAGATGTTTTTAACAACTGGTTTTGAAATTTGTTGATAAAAGCAGAATTTAATATCAGCAGCATTTTGCAGAGGGCATTAGCAAGTAACAAAAATATATTTTTATTTAAAAAATAGAATCTGATAATCACGGTTCAAAATATAACCCTGGATTATTTTGAAGATTAAGTGGAATTTGGGATTAAAAAAATTTGTTGGGAAAACAGCAAGTTTAAACAGCTTGTTATTGGAATGGAAATAATTACTTTTTTTTTTCTACATAAATCTGAACCTTGTACTATTTATCCCCTTGTACCTAATTTGCCACGAATTTACTGCCACCTTCTCTGCTGCTGCTCATTTCATTTCATTTCTCTACCCTTAAAATATTTTGCATTGCAATTTAACGCTGATCCCAAAAGTCAGCCAACTCCAAAACATCTTGCTGGTCTCACTGTTCTCAGCTCATGCTGCATGCATGTGGTGGACCATTTGAAGGGCAGGGAAAAAAATTAGTAAGTTAGTCATGCTGCGAGATGACTGACCCAACAAGTTCTGGGCCAAATGTTTAATAATAAGCTGTAAACAAACAAAACATTCAACGATGCAAAGTATATTTAAAATTCAACACCTGAAGTGTTCCACTGACACAGTTTAGAATTCTTGACAAGTCTTACACTGATCAGGTGGGTCTGATCAAACATGTCAAATTTCATCCAACAGTTCTATGCCCTGACGCTGGAATTCAACTTTTGGAACTTCATTAACTGGGTCTGCAGGTATGTTTGTCAGTTTTTACTGGTCAAATGAATCTCATCTCAATTCCACCCCCAGTTGGTTAGGTAACCTGACCTAGGAAACAAACACAAAGATATCAAATCTTAGCAGGACTTATACACTTAATGGTAAGGTCCTAGGGAGTGTTGCTGAACAAAGACCTTGGAGTGCAGGTGCATTGTTCCTTGAAAGTAGAGTGGGAGGTACATAGGATAGTGAAGGTGGCATTTGGTATGTTTCCTTTTATTGGTCAGAGTACTGAGTACATGAGTTGGGAGGTCATGTTGCGGCTATACAGGACATTGGTTTGGCCACTGTTGGAATATTGCGTGCATTTCTGGTCTCCTTCCTACCAGAAGGATGTTGTGAAACTTAAGAGGGTTCAGAAAAGGTTTACAAGGATATTGCCAGCATTGGAGGGTTTGAGCCACAGGGAGAGGCTGAATAGGCTAGGGCTGTTTTCCCTGGAGCGTTGGAAGCTGAGGGATGACTTTATAAAATCATGAGGGGCATGGATAGGGTAAATAGAAAAAGTCTTTCCGCTGGAGTGGGTGGATCCAGAACTAGAGGGCATAGGTTTAGGGTGAGAGGGGAAAACATACAAAAAGGACCCGAGGAACAACTTTTTCACGCAGAGGGTGGTACGTGTATGGAATGAGCTGCCAGAGAAAGTGGTGGAGGCTGGTACAATTGCAACATTTAAGAGGCAATTGGATGGGTATATGGATAGGAAGTATTTGAAGGGTTATGGGCTGGTTGCTGGCAGGTGGGACTAAATTGGGTTGGGATATCTGCTCGGCATGGAGTTGGACCGAAGGGCCTGTTTCCATGCTGTACATCTCTATGACTCAAAAATAAAATTGTACCTCAAAGCTACCAAAATGTCAGAGACACCACACTTGGAACACAAAACAGAGAGTCAGCTTTCAACATAAAATATAAAATCAATTTATTCTAAACATATTTCAATTTGTGTGAGATACTTGTTTTGGGTTCTGTTGCATTCATTCTACTTTGATTTAATCATTCTATTGGAGCTTAACGATGTAGAGGCACATAAACTGTAGGACTGTATTAAACTTAATAAGGTGCAGAATGCATCATATCAGGAGCTGAGGATGTATTCAACTTAGAGCTAGAGGGCATGGCTAGAATATTTTATGAATGTTTATTAAGGAAGCAAATGTGGACAAATTATTAGTGAACATTGAGGTAAGAGCAGTATTAGATAAGGTGGATTGGATAGACAGGATTTATTGAAAAGGCTGATTGTTCTTAGAAAGAATAAGGTAAAAACAATGACTACAGATGCTGGAAACCAGATTCTGGATTAGTGGTGCTGGAAGAGCACAGCAGTTCAGGCAGCATCCGAAGAGCTCGGATGCTGCCTGAACTGCTGCGCTCTTCCAGCACCACTAATCCAGAACTTAAAGAATAAGTCAACTCAACCATTTGCAAGGTCACTACTGGAAATGGCAGTGGAGATAGTAAGATTTTAGCAAACTTGCACTATCTTCCCTATATACAGGGAGGTGCCCAAAAGTTGCTGGGTGACAAGAGAGGGTAATGACAATACAATTAACTATGTCGCTCAATTTATCAATCAGTGTTGAAGTAGTTTAGGTAGCTTTCACAACAGTCATTTTTATATTTGGAATAATTCCTAAACCTCATTAAATAAAATCTCAATGGTCTTGCTTTTGCAAAATTTACTGCCAAGTTTAGATAGAGGAGTGAGTCAGACAAGTTAGAGAAAGGAGACAGATGAATGAAACTAATTAAGAATGCCAAATTTCAAATGATCGCAACAATTTTACAGGAGAAAATGGTTCTGACTGATTGGCAAGTTGCCAGATTCCATGAAGAAAGGAAAAAAGAGAATGATATGCTTCCAAGTTTCCTGCTAATTCAAAAAGATGCAAGGCTTAACTTGTCCCTTTTGTTTGCAGAGCTCATATGTCACTTCTAGTAAGTATGAGACACATTGAGAATGTGCATTGGGTATAAGTAGGCAGGGAAAGAGTTAAGTTCTGAGTTTTGTGAAACAAGAGATTCAGCTGAGCAGGACGCAGATCAGATAAGAACAATGGTGTGCTGCAGGAAAGGGTATTGGGTTAACAAGGGGGAAAAGCAGTCATTATCTAGAGCCATTTAATAATATTGAAAGCATTCAATATGCAAGGACAGCGAACAAGGGGAAAAGTATCCACTGTATGAGTTCCATTAACAAAGTTAAAAACACCCATTGTATAACAGTAAAAGCCTTGGCCTCTGCTATCGATACTCGTTGATCGTAACAGTCACCCAATTAATATGCATGTTGCCATATCTGGATGGTCCTCCCTGTAAAATGACTATATAATTCATTGAGAAGCTGTTAGAGAGAAGACCGTGAACTCATGTCTGTATGCACATGGGCAATTATTTTCTCTCTCTCTCTCTCTCTCTCTCTCTCTCTCTCTCTCGAGCCTGGAATAAAACATTCATAAAATAACTGTGCCTCCGAGCGTTTTGCCTCAACTAAAAGGGCAACAGGATGGCAATATTGACATAGTCGGCAGGATTCAAAAGGATAGCTACGATTGGACAGTGTCAACAGCCACCTGGAGCATCGGTGTCGAAACGGATGGGCCCACAAGGTAAGATTTTTAACATTGGTCCCTCTCTTTATTCCTGTGCTGGAGACTGACCCATCTTCCAATCACTGTCTATCCTACAGATTCCTCGAACGGTAATTAGCTCCGTCGAGAGACAATTTTGCAAGTGCACTGGCAGACTGAGGTTCAAGTCCTCTGCGCAGCATTGGGGGATGGAGGTGCGATTGAGGTTCGAATCCTCTGTGCGGTACTGGGGTTTTGAATCCCCTGGGGTGTGATTGAGGTTCAAGTCCCCTGCGCTACACTCGGTAAATTGGGTCTTTCATCCCAGTTTGGAAAAACCTGTCATGATAATCCTCATGAGGAGTTAAATTATTGTGGACAGAGCGCCGACTGAACAATTTGTTGGGAAACGAATAATGGCCTTTGGTGGGGAGCTTGGGATCCAGATAAAATATTCAAAGTGCAGGCTGAGGTGTGGAATTCTAATATTTTGCAAAAATGGAAAGATTTATTTACTCATTGGAGAACAGTGGCGACCTGAATAAATGAAAGATCGCACCAAATTTCTTGGGAACACAGCGCTAAATGTATAAATATTCCTGCTACTGATGACAAAAGGGAAAACTAGCCATTGGGAGGTTTTGAAGGCATTATGTGGAATGTACGAACTTAAATCTAAATCTGCTAAAGACAAAAGGGAGAAAGTGTCATGCAGGCAACATTGGACACGTCTGGACTCCAGGCTTTATTTGATAGCGGGCAAGATTCCGATGAAACTTATTTGCCCTGTAACTCCCCCTACTGCACCAATGGCAAATCTTTATCCCCAACCGACAATCAGTCCCGGACCCTCCAAAGCTCTGCCACAGAACTCCACCCCCTCCTCCCCTGCACCCAGTCCTCCCAAGCTATTCCTAACACCCTCCATGGAAGCCAGAGTGGTTCCCAGAAACCCCGACAAAACATGTATTTGACTGGGTGTCCAGATCTTGATTCCCTGAGTAATGCGTCCAAATCTGATTCTGAGGCGCACTCCTCAATGAGTACTAATGCTATGACTAATCATCCCAGAACCTGAACCACCGCACCACAACACCATTGTTCAAAAGCCCACAGTCCCTGACTACAGCTCATGGAAACCACAGGAAAATGTGGATGATTATGAATGGCATCCCAGACAAAAAGATCACACCCGAAAATTTTATTGAACATCTCATGAGTACTACCTAAATCTACCAAGCCACACACGGGATCTTTTTAGTCTCTGTTGCAAACTGGCAAGAGTCCTTGAAGAACCATGCAACTTGGGAGGCCTTTGCTACTGCCGTCCCGAGAGAAAGTGACCAAACCAATGCAATCTGAAATGCTCTGCGCTGCACCCTTCAAAAACCCATTGATCTTACCAAGATTCTAAACTGTAGACTTTTACAACAGGTTCTGTTCCTCTTATGCCACCTCTGGTGGTGATACCTCCTTTAAAGGTGGGTAACATCTCCACCCAGTTCAATGCAGTGTCTCCTTGACGGAATAGGTAAACCCATCCGTACTCATGCCTAGATCAGTCAGAAAAAAGTAGGTCCCAGATGAAATTACTGGTCACTCACTTCTGGAGTTTGAATAAGTGTGGCCCACTTGTGACTGTTGTGAACTCAACAGCCTACTGCAAATGGGCAGACATTTAAGCATGAAATGGTTCAGGGACCGGTCTACAATACGGCCCCACAATATGACACTGCAGGCTATCAAACCACTGTCCTGTGTCCCAGGGTGAGCTAATCCATGCAGCCATCGCTATACCACATAACCTAATGGTCCAGTGAAAACCCTCGTTACACCAGATACCCCTCCTCGTCCTGGCCTGGACATGGAATTTGCAAGATCAGGGCCGGGGACCTCAACACATCCCCCAGACAAATTGTTTCACCTGTGGTTCCTTTGGCCACTGAAGACACGACTGTGCACTTTGTCAGGCTCACTGGACCCTTTAAAATGACTGTAATTCATTGAGAAGCTGTTGTTCGAGAGAAGACCATGAACTCATGTCTCTGTGCATACGGGCAAGGGTTCTCTCTCCAGATACTGGAATAAAGGAAGGCAAAACAAGGAAGGCTTTGACTGAAGGGGGGGGATGGGACAACAACATTATGAGCTTAACTGATTACCTTAAATTAGTTGTTAAAGTAATAGTACAGTCACAATTGTTCAGCAAGTGTTCCCTAACAACAGAATTACATTTTACAGCAAACATTCTGCTCTACGTTTTGCAAGTGCAGGTTAGTCAAATACAGTCAGTGCTCAGTCTATTACAAATAACCAAAGGAATATACTGCTTGATACAATCAGCCATGGATGTATGGCCTACATACTTGGCATTGAACCAGCAATGAAATTCAAATACAACGTTACTCAGTTATGTAGTAGGCAGCATATCTTTTTAGACTGACAGCAGCATCCTGTCAGTGGAAAATACCATTTGCATAGACACGACATAGCAGCAGTGTGAAATGGCTTGCTTAACCTGTTTTAAATTTTTGAGATACTTCATCCCTCCAGGGTAGTCACTCCTCAACAGCAGTGAAAAAAATTCTATATTCACTGTTTTCCTTGACAGTTTATTCCACATGCTTACTAGCATTCTGAAATACTTCAGTATAACCCACTCTGACCTGTTCAATAGTCAGTGAGACTCATTCAAAAGTACATTGCAGCACATTTCAAAAAGGACCTCAACATACTGAACACAGCTCCCAACATGTAAAACTAGAGCTGTTTTCAGAATGCTTGGCTGCAGCAGTCAAGCAACAGACCAAAATGCTTGTTCCATCATATGAAATGTAGATAAACAAAACTGTGCAGCTTTAATAAAAGTGGTTTTTTCCATTAAGTATTGTAAAGTGAACAATTAAAAATCTACTAACCATCTCCCAAAGAAATCCATGTTGGTAAGGTCTAGAGTTGTGACAGAATACATCCTCATTTGCCAAGCCTCTCTTAAATGCTAGCATATGAAGAAAGATGGAAAATATGCAATATTAGTTTAGAAAGATGTTCAGTGGGCTAGCTGGATAGAATTTTGATGGTCAAGGGTTATGAGAAAATGATGACAGGAAAGTGAAGCCAACACAAGAAGACTGGCCATGATCTTACTGAATAATGCAGAAGGCTGAAAGTGAAGAAGTGGCCAACTCCTGTGCCTAAGTTCTATGTGAAGTGCATCTCAGAAGCAGAGAAACAAGTGCTTCACCCCACGCAGGACAGCAAACAGCTAGAAAGGACACACTGCAAGCTTCAAAACAGACTTGCCATTTAGGATTAGACTTTAAAACATAGAAATAAGTTAATCAAATCTGCTTCACTATTCAATGAGATTGTGACTGGTTTAATAATTAATGCCCCTTTTCTACTTTTGCCCTGTAATCCTTGATTACCTTACTGGTAGTATCCAAGACCGATAAAAGGGCACCAGAAACTAGATCTTTATAAACATCAGGCATTTTACCCAAGAGCAAAAGTTGAAAATGTTTGGCAACTAATCAAGAATTTTGTAACGATCATAACAACCCTAACAAAGTGACTAATAGATATTCAGGTCTACAACAGCAGTGCTAAAAAAAATAACAAAAATGAAATTTTGAGAAAGAGTAGACAGCAAAACAACATCCAAAGCTTCAACTGCATTTCCACACATCACTTATTGTATGCGTTGCTCCTGATTCAGTTTCCTCTGCGTTGAGATGACCGGACACCTTCTTGCAAAGTGATTCAGAGAACATCTCCGAGACACCCATACCAATCAACCCCACCGGCCCATGACCGAACAGTTCAAGTTCTTCCCCCACCACTCTGCCGAGGACATGCAGGTCCTGAGTCTGCTCCACAGCCGCTCCCTCACCACCCGACGCCTGGAGGAAGAACGCCTCATCTTCTGCCTCAGGACCCTTCAACTCCATGACATCAATGTGGACTTCACCAGTTTCCTCATTTCCCCTCCCCCCCACTTTACCCCAATTTCAACCTGCCAGCTCAGCACTATCCTCATGATCTGTCCCACCTGTCAATCTTCCTTTCCCCTATCCGCTCCACCCTCTTCTCCAATCTATCATCTTTACACCCACCTCTAGCCACCTACTGCACTCTCAGCTACCTTCTCCCCAGCCCCACCCCCCTCCCATTTATCTCTCCACCTCCCAGCCTCATTCCTGATGAAGGGCTTTTGCCCGAAATGTTGATTTTCCTGCTCCTTGGATGCTGCCTGATCTGTTCTGCTTTTCCAGCACCACTCTAATCTTGAACAAAACCTTACAAATAACTGAGGGAGAACTGATAATTCCCACACTTTAGTCTGATTTACAACAGTTAAACTGAAATTGGATGCAAAGAAAAATAGAAGATTAAGTTTGCTTTTACAAGAGCAACTAAGTCCATATCATTTGATTGCATTGGTAAACTAGAGTGAACCTCCAAATCAAATTGTGTCACCCAATAAGGAGAAAGATTTGTATTTAGATTTTAAAGGCAGCAAGGAGTATGGGAAGAAAGCAGGAAAATGGTATTAAGATACAGGATAGGCCATTATCATATTTCAGAGCAGAGCAGGCCTGATGGCAGACTCCTGCTTCTAGTTTCCACAATTACTACACTCTTCCATAATCTTAAGTACGCAGCAGTGATAACCATCCCACTGATGTGGAAAACATGGTTTCATTTGCACACAGTCAGGTTCCACATGCAGTTATGAGAGAATAACCAGGTAACCATGAGGGATAAATATTGATGCAAAGTCAAAGATAAAGGTTAAAGGTAAAGTTGCCATAATGTAAGAGAACGAGAGAGACAACAACCAAGTAGTGGTTTAACCTGAGGATCAGCAAGCGTCTGACAAGGGGAGAGGCTGAGAAGAAGAGTCCTTCATGATAACCACAACTATTGCAGGAATTGAACCCGGGCTATAGGCATCACTCTGCATTACAAACTGGCCATGCAGCCAAATGAGCAAACCAACCTTAACAATGGCTGGGGAACTGTTACATGCCCCCAAAGGGGAAGGAGGCGGCATCAAGTTAACATTTAATTGAAAGATCACATCTCCGACAGTGCAGCACACCCCTAAGAAATACATTGGCAAACAAAATGAAATAAATAAAACTAGTTTTATGAACAGCTAAGATGCAGAATGCACTGGATCACTATTGAAAGATAAAAATTTCCAAGGTGACCAAAGAAAGGCAGGAGAGTTGGATGATGCCAGTTGTTCTTGCTGTAAGAATACAAAGGCCTGCTTCACTGTTGGAAATGCAATGCTATTCCATCAACAACACTACTAAAGAGCACTCCTAAAATGAATGAACTACTCAAGTCTAGATGTCTACAACCACCTGAAGGAGCAGCGCTCCAAAAGCTAGTGCTTCCCAATAAATCAGCAGCCAAGTGATCAGTTTGACATGTGTATGACAAAAATTTGAACCCCAACAACAGATGCACGGGAGTTACAGTTATAGGCCATGCCGGAGGAGAGGTGAGAGTGGACAAGGGCAGGGTGCAGCATGAAGGGGTGTGATGTGGCCCCAATGGTAAACCCTGTCTACCGCAATCGTTATTCCCATTCTATGCCAAACTGACACACGGTAAGGACCATGTGTCAAAAAAAAAAGGGGGGGGGTGATGTATGACAGTATTTCAGCACACTGGTACACAAAGGGATTCACTCATTACTCAGAAATATTGTGAATTATGTGTTACCTGTGCCACTAATAACGTGGGAAGGGGAATACAGATGAATCAGGCAGCACAACCCCAACGACCCTTTTGAACATTTACAGGTGGATTTCATTGAACTAACACCTAGCGAAGGGAAAAGGTATTGTCTGGTAATAGTTGATATGTTTTACATTACAAGTGACAAACTCATCCCCACACTTAAGATCTCTCCATCATCATGCTGAACAGGATAGATTGAACCGCACTAGCAACACAGAACTCAGGCATCCATTGGCCCACTGGCAGAATGGTATTCACAACAATCTATAACATTATGACCTGACATATCCTCCCACTTATCATGACAATCAAGCCAGAGGATCTAGTGACGATACCAACATATGACTACTGGTGTGCCAGCAGCATAAACAGCATGCATTAGACAAAGCCAAGTGATCCCACAACCACAGGATCAGATCCATGATTTCTAATACTACAACATGAAGTCATGCGTGTTGGTGGACAATTAAACAAGTTATTAGAGGCAGAGGATCCACAAATACCCCATTGCCAATGATGAGGCAGTCCAGCACATGTGTAAAAAAAAAGCTCAAGTATTTACAAACATCTTCAGCCAGAAGGGAGTAGATAATCCATCTTGGCATCCATGAAGTACCTGGCATCACAGATACCAGCTTTTAGCCAATTTAATTCATTATGTGACATTAAGAAACAGCTGCAAGCATTAGTCAACAACATCCACATCCATGAATAAACAAAAGCAAATGTTTTGAACTATTAGCCAACTCCCACATAAAAGTTATTAAATTATACCAAATGTTATATCATCCCCATCTCAACCTTACTTTCCATTGTCTCCCTTCTCATGGGAGAGATAAAATTTCCACAGTAGTATGGCAACTTACTGAAACAAAAACAGTGTTGGATAAACTCATCAGGTCAAGCACATCTGCACAGAGAAAAATGGAGTTAGCATTTTGAGTCCAATGACTCTTCCTCAGAACCATAGCAATTTATGGTCCTGATCACTTGCACTGGCGATTCTCATGCCATTGCAATGATAGATATTTAAGCATCTATGAAATATTGGCAACCAAAATCCAATTTGAAACATCAATTAAACTGGCAAGGGAATAGTTCCTTTTTCACCAGTTGCTGCAAGTTCAATTTAATTCCCAGAAGGAAGTATTTCACAGCTGATTTTGCGCAACTAGAATGCTGTCTGGAATAAAGTACTTTTCTAGCGAAAACAGCTGTTAACTAACTAAGATGTGAATATTTGATTTGATTTATAATCACCACATTTACCGAGGTGCATTGACAAGTGTTGCCTTTCATGTTTTACAGTAGGATAGTAAAAGTGCATCAGGGTAACAGAACACAGTGCAGGATACAATGTTTAGCTGCTGAGAAGATGCAAACAAGACTTTGAAAAGCTTTCACATGAGTCAGCACATACGTCAGTTCTGCATGATTCATCCGTTGTTGTTCTATTTACATATGATTCTTGAAGCTGAAAAATGCTAAGCAGAGTCTCATTCACAGGGGTTCATCAGAAATTCATTAAAATGTACGTGATAGGATCTTTGGATTTCAAACTTATCAAAACACCATATTAACCTGCCTCTCCCAAGGTTGCCTGTAACGTGAAATTTACCACACAAGTCAGCCACGAGTAAAATCTGAGCCGCATGCTGAATACCTTCATTTAGCTCTAAGCTGAGGCAACAAATCACAACCAGAGCTTGAAAGAAAATCTCAGGAGATTCCAGCTGCAGTTCCTCACATCTGTAATCTCAACCATATCCCTTGCAGTAGCAGACTGACTTCACTACTAGAGCTGATCACATTTAATAATACAGCCGAACTTCTGTTTGAACAGAGATAAGAACACCTTCAGCCAACTTTCTGATAGAAGTGTAACACTTTTAAACCGCCTAGATATCATGTTAATGTTAACAGAGACAGGAAGAGACTTTACATTTCACTTCATGTTTTAAGGATATAAAGTCTGACTTGCACTTTTCTAAGAACGTGTTGGAGGACAAGGCATTAATTAGAGTAGTCTTATCTCCAGATTCAGGGAAATGCAAATAAAAGCAATTGACTTTATCTTGAAGACAAGCAGAAGTTCACACAAAATCCAAAGCAGTTTTAAACCTGTATCTATTACCACCAGAAATATTCAACATTCGTTTAAATTATAATGTCAGACAGACCCTGTTATGCACAAATTAACTGTAACTTTTGCCACATAAACAATTAATTTTGAAATGCCATGATTGTTATGAAAGGTTTAGATTGTCTCAGAGTCTGAAAGCCACAACATAACAGCAGGTTCATTCTCCGAAGCTGCTTTAATCATTAGACCGAATTTCACTGAAGTATTCTGATCAAAACTGTAAAATCCCCATTCTGAACTCCACAGGTGGAAAAGTACAATTTAAAATGTTGTTTAATTCATTTCATAATCCTTCAATTTAATTGCAGCAGGAACAGTAATTCAGAGGTTAGCACTACTGCCTCACAGCACCAGGCACCCAGGTTCGAATCAACCCATGTTTGTATGGGGTTTCTTCTGGGTGATCCAGTTTCCTCCCACAATCCAAAGATGTGCAGGTTAAGTGAATTGGCCATGCTAAATTGCCCATAGTGTTCAGGGATGTGTAAGTTAGGTACATTAGTCAGTGGTAAGTGTAGAGTAATAGGGGAATGGGCGAAAGTGAGGACTGCAGATGCTGGAGATCAGAGTCAAGTGTGTGGTGCTGGAAAAGCATAGCAGGCCAGGCAGCATCCGAGGAGCAGGAGAATCAACATTTCAGGCAAAAGCCCTTCATCAGGACACCACTTTCCTCTGTCATCAGCATTGGGAATGGAAATTTGGGGTCTTCATGTCATGCTTGCAACAAACCTTTGAATATCTAACTAGCTTTGGTTGCCTCTTCCTACAAATAAATCCGATGGGATGCTATCATCTTCCTACAAGTGTGCAAAAACTGTAGTAAACCTGATGAGCTTCTCAGTCACACATACATCTTCCATGACAATATGCACTGCACAGCAGGACATCATTTCTGACAATTTCAGGGTGAAGAATGGAGTGAAACAGAACCATACCTAGCCCCAAAAGAAAACATTTTTTTTTTTTTTACAAGTCTACAGGAGTACGTGCTACTGAAAAATCTTCAATTTTTGTACCTCTCCATCAAGCTTGTTAATCTAGAGCTCTTAAAAAGAGAATTAAAACTTAGTCAGACACTTGGCTGAGATTTGGATGGGTATATGAATAGGAAGGGTTTGGAGGGATATGGGCCAGGTGCTGGCAGGTGGGACTAGCTTGGGTTGAGATATCCGGTCGGCAAGGATGGGTTGGACCGAAGGGTCTGTTTCCATGCTATACATCTCTATAACTCTATGATCAAAAGGCCAGTAAGAGAATTAAATGCTTAACAACATCAAAGAATGAGAGATAGAAAGGAAACCAAATTCCACAGCTTATGGTTTTGGAGGTGGACAGCCTTCAGTAGGCCAAGTATCTTTGAAAATGTTCAGCATTTATATTCTCAGAACCAACTGGATCGGTTTGGACAGTTTGTTGCCAATCCAAACGGTCTGTTTGCAAATATTCCTCGAGGTTATGACGCCCAAGATGATTCCTAGGTAGAAATTCATATTAACTTTAACATTATCAGGGATGTGAAAGAGCCCAGAATTGAATGAGTGCAGGTATCTTTGAGGGATGAAAAATTATAATTTAAAACCAAGGCATGACTCAAGCATAAGCCAATGTAGTTAATCAGCAGGGAGTGATGGGCTCATAAGACTTAACACGAGTTAGCACAAGGCAGCCGTAATTTATATGACCTTATGCGCATGGGGAGTGGAAGACAGGATATCAATTGCTGTGTTGGAGTAGTCAAATCTAGACCTAATGGAGGCATCTGTAACAGACTAGCTGAGGCAGTGGAGGTGGTCGTCTATGTTGTGGCAGTTGAAATAGACTGTTATAGTTGTGTAGATAGAAGCTTATCTCAGAATCAAGTATATCACAAAGATTGCAGGGGTATGGTTCTGCCTCATAACTACATGGGAGGAGGGACAGAGTCTGTGAGGTAAATTGACTTTTTAACCCCACACCCATCTTCATGATAACAAAAGCATGTTTGTTAATATTCCCAGATGACTCCTATCGGTGAAGATAGATGTCAAGACTTTAATTGTACCAACCTTCTCTCCATTTTCCTCACTTTAGTAGTGCAACTCAGCTCCAACAAATTCCCCACTGACATAGGGATAATCTACAAAATACATAGGAAGTTGTTCATTCTGGCTCATGTGTGAAATCACTCAGAAATTGAGCTCCTGGCTATTGTTGAGTCTATGATAAGAATGGGCCTTTCACTAAATACTCAAAAACAAGGTCCTCATCCAATATTTCAGTTCCCATATCATGGCACCCCTTCCTGTCAATTAATATCAAGAGAGAAATCCTGGAAATTACAGATAATTTTCCACATTTGAGGAGCCACATCCTGATGAAAGCAGACACGATGAAATTCATTACTACTTCCATTGTGCTTGCTCAGTCTTTGTTTGACAGAATAAAATAGCATTTCAGCACAAGGATCTCAAACCCAAGACTAAGGTCAGCATTCACCAGATAGCCATAATTCAGAGAAGCTTGAACGCTCTATAGACTTGGACAACCCTGCAGGAGGCACCTCAAAGCACTAGAGAAATATAATCAACAACCACTTTGCAAGATTCCCCCAAATCCAGTGGCAAGAGAGGCATTCCAACAATGACTTGTCCCAAGCAACTTGTCCAGTGACAAGACACGAAACACTTAAAGCCAGTTCAGTTAGAATGCCTAACACAAGATTCCCAAAGCAGTTGCATTACTGAGAAGTTGGTTCTGGTCAGCAATTTCCAGAACAGCAGAAACACTTTCAGTAGGCCAAGTATCTTTGAAAATGTTCAGCATTTATATTCTCAGAACCAACTGGATCAGTTTGGACAGTTTGTTGCCAATCCAAATGGTCTGTTTGCAAATATTCCTAGAGGTTATGACGCCCAAGATGATTCCTAGGTAGAAATTCATATTATCTTTAACTTTAAATCTATAAAGCATTTGAAAACTTTAAAATTTGACTTTGTTTTGCAGACAACTTTAAACTCTGTTTACACCTTTGCTTATGAACCATTTCCAAAAATTTGAATCTCCAGTTATTTATTGGGGATTAAAGCCACAAGTTGCCACAATTTCAAATAAGCTGAACTAAATTTAATTGAAAAGTCAAAGGATACAATGTACAAGATTGATCTAATACTCTAATTTCACATCTAATGAAGTTAACAAATTGTAGTCAAACACATCACACTTTGTACATTAAATGGCAGATGCAAACAGAACAGATCCTAAAAATTACTCAACAATCCATCCACCAAGTACAACAACTGAGATGCACAATCTTTAAAACTCTGTCCCCTCAAAAGATTTCTGTTCTCCTCTTAGATCGAGCCACTGATTTTCTTCAGAAGTGACTTTCAATTACCACTGCCTTGACAACAGCTCACATCCCAGTAGAATCCAAATACCTTCCTTTCCATCAAATGCTAGTTTCATCAGCAGGCCACGGCTGCTTACTTGCGCAAACAGTTCTCTAGCAGACAGCTTCTTTTCAACTCCACTAAGCTCATTACTGCCCGAGGCTTCTAAAAACCAACTGCCCGAAGCATGGATACAGCAACCTCCCCAGCTCCCAAAAGGTTGATGGATTTATCTGAACCCAAACTGTATGGAGCCAGCTAACAGCAGTAGATCTGTGTTACTTGTTACATCTAATCAAGAGTCCTATCCCTGTTCTTAGGCAAAGTCATTTTAACATTTAAGATACTTAGTTACCAACTCTCACTCTCCATTGCTGTTAAGTTACAAAGGATGAACAAAACAAATTATCTCACAGCTGTTAGTGCAAAGAGATTAATCCACATGTGTGTATGTTGAAATCAAAAGTACTATATGAGGATATGATGAAAGCAGTACTTATCTAATCAAGCAGAAAATCCAGAAATGTGACCTGTCTGACATTTCACCACACCCTGTCTGCTCACTACTTGTTTATGTCCATTTCCTAAGCTGTGGACTACTTTTAGTTTGGAGGTCTCACAATTTCTACTTTTTGAGATCTCTCTGCCACTTACAATTTAAGAGCTAACTACATCATATTTCTCCTACAATTCAAGCTAGTTTCCTTCAAAGTTCACAATTTTTCCATACCTCCAAATAATCTCTCTTTCCTTACACAATGTTCAAACTGAGCTTGGACAGATTGTACCTAGGGCCAGACACAACATCTTCACTTTAACATCATATCCACACTTCCATCTAGCGTGATGCATGATGTTAGACTACAAAACATTGATGTTATGTAGACACTACATATAGATTGCATTATACAACTGTGGTTTCAACATAAAGTCACCTTTGATTCTAAATTAAAAACAAAATACAGTGGATGCACGAAATCTGAAACAAACACAATGCTGGAGAAACTCACCAGGTTTGGTAGCATCTGTGAAGTTAACATTGAGTGCAGTATGACCCTCCCTCAGAAATGCTTTCAACAATCACATTGGATTCAATGCATTAACTGTTTTGCCGCAGATGCTGCGATACCTACTGGGTTTCTCCATAATTCTCTTATTACATACCTGCGGCAGCATTCTCTGCTTCAGATGCAGCATGTTTCAGCATACAAGTGTCATAACAATTCATACTTTCTAGAAAAATACACAATCTGGAGACTGCTTTAAAAATGGTAATGGATTTATTTGCACTGCTCTAATGTTTCAATTCAATTTGACAATGAATTCAAAACTCAATAAAATCCAAAGGACACAGATTATTGGTTTAAAACAAGTGAAATTGTGAAGGAAACACCCTGAAATATTAATAAGCCTTTACTCATTTCCATCAAGTCAATTTTGTGGTCCTTCTGCTTTATATCTCAAACATGTCTACATCTCTGTTTCAGAGTTGACGTGGAAAAATGCTGTAACCAATGAAGCAAACTGTGGTTATTGTGTAGTTTTTACAGGAACAAAAAGAATCTGGAGGAGAGGAGTTTCTCCTTTAGTCACTTCTTTTGTATATTTAAAAATCCTTCCTCCTCCTCCTCCTCCTCAAAAATCACTACAGAGATACAAGTGAACATAAAGATACAGTAAAAAGATATTCCTAAGCATTATCAGCAGCTTTTATGCCAGTAAATTTTACTTGCCAGTTCTCAGGTGGAACACAAACACTCCCAGTCAAATAACAGTTAATGATATTTAATTGCCCTCTAAAATTTTTAGATCGGTTTTAGAAAATTCAGATCGGAGGGATTTAGCATCCACATTTCTGGTTCTGACTTCTGTAGACTGACAACACACTTGTGGATCTAGTTCATACCTTGGAGGTATAGATCCTCCCTCTAGCACACAAAACTAGATCTAACAATTGTAAACATTGGCAGCTGACTCCCAAATATGAAGGTACTGGAACTTGAAAGGGTTCAGAAAGATTTACAAGGATGTTGCCAGGGTTGGAGGGTTTGAGCTGCAGAGAGAGGCTGAACAGGCTGGGGCTGCTTCCCAGGAGCATCGGAGGTAGAGGGGTGACTCTACAGAAGTTTATAAAATTATGAGGGGCATAGATAGGGTAAATAGACAAGGTATTTTCCCTAGGGTGGGGGACGTCCAGAATTAGACAGCAGAGGTTTAAGGTGAGAAGGAAAAATTTAAAAGGTATCTAAGGGGCAACCTTTTCACACAGAGGGTGGTGTGTGCGTGCATGCGTGGGGAATGAGCTGCCAGAGGAAGTGGTGGTATAATTACAACATTTAAAAGACATCTGGATGGGTATATGAATAGGAAGGGCTTAGAGGGATATGGGCTGGCAAATGAGACTAAATTAGGTTGAGATATCTGGTCGGCATGGACGAGTTGGACTGAAGGATCTGTTTACGTGCTGTACACATCTCTAGAAGTCTCTAATTTGTAGAAGGGTAATACAAAAACATGAACGTTGTAAATACTTGCACTGTGATTTATCACGTTTAAACATTCCAAAACTACTTTACAATTTTCTCAGGTACTGTACCCATTCACAAAGCACAACAGGACTTCGCCAAGTTCAAAACAATATCACCACAAGTCGTTGAAATATTTTGCGGCAGGAGAAAAAAAAATAGCGGTGCAGTGAGCAACACTTCAGAAGCGGGTCCAGTTCGTGAAAACTGGCCTCCTAAACACTCGAGATGGACCATTTAAAAAAAAACTATCACCTTTAAAAATACCTCTTAAAGCGGAGTTAAAATCAAATGTCCACAATCTCAAGACTAGCTCCACACTTCCAAAGATGTCGACGTACAACTTACAAGGCTTCTTGTTTACCCAAAACTACAGGAACATGTGCAACTATTGGAAAGGATTTTTAAGTCCAAAGCCAGACGTAACCAACTTATCTTCACCGCTGCACATCTCCAGCCTTCACCGCCTTCGGTTATTTTTAAAGCGGCTTTTTTTTTTAAAAAAAAACTCAAACCCGGGGACGGCAAATGAATGAGGATGGAAAAGAAATGCAATTCCCCACCCGCTCCAGAACTCCAGGAGTTGTTGGGGAAAGAAGTGGGGAGGGGGAAGAATGGGGGAGGGGGAAGAATGGGGGAGGGGGAGGAATGGGGGAGGGGGAGGAATGGGGGAGGGGGAGGAATGGGGCAGGGGATGGGGGGTCCCTCTTTGCTCCGAGGGAAGTGTCTGGATTCTCAGCCTCCCTTTGTTGGAGCGAGTGGTCAGCTCTGCGAGCCCCTGGACACCCACCATGGCAACCACATCCGGGCAGGAGACCCCCACTGCCCCCCTCCCCCTCCCGCCACCCGGGCTCGGGGCCGGGCCCGGGGCCGGGCCCAGGGCCGGGCCCGGGGCCGGGCCCAGACCGAGCTCGGCCACTGCTCCCCTCCCACCTCAGGGTCAGCGAGATAAGGCCCTGGGCCACCCCGCGGTGGGGGAGGGGGTGGGAGACAGGATCCATCACTGACCTTCCCCCTCGGCCGCCCCCAGTCCCCAGGTTCACCACCACCGCCCCCCCCCCCCCCAGTCCATCAATCCCCGGGCCCCTGGTGAACAATACCCCCGCTGCCCCTCGCCATGTTGGGAAAGCAGCCGAACCAGCTTCCACCCCACCCCGACCATCACTCACCCAGCACTCCGGAGGCACCGATCATGAGCAGCAGGCAACCAAGCGCCGCGCTCTGAGAGGCTCCGGCTCCAACCATGGCCGCAAAGCCGCCCCGTCCTCCCCCTCACCAGAGCCGCTACTTTCCAGTCGGAGTAAACCCAACCGCCGCTGCCGCCGCCGCGACTACAGCATAATACGGGCCTCCCCACTGGCTGCTTCAGCGACACCACCCCCTCACTCTCCGCCATCATGAGACGAGCCCAGTGAGTGGCTCCTCGCCGGCATCCGAGCGACGCGCGCCCTCATTCGTCGGGTCTAATCCAATCACAGCGTGTCCTCACCCGCGCGCCCTCCAACCGGCTGTCGGGCCTGGATGATCTCCTATTGGGAGATAAATCCCCCACACTTCGGGGTGCACCACATTCCATTGGGTGGCTGTAGGAACGATTCCTTTTGATTGGTTACTAGTGCCCATCTCGTGATGAGACTCACTGATAGGTGCCGGCTCGGCTCCGAACCTCATTCATTGGTCTCTGTCTGCACACTTCGTCCCAGAATCAGACGTAGCCTGTGATAGGAGGACCGATCACAACTGGACTGGCCTCTATGTTAGGCGCCTTTTAATTGGCCCAACCCTCAGTCCCCGCCTCCTTTTGTTTGCAAAGTCATCCTCAAAGAGCCAATGGAATATCCATCTTTGGTTTCTCAGTTCTCACCTCCTTGTGTCTTGCACCAATTTTCCTTTTGTCTTTCTCTTCCCTACCTTTGCTCCTTCTTTACTTGATTTAAAGCCCGTTACTTGATGTTTTCTCACTTTCTCCCCACCCCACCCCATCCCATTCTTAGGACTAGAACCTAAACAAAACACTGCGGGTGTTGGAATCAGAGCATCCTGAAAACAATGTGTTGGGGAAGGGTAACAGTATCGATTAAGATAAATATTGTACTGCGGGAGATACATGTCCCATCTATATGTCTGGACCTAAGGAAGAAAAGAAAATGTATAATTGCCTGGTACCAAGCCATCAACTGGATGGAGAGATGTAGAGGAACAAATTTGCAAGTACATTATAGCAAGGTGCAACAATGATAGAGTGCTGCTAAAAAAAAGCCGCCGAGGAAATACGTTTGTTGTGCAGCCAGTGTGAATCCGACTACCATTTTGAAGAGAAACTGGAAAACGTTTCAATATTAATATAGTCAAATATAGCACATTCACTAAATAAAACCCGAAAGAACTGCAGATGCTGTAAATAAATGAGAGAAACATAAGTTGCTGGAAAAGCTTAGCAGGTCTGGCAGCATCTATTGAAGAGAAATCAAGAGTTTAACGTTTCGTTCATTCTTCTGATATCTCTTCACAGGTGTTGACAGACACGCTAAGCTTTTCCAGCAACTTCTGTTTTTGTTTCTGGCATACCATTCACTGCTTTGTTGTTCATTTAGAGTCAACTTGTCTGATTTAAAATTTAATGAAAGCTTGGTACTTAACAGTCAGTCATCATTAACTGGGAGAAAGTGAGGACTGCAGATGCTAGAGGATCAAAGTCGGAGAGTAAAGCATAGCAGGTCAGGTAGCATTGGAGGAGCAGGAGAGTCGACGTTTCAGGTGTTCCTGAGAAAGGGCTTATGCCCGAAGCGTCGACTCGCCTACTCTTCGGATGCTGTCTGACGTACTGTGCTGTTCCAGCACAACACTTTTCGAGTCACCATTAATTGGTGTACTCTCAAAGACAATGCCTTTCCAAAGAACAGTCCACCTGTCACCCAAGAAACATTGGTATTCTTTCGAATTTCATAATGAATAAACAACAAACAGCTTAGAAATTTGTTAGAAATTAGCAAAAATTCACTTTCAGTTCTACGAAAGAATCAATTTTAGAGTATCTATTATCTGTATCATTAACTAAATAAAAATTGAAATTGTAGTTATGTAAATGGTGGAAATAGCCAAGAATTCCTTGTGTTATGTTTTAAAGTTTAACATTGTTAAGATTGAAATGGGACCAGGACATCATCTTTCTCTCTGAATCATAATATATATTAATTGTTTTATTTAGTTCTCGATATAGCCAATTGTATGCCTTCTATGTATTTGACTATATTAGTGTTGAAAAGTTTTCCAGTTTCTCTTCTAAACAACAGTCAGTTTCACACTTGCTGCACAATAAACATATTTCAGAAACAGGAGAGAGATGAGCTGGGCATCCTTTCCTCAACAGGTTTTTTTTGTTTCTTCAAAGGAAAACTAAACAATATCTAAGCAACATCTATGCAAAATTAAATAGCCATAGAATTTAAGCAGAATGTTTGCAATAAGCAATTCGCTGAAGTCAATGACCCTGAAAAAAGTATATCCATACAACTTGAACTAAATTATTTTTTTCTCAAACTTTTCAATGTAAATTTCTCAAAAATTAAAAATGAAGCCTTCATGACAGTATCACTATATTTCCAGTCCAATGAGAATGATAGAAAAGGCCACTTGGCCCAACATGTCTGCACCTGCACAAACTAATCCCACTTTCCAATGTTTGGTCAACAGGTTATAACACTTGAGGTGCACATCCAGTCACCTTTTTTAAATAATTGGAGAGGTTCTGGCTCAACTGCACTTACAGATAGTACATTCCAGGCCCATAACACCTCAGTGAAAAATAACTGTCACCTCCACCTTAATCTTTCATGTTGAATCTCTGTCTTTAGGGAACATTTAGGAAGCAATGATTATTGCATCGCAAGGTTTAGATTGGCTGTGCAGAAAAAAATAAGGAACAATCGAGAACAGAAATAATTGGAAGAGAACCAACTTCAATGAGGTATGAATGGATCTGATCCAGTTAAATTACCAGGTGAAAGCCTGATCACCAACTGGGGATGCAACTTTGCAGTGGATACCTCCTGTTCTTTCTGCAGGTACACCAGGGTGCAGATGCAATTACTGAAGAGAGGTAGACATTTAAATCTAACAATCTCTTCCACAGCCGCTGCATCATCCCATTCATTGCCACATTGGCCATTCCCAGGAACAGACCCACAGGGAGTTCCTCTGACTTTCCCACTCACCTGTGTGACAAAGGATTAAGAATGTGGGGCTGATACAAGCTCAGTTGAGGTGCAGCCTGAGGGAATGGTGAAAGGACAGTATGTAGCCTTTCAGACTCTGCGTAAACAGGGAACAGGACTCTTCAAGATCGCAGAAATCACAGGCAACCTGGCAATCTGTGAACTTTGGATCAGTGGTGCTGGAAGAGCACAACAATTCAGGCAGCACCCGACGAGCAGCAAAATCGACGTTTCGGGCAAAAGCCCTTCATCAGAAATAAAGGCAGAGAGCCTGAAACGTGGAGAGATAAGCTAGAGGAGGGTGGGGGTGGGGAGAAAGTAGCATAGAGTACAATAGGTGAGTGGGGGAGGAGATGAAGGTGATAGGTCAGGGAGGAGAGGGTGGAGTGGATAGGTGGAAAAGGAGCTAGGCAGGTCGGACAAGTCCAGACAAGTCAAGGGGACAGTGCGGAGCTGGAAGTTTGAAACTAGGATGAGGTGGGGGAAGGGGAAATGAGGAAGCTGTTGAAGTCCACATTAATGCCCTGGGGTTGAAGTGTTCCGAGGTGGAAGATGAGGCGTTCTTCCTCCAGGTGTCTGGTGGTGAGGGAGTGGCGGTGAAGGAGGCCCAGGACCTCCATGTCCTCGGCAGAGTGAGAGGGGGAGTTGAAATGTTGGTTCACGGGGTGGTTTGGTTGATTGGTGCGGGTGTCTCGGAGATGGTCCCTAAAGAGCTCTGCTAGGAGGCGCCCAGTCTCCCCAATGTAGAGGAGACTGCATGGGGAGCAACAGATACAATAAATGATATTAGTGGATGTGCAGGTAAAACTTTGATGGATGTGGAAGGCTCCTTTAGGGCCTTGGATGGAGGTGTGGGCGCAGGTTTTACAGTTCCTGCGGTGGCAGGGGAAAGTGCCAGGATGGGAGGGTGGGTCGTAGGGGGGCGTGGACCTGACCAGGTAGTCACGGAGGGAACGGTCTTTGCAGAAGGCGGAAAGGGGTGGGGAGGGAAATATATCCCTGGTGGTGGGGTCTGTTTGGAGGTGGTGGAAATGTCGGCGGATGATTTGGTTTATGTGGAGGTTTGTAGGATGGAAGGTGAGCACCAGGGGTGTTCTGTCCTTGTTACGGTTGGGGGGGTGGGGTCTGAGGGCGGAGGTGGACGAGGTGCATTGGAGAGCATCTTTAACCACGTGGGATGTGGACGAGATGCGTTGGAGGGCATCTTTAACCACGTGGGAAGGGAAATTGCGGTCTCTAAAGAAGGAGGCCATCTGGTGTGTTCTTTGGTGGAACTGGTCCTCCTGGGATAAGATACGGCGGAGGCGGAGGAATTGGGAATACGGGATGGCATTTTTGCAAGAGATAGGGTGGGAAGAGGTGTAATCCAGGTAGCTGTGGGAGTCAGTGGGTTTGTAAAAAATGTCAGTGTCAAGTCGGTGGTCACTAATGGAGATGGAGAGGTCCAGGAAGGGGAGGGAGGTGTCAGAGATGGTCCAGGTAAATTTAAGGTCAGGGTGGAATGTGTTGGTGAAGTTGATGAATTGCTCAACCTCCTCGCGGGAGCACAAGGTGGCGCCAATGCAGTCATCAATGTAGCGGAGGAAGAGTTGGGGAGTGGTGCCGGTGTAATTACGGAAGATCAACTGTTCTACGTAGCCAACAAAGAGACAGGCATAGCTGGGGCCCATACGTGTGCCCATGGCTATCCCTTTGGTCTGGAGGAAGTGGGAGGATTCAAAGGAGAAATTGTTAAGGGTGAGGACCAGTTCGGCCAAACGAATGAGAGTGTCGGTGGAAGGGTACTGTTGGGGACGTCAGGAGAGGAAAAAACGGAGGGCTTGGAGGCCCTGGTCATGGCGGATGGAGGTGTAGAGGGATTGGATATCCATGGTGAAAATGAGGCATTGGGGGCCGGGGAAACGGAAGTCTTGGAGGAGGTGGAGGGCGTGGGTGGTGTCTCGAACGTATGTGGGGAGTTCCTGGACTAGGGGGGATAGGACAGTGTCGATGTAGGTAGAAATGAGTTCAGTGGGGCAGGAGCGTGCTGAGACAATGGGTCGGCCAGGGTGGTCAGGCTTGTGGATCTTGGGAAGGAGGTAGAACCGGGCAGTGCGGGATTCCCGGACTATGGGGTTGGAAACTGTGGGTGGGAGATCTCCTGTGGTGATGAGGTTCTGTATGATCTGGGAGATGATGGTTTGGTGATGGGGGGTGGGGTCATGGTCGAGGGGGCAGTAGGAAGAGGTGTCCTAGAGTTGGCGTTTGGCTTTACCTAATCTGTGAACTCCATCAATCTAGAAGCAATCTAGGACATGACTATTGCACACAGTACCTCCAACCTTCATCCCTGATGATAAAGGGAAGGATTCCCACCTAGAGAGACCCCCAACAGCATCCCCTTTTGCTTTCGGATAGTGAGAGACAACGCCACAGTATGTCCAGAGATTGATAATGGCAGTCTATCTTTATATTTTTTTAAATGCTATCAATTAGACTTAATTAGACAATATAAGTGCACTTAATAATCAATTAAACAATGCCATTCCACTGCATGTTTTATCAATATAATTAACATACTGTACAATTAAGACTGTGGTCCCTGAACTGGGAAAGAATCCAATGCCTGTGGCTTTAAAAGTCATTGCAGCATTAAACCTTTCCAAAGCTAGCACATTCCAGGCTCCACAAGGGATACATGTGGTATCTCACAGGCAGCAGTGCACCACTGCATTAAAGAGGTGATGAAAGCCATTTTTAAAAAGGCCTAAGAGTTTGTCCAGTTCAGAACAGATTCAGAGAGCCAGACCAGATCCACTGGTTTTAGCGCCATGCTGGGCTTCCCTCATATACTGGGGGTTGCTGACTGCATGGTAATCCATTTGCCCTGGGACCAGCCTGCATGCTTTCTCAACAGAAAAGGGGAATGTGTGCAATCATCAGAAACACATCTTCCATGTGTTGTGCTCAGTTTCTGGGGAGTTCTCATCATTCATACATCCTTTGTCACTCCCAGGTGCCTGAAACATGGGTGACCCGGCCTATCCCTTCAATGGTAGATAACGTTTAAAAGCACACAGCACCAGGCTATAGTCCAACTGATTTATTTGGAAGCACTCCAAAAGCTAATTCTTCCAAATAAACCTATTGGACTATAACCTGGTGTTGTGTGATTTCTGACTTTGTCCACCTCAGTCCACCACCAGCATTTCCAAATCATGGCAGATAACAGTAGTTAGAAACCCTTCACCTCAGCCAAGGAATAGTACAGTGCTTTCCATAAATCCACAAGAGCTACAGTAGGGCAAGCAATCAGAATGTTAAAAATGATGTTCCAAGCTTCAACCACTCTGGCAGTGCTCTCCAGTATGTGCCTCACAGGGTTATAGTCGTCTGTTTCACATTGCATAATCTCACACAACAGTGGGGAGAGGCATTATGAATCAGAGAGGAACCATGGAGGGTACAGAAGAAAGATATGATTTTGCACTCTCTGAGGATTTAATGCCCTCCATAAGACAATGAGACATAGGAGCAAAACAGGCAATTCAGCTCATCATGTCTACTCCACCATTTGATGAGATCATGTTAATCCTCAACTCCACTTCCCTATCTTTACCCCCAGTCCTTGATTCCTTTCCTGATTATCTCAGTCACGAATATGCATAATGACCCAGCCTCAACAACCCTCTGCAGTGAGGATTTATAGCAAAGTGCCAAAGTGCATGCCCTCACCTTTCCCCACATTATATTCCATCTGCCAAGATTTTGCCCACTCATTTCATCGGTCTGTGTCCCTCTCTAGACTCTGCTTCATCGTCACCACTTGCCTTCCCACGTATTTTTGTATATTCTGCAAATTTGACTACAGTACATTCTTCATAATGCTTGCTTCATTAATATATATTGTAAATAACTATGGGCCCAGCACTGTTCCCTGTACACACCAGTAGTTAATGCCTCCTTGTCCCAACTCTCTGTTTTCTATTAGCAAGCCAATCCTCTAACCTTGCTAATGTACTATCTTCAACACCATAGGTTCTTATCTTTTTTAATAGCCTAGTGTGTGGTACCTTCTGAATATCCACTTTTATTACATTCTCTGCTTCATTATCTCCTCAACAAATTCTAGTAAATTTGACAGGCAAACGTCATGAAGCTATATTGACTCTGCTTGATTATATTATTTATCTCTAAATGCTCTTCTATTTCACACTTCATATAGTAATAAACTTGAACGTAAAGCCATAGTCATAGAGATGTATAACATAGAAACATACCCTTCGGTCCAACACGTCCATGCCAACCAGATATCCCAACCAATCTAGTCCCACCTGCCAGCACCCGGCTATATCCTTCCGAACCCTTCCTATTCATATACCCATCCAAATGCCTTTTAAAGGTTGCAATTGTATCAGCCTCCACCACTTCCTCTGGAAGCTCATTCCATGCACATACTGCCCTCTGTGTGAAAAATTGCCCCATAGGTCTCTTTTATATCTTTTCTCTCTCACCCTAAACCTATGCCCTCTAGTTCTGGACTCCCCCACCCCAAGGAAAAGACTTTGTCTATTTATCCTATCCATACCCCTCATAATTTTGTAAACCTCGATGTGCTTCCCCTCAGCCTCTGATGCTCCAGAGAAAACAGCCCCAGCCTGTTCAGCTTCTCCCTGTAGCTCAAATCCTCCAACCCTGGCAACATCCTTGTATATCTTTTCTGAACCCTTTCAGGTTTCACAAAATCTTTCCAATAGGAAGGAGACCAGAATTGCATGCATTATTCCAACAGTGGCCTAACCAATGTCCCGTACAGCCACAACATGACCTCCCAACTCCTGTACTCAATACTCTGACCAATAAAGGAAAGCATACCAAACGCCTTCTTCACTATCTATCACTGCGATTCCACTTTCAAGGATCTTCTTAATAACAATATTAAGCTAATCGGCCTATACTTATCTTTTTATCTTTTTCCCTTTCAAAGTAAAGGAATTACATAGGCAATTTTCCAATCCTCTGGGAATTTTCCAGAATCAAAGAATTTCTGGAAGATTACTGTCGGTACATCCATTACTTTAGTCGCTACTTTCTTTGATATCCTAAGATGCCTCCCAGCAGGTCCGGGGACTTATCAGTCTTTAGCCGTATTAGTTTCCCGAACAGTTTTTTTCTCAAGTGGTTGTTATTGTATTTATTTTCTCTTCTCCCTTTGCCACTTGAAAGTTCAATATCTTTGGAAGGCTTTTAGTGTATTCCCTGCTGTGAAGACAAATGCATAATACGTATTCAACTCCTTTGCTATTTCCTTTTTCCCCATCATTATTTCCCAGTCGAGAGTGTGTGGTGCTGAAAAAACACAGCAGGTCAGGCAGCATCTGAGGAGCAGGAGAATTGAAGTTTCAGGCATAAGCCCTTCATGAGGCCCGTCATTATACCTGATGAAAGGTTAATGCCCGAAACGTCGATTCTCCTGCTACTCAGATGCTGCCTGACCCGCTGTGCTTTTCCAGCACCACACACTCTCGACTCTGACCTCCAGCACCTGCTGTCCTCACTTTCTCCCATTATTATTTCCCACCCTCATTCTGGCAGGGCCCTATGTTAACTTTGGTTTCTCTCTTCCTTTTTATATATATAAAAATGCTGTTGCTGTCTTATTTTGATATTATATTTTGGTATTACTTGAAAGTTTATCCTCAAAATTTATTTTCTCCCTCTTTATTTTTGGCTGTTTTTTGGCTGGTTTTTAAAACATTCCCAACCTTCTGCCTTACTACTGATCTTTGTCAAACTGTACCTTTCAACCTCCCTGATCAACCATGATTGGCTTATCCCCTTCTTAGAATCCTTCTTCCTCATTGAAACATATCTATGCTGTGAGCCATGAACTATTTTCTTAAACATGTGTCACAGTTCCTCAACCATTTTTGGTAAAGCCCTTTCGCAGTCCACTACAGCCAGCTTCGCCCTAATTCCTTTGTTATTACCCTCACTTAGTCTTAGGTCGGCTGTTCTGAGCTAAGTTCCAAAATTCTTAAAACTGAATGCTAAATTCTACCATGTGATGATGTCTATTTCATAAGGGATCTTTTGCTCTGACATAATTAATTAAACCTGGCTGAATACACATAACTGGACCCAAAACAGTCTGATCCCTGGTTGAATCTACAATATATTGTTCTAGGAAATTGTCCTGAATGTTTCTTCCCCATGGTTTTCTCTATCAATCTGATTATCCCAATCTACATGAAGATGTATGTTCCCCATGATTAACATACTGCCTTTTATACATGCCCTTATTAATTCCTGATTCATTCTCTGTCCCAGCATATTCTTACTGTTCGGGGGCCCATAGACAAATGCTACCAGTGGCTTCCTTAACATTCTATCTCTTACCTTCTTACCTTCTGCTGATCTGAGATTATTTTCTGTTATTGTACTTATTCCATCCCAAAGCAATAATGCTATTCCACCACACTTTCCTTCCTACCTGTCTGATTGAAATGTCACATGTCCCTGAATATTTCGTTCCTAGCTTTGATCTCCTTGTTACCTTGTCTCTGTAATGTCTATGAAATCATTCCTATTAACCCATATTTGTGCCAATAATTCTTATATTTTGTTGCAAAAACTATGTGCATTTGAGTAAAGAGCCAATAGTTTTGCCTTTTTACCAATTTCTTCCTTTTTTGAAACCAAAAGAGAAAATACTGGAAAATCTCAGCAGGTCTGGCAGCATCTGTAAGGAGAGAAAAGAGCTGACATTTTGAGTCTAACTGACAAAAGGTTCCAGAAGAAGGGCTTATGCCCGAAACGTCGATTCTCCTGTTCCTTGGATGCTGCCTGACCTGCTGCGCTTTTCCAGCAACACATTTTCAGCTCTATATTTCCCTTTGACCAAAATCTACCCTCTCTAATTAGTTTAAAGCCCTTTCCACAGCCTCATTTGTCAGAAATGCCCTGAAAGATTATGAACAATGGAGCCAGGTGTACATCCAGAAGATTAAGAGTGGTAATAGAGAATAGAAAGTATTAGGCTCACATTACTCACAAACCATAATCTCATCCTTCACTGATGTGCGTCTCCTTTCTACCCATTGGTAAACACCAAGTTTGAAGCATCCTCACTTTCATCTCTCTGCCGTCCCGTTCATCACCTATGCTCAACCAGCTGCCCTGCTCTTTGACCAATTGTACAGCATCTTCCTTTGTGAATGCAAGCATCTTGATTGTTCCAATATTGGAAAGAATGATGACAAAATTTTAGACTTCAGTGCTTTACTATAATAAACATTGATTTTGGTAGATAACATGTACTTTAAACAACAGAACAGAACCTTTTTTTTTGACCATGAGCACCATTGAAAATACAGGTACAACGTTAGAATTGGTAGCAGTGCCAACCACTGAGCCATCGTTCTGCTCCTTATGGTATGATGGCCTTCATTGCAAAAGTCAAAAATCACACAACACCAATCAGGTTATAGTCCAACATGTTTATTTGGAAGGTCTTTTGCTATATCATACTGTGTCTTATGATCCTATTCCACGAAGGAGCAGGGCTCTGAAAGCTTGTACTTCCAAACAAACCCGATGGACTATAACCTGATTTTTGACTTTGTCCACACCAGTCCAACACCTGCACCTCCATTCCATTGCAAGAGGTTTTGAATAAAGGGGCAGGAAAGTCTTTACTACAGCTGTACAGGGCCTCAGTGACCACACCTGAAGAATTGTATGCAGCTTGTGTCTTCTTATTAAAAAAGGGTATATTTGGTATAGGGGGAGTATGGTGAAGGTTCACCTGACTGATTCCTGGGGAAATAAGTTTTGTCGTACGTAGAGACATTGGGTTCACTGGAGCTTAAAAGAATGAGAGGAGATCTCATTGAAACATAGGGCTGAAGTGGCAGTGAGAATGGCAAATAATACTCAGCTCAATAGGCAACTATTTGGTTTATCAGCAAATACTTTTCTGATAGATTGTGGATATTCCTAGATCACCCATCCACAGCACTGTTACCATGATGGAAGCTTGAACTTGCCAATTCTGGTGCACCTGCATCCACTTCATAATGAATCTACTGCTGTGTCTGATACTCCATTCTATCCTAGAGTCATAGAGTCATAGAGATGTACAGCACGGAAACAAACCCTTCGGTCCAACCCATCCATGCCGACCAGATATCCCAACCCAATCTAGTCCCATCTCCCAGCACCTGGCCCATATCCCTCCAAACCCTTCCTATTCATATACCCATCCAAATGCCTCTTAAATATTGTAATTGTACCAGCCTCCACCACTTCTTCTGGCAGCTCATTCCATATACGTACCACCCTCTGCGTGAAAAAGTTGCCCCTTAGGTCTGTTTTATGTCTTTCCCCTCTCAACCTAAACCTATGCCCTCTAGTTCTGGACTCCCCAACTCCAAGGAAAAGACTTTGCCTATTTATCCTATTCATGCCCCTCACAATTTTGTAAATCTAAGGTCACCTCTCAGCCTGCGACGCTCCAGGGAAAACAGCCCCAGCCTGTTCAGTCTCTCCCTATAGCTCAAATCCTCCATCACTGACAACATCCTTGTAAATCTTACCTGAAACCTTTCAAGTTTCACAACATCTTTACGATAGGAAGGAGATCAGAATTGCATGCAATATTCCAACAGTGGCCTAACTAATGTCCTGTACAGCCGCAACATGACCTCCCAACTCCTGTACTCAATACTCTGACCAATAAAGGAAAGCATACCAAACGCCTTCTTCACTATCCTATCTACCTGCGACTCCACTTTCAAGGAGCTATGAACCTGCACTCCAAGGTCTCTTTGTTCAGCAACACTCCCTAGGACCTAACCATTAAGTGTATAAGTCCTGCTAAGATTTGCTTTCCCAAAATGCAGCACCTCACATTTATCTGAATTAAACTCCATCTGCCACTTCTCAGCCCATTGACCTATCTGATCAAGATCCCATTGTAATCTGAGGTAACTTTCTTCGCTGTCCACTGCACCTCCAATTTTGGTGTCATCTGCAAACTTACTAACTGCACCTCTTAAGCTCGCACCCAAATCATTCATGTAAATGACAAAAAGTAGAGGACCCAGCACCAATCCTTGTGGCACTCCACTGGTCACAGGCCTCCAGTCTGAAAAACAACCCTCCACCACCACCCTCTGTCTTCTACCTTTGAGCCAGTTCTGTATCCATATGGCTAGTTCTCCCTGTATTCCGTGAGATCTAACTTTGCTAACCAGTCTCCCATGGGGAACCTTGTTGAACCCCTTACTGAAATCCATATAGATCATATCTACCGCTCTGCACTCTTCAATCCTCTTTGTTACTTCCACAAAAAAAACTCAACCAAGTTTGTGAGACATGATTTCCCACACACAAAGCCATGTTGACTATCCCTAATCAGTCCTTGCCTTTCCAAATACATGTACATCCTGTCCCTTAGGGTTCCCTCCAACAACTTGCCCACTATCTATCCGCTCCGCCCACCATCACTGAGACTTAGCTGCCACAATGATGAATGCCACAGTACTAACCCTGGCATTGCATGCAGTTATACCTGTGGACCCCATTGCTGCCCTTGTAGTCTCTATACAGGCTATCTCAGTCAGACTAGAGGTCTGCCATCCCAGTGAGAAGAGCACTTCTTGCCATTCTTAAGGAGCTGCAAAGGAATCTCAGGGAGGCATCACTGAACCATGAGGGCACCCTTTATCCAAACTGAGATAAGAGCCAGCTAAGGTCTGGAGTTCAGGTTCATTCTCTTAGGTTCCTGCTATATCTGGAGGCACGTCCAGATGCCACTTTAAAATGGCTCCTGAACCTCTGACCCTGTCAGCTAATAGGAAGTCGTTGGCAATAATTACTGCACAATTGGCAGGGTTCTTCATCTCTGCTGAGTTTACCAGCCAGTCACCCGCGTTTCATCATAGTTGACCAGCGATTCAGGTCTAGAGTTGTCGTGCCACCCACCTTTGTGCCAAGTTCAGGAAAGCTAACTTATGCCTGAAGTGTCATGTTTCACGGTGGTCTGCTGCATACTGTACAGCCATTGTGAGGACACCATCCTGACCACCAGTTATACAGCAATTATATCTAGTAACCACTTGCAAAGCAAAAATAAGTAATCAGAACTTAGACATTCCAAATCATACTCATCATTTAAATCTTGCCATATGGCATTCAGAATCAACTTTAATGATGTCTGTCTCCCCGGTGCCATTGCTCCAATGCAATTTTACCCCAGTGGCTGCAACATGACGTGTGGAGAAAATACTGGCATTAAGTGGAGTAGACTGCAGATGTCCTCATAGGAAGACCACCTCAAATAACCTTGGGGAGAAAGTGAGGTCTGCAGATGCTGGAGATCAGAGCTGGAAATGTGTTGCTGGAAAAGCGCAGCAGGTCAGGCAGCATCCAGGGAACAGGAGAATCGACGTTTCGGGCATAAGCCCTTCTTCAGGAATCAAGCCCTTTCCTGAAGAAGGACTTATGCCCGAAACGTCGATTCTCCTGTTCCCTGGATGCTGCCTGACCTGCTGCGCTTTTCCAGCAACACATTTCCAGCTCAAATAACCTTGGCCCTAGAAGGCCTAACTATGGATGAATCACCTCAGTAGTCCAAGCTGACTGGATATCTGATAACAGCAGAGTGGAAGTGGTAGCAGAAAAAATGCTCCCATCCTGAGAGAAAACAGCAGGTTGTGCTGCACGAAGGAGGCATTACAAATCCTAGTAATCTTTTGAAGGATGTATTGCTGGTCTGCTGTGACACTCTGCAAGTCCCTTTGAACAGTAGTTACTTGCATCTATGTCGACAGCAGTCTGAGGTTCATGACTTGCATGATTTCAGTCTGATCTTTTATAGCTGCACCCAGACCCTAACTGGCTTCTGTTTGTGCAATGAAAGCACTGAGATTGGCTGTCAGATGCTGCATCATGGCAAGGTTACAAACGTACTGATATAATTCACAACTACTTTCACATTGGAAAGGAGATGGGCTGCACAAAATGCACAAATCCCTGTACTAAGTTGATGTTCAACTCCTCCATTCTCCCTGACAGTGACCACTAGCTGACCTGTCATAGCACCAGATTTGTGTGGTGCTGGAAAAGCACAGCAGGTCAGGTAGCATCCGAGGAGCAGCAAAAGCTCTTCATCAGCCCTTCAGCATTTTCATTTCTGATGAAAGGTTTTGCCCGAAACATCGACATTACTGCTCCTCGGGTGCTGCCTGACCTGCTGCGCTTTTCCAGCACCACTCTAATCTTGACCCTGATCTCCAGCATCTGCAGTCCTCACTTTCTCCTAGCTATTTCATTGTGCCTATCCAACTGCCTTCTTCTGTTATCTTCATTCAGGCTCTTTGCAGAACTCACAAACATCTGGCTGTCAGGCAGTTCTACTCAGAGACTCATCATAGGCAGATCCCACCCCAATTTGTGAACATTGTCAATATCTGAGGTGTGACAGCGAGTGACAAAGCCTTTTCATTAAAATCGGTAGATGCATGGAACCAAGAGTCACATTCTAAGGATACTTGATGTGTAAACGAGGGTTGTTCAGTTGATGTAATTTATTTGGATTTCAGCACAGATTTCAAAGTTCTTTACACAGTATTTACACAGCTGATGATAATTGCAGTGATCGGAATGACATTAGCCAGGTGGATCTCATTGAGTGTGAGTTCCCTGATTGGGGCTGTTAACCTGGGCCAATCAGGGAGCCCTGCTGACAGATATAAACAGTAGTCTGTGGGTGTGGGCGTTTGCACTCCTTTTTTGATTTTGTTAAAAACCTTCTCCTCTGTTTTTGGCTGCACTTCAGTCCCACGCTCCTGATCTTTGGGCACCCGGTACGGAGGAGGGAGGGCAGGTCTGAAGACCTCCTCGTGGGTCTGCTCCTGGGCCTGGCCAAACTGGCCATCAACAGGTCGAGGCAGCGGGCCGTGGAGGGGGTCGTTAGGGCCGACTGCCTGCCCCTCTTCCGCGGTTACGTTAGAGCCCGGGTGTCCTTGGAGAAGGAGCACGCGGTGTCCACCAACACCCTGGAGTTGTTCAGGGAGAGGTGGGTGCCGCAGGGAGTGGAGTGCATTATTTCTCCCTCCAATTCTATTTTGATTTAGTCCCTACCCTCCCCTTCACTGTTTTGATCACACAGCACTGCCCTTTGATGTGAAGGGCAGTGGTTGTCACTGGCCACCCGGGTGTTTTCCTATCTTCCTGGTGGTCGAAATTGAATAAAGATTGGTGCACTTTGTGTCTTTCACTGTAAAAATAACAGGGGAAACTTGATTCGTGCATCTTGTGTCTCTCACTATGTCTCACACCCACACACCCACACCATGGGTGCTGGGGAAAAATAATAAGCACTACCGCAGTTAGTGCTTATTAAGCACTACCCTGCACACACACACATACACCCCCCACACACAACACACCACACACACACACACACACAACCCCCCCACATACACACCACACACACACACCCCACACACACACCCCCACACACATACACCCCACACACATACACCACACACATACACCCCACACACACACACCACACACACACCACACACACACACACACACCACACACACACACACCACACACACACACACACACCACACATATACCCCCCCCACACACACACACACACACCACACACACCCCACACACATATACCACACACACACACCACACACACACACCTCCCCCACACATACACATCACACACACACCCCCCACACACACACACCCCACACATATACCCCCCACACACACACCACACACACACACCACACACACCACACACACACCCCCACACATATACCCCCACACACACACCACACACACACACCACACACACACACACACCACACACACACACACCCCACACACACACATCACACATATACCCCCCACACATACACCACACACACCCCCACACACACACACCCCTCCCAAACACACACACACACCACACCCCCACACACACACCCCACACACACACACCACACACACACACACACACACACACACATCACACACACACCCCCTACACACACCACACACACACACACACCACACACACACAAACCCCACACACACCACACACACACACACCACACACACACCCCCTACACACACACACACCACACACACACAAACCCCTCACACACCACACACACACACACCACACACACACCACACACACACACACACCACACACACACACACACACACCACACACACACAAACCCCACACACACCACACACACACACAAACACCACACACACACACCACACGCACACACACACCACACACACACAAACCCCACACACACCACACACACACACACACACACCACACGCACACCACACACACCACACACACACACATACATATATATATGAGAAATTTAGAAAAACCTTAACATAAACAGCAAAATGAAAAACTCAACCTTATTCTTTGCTATATCCTTTAAAGACATTAAATCTCAAGAAATATAACATCGATCTGAAGTCTTTAATTTCCTACCCAAGTATCTTGCATGCATTTCCTGTTGCAATTTTCTACACATTCACCTGCTGTGATTCTCTCCATTACCATCTCTCCCTAAGAGACATAGATACCGGCTACTTTGTCTCACTGAATTGTCTGCATAAACTTCAAAAAGAGTTTAATATTTCTTTCTAGCTCTGAAAGTCTGAACTACCATAAAGTAAATGACTCTTTTGGTATAAAGTTGCTCCTCTCAAATAAAATTTGATTCTGGCCCTGGGTTGAACTCCCAAAGTAGGCTATCTAGTCATTCAGCCGAATTAACATGCTTTCTTGGAAATTATCCTTGAACTAATTATTCAAAAATGATTTACTGACCTCTCTTTAAAAAAAGTCAGATTCACAGAATTTACCTCTACCTTAAAATCTAATTTCCAAAATGATAATATATTCTACACCATTATCTTCAGACATCCCGAGAATGAAAGAAACTCTAATGGGTTATCTCTCATTGCTCATCTTTCACAGGTAACAGAGCCTGAACTGTGACATCAATGCCCGCCAAATTTTCCCTGAACAAATTATCCGCACTTATACCCACTTTGTGACTGAGAATATGGAATCAGTGATGATTCTCAACATCCCTGGAGGCAGAGGTTTTTTCTATCCATCAGTTTTTCAAGGAAGTGTGCTGTCGTTCGGGTGTACAATGAGAAGGTCACATGCCCATTCTCCCTCATGTGTACAATGAGAAGGTCACATGTCCATTCTCCCTCATGTGTACAATGAGAAGGTCACATGTCCATTCTCCCTCATGTGTACAGTGAGAAGGTCACATGTCAATTCTCCCTCATGTGTACAATGAGAAGGTCACATGTCCACTCTGCTTCATGTGTACAGTGAGAAGGTCACATGTCCACTCTGCCTCATGTGTACAATGAGAAGGTCACATGTCCACTCTGATTCATGTGTACAGTGAGAAGGTCACATGTCCACTCTGCCTCATGTGTACAATGAGAAGGTCACATGTCAATTCTCCCTCATGTGGTCAATGAGAAGGTCACATGTCCACTCTGCTTCATGTGTACAATGAGAAGGTCACATGTCCATTCTCCCTCAGAGCATATCGATCTGCTGAGTGAAGCTGCACAAAGTACAGCACAGTATTTATTTTGTTGGTGCAAAATTTCTTGTTTTACTTGCAAGTTTGAAAATTGGGACGTTTTCCACTGGAGTGAAGGAGCTTGAGAGGCGACTTTATAGAAGTTTATAAAATCATAAGGGACATATATAGGGTCCTTTCCCTAGGATGGGGGATCTCAAGACTAGGGGGCACATTTTTAAGGTGAAAGGCGAGAGATTTAGAAAAGACATGAGGGACAAATCTTTTACACAGAGGGTGGTTTACATGTGGAATGAACTTCCTGAGGAAGTAGTGGATGAGGGCTCAATTAAAAGACATTTGGATAAGTACATGAATAGGTTTGGTGGGATATGGGCCAAGAGCAGGCGAGTGGGACTAGTTTAGTTTGGGATTATGTTTGGCATGGACTGGTTGGACTGATGTGTCTGTTTTCATGCTGTATGACTCTATGGCAAGGTTTGCAGCAACAAATACACCTAGAGTAGTGTATTATTTCTATCATACAAGTAGATTTTGTTCATAGAAAAATTATACTTTGTGTTGAGTGATAAATACTTTCTTATTTTCAATCAAAATGATGTACACTACAAGTGTGGAGCACATAATGGAAAAGCAAAGTACTGCAGATACTGAAAACCTGAAATATAAATATCGCAGGTAGAATCTGTTGGGAGAGAAACAGAGTTAATGCTTCAGGTCCATGATCTGCGCTTGTCTTGACCTCTCTTTCTCTGAGTACAGATGCTGCTAGATTTGATGTATGTTTCCAACACTACTTGTTTCTATGGGTTCAAAAATAGCCCCTTTTGTTGGTTCTCTAAAAATGTATCAAATTTCTAGTGAGCTTTAAATTCCCGTTCAGCAAGATACCCTCCAGTATCTGCCGAAGATCTGGTTTGTCATCATGAATTTAGGAAAAAAGTTAAGGTCAGTGGAAATTAGGAGAAAGTGAGGACTGCAGATGCTGGAGATCAGAGCTGAAAATGTGTTGCTGGAAAAGCGCAGCAGGTCAGGCAGCATCCAAGGAGCAGGAGAATCGACGTTTCGGGCATAAGCCGTTCTTCAGGAGCTCTTTCAGCTCTGATCACCAGTATGTGGAAACTATGCAACTTGCTGAAATAAAGGAATTGAGGCCAGGTTTAACTAAAATTAATAACATGAAAATTAAAGTAATCCATAAAAAAGACCAATTATTACAACTTCGTGTAATACTTGGAGAGTTGAAGCCTATGTAGTTTCTTTTACCTGACAAAGATATTGTTAGATTCAATGTCTCCGCTGAATTGATCACTTGCAGTGCACATCATGTTGTTGCTTCTTGTTGGCTCTGGAAGATATCACATTCTGTACATGTAGCATCACCTTCCTTCAAAGGGAAAGCAGCTCTCGATAGCATGTCAATGTTTTATATCTGCTTCCTTGCCTGTACTTCACTTCCAAATGAAGTAATATCATTGTACAGCATCTTGGAGCAGATTGAAGTGGTTTGTGGTCTGACTTTACTTTCAATTTCGTTCCCTAATCAGGTATTGGTTGAAATACCCAGAAGCAAAAAAAAGTAGCCAAGTATTCTTTCTCAATCTTTGTGTAATGTTGTCCAGTTGCATTCACACTCTGGTTACAATTACATTTGGTTGTCATGCTGTATAAAGGTTGCTCCAAGTCCACGTTGCCTGTTGTCACAGTGACATCACTAACATGGTAGCGACTTGTAATATGCTCAGCTGTTGGCTATGAAGGTACGAAAACCAGCAGTACCCACCTCTTCTGCCTTTGAGGTCAGCATCACCTCATCCGTCATGCTTGCATCAGAGCACATGCGACTTGTGGTCCCTCATTTGAAGGTGATCCCTGCCTGAATAAGGGGCCTGGTTTCAGAAGGGGATCGCTCTGCTTTTGCTGCTGAACCCCACGCCACCATCATCTAGCCACCCCTCCTCCACACAGCCCACCCTGTAAACCCACTTCCCACTATTACATCCCTGTCTCTGAATCGTCAGCTTAGAGGCCTCTTGTGGCATCATATTGGCATCAGTCACTGCCTCATTTGTCATTGGCCAGTGACTGGGATATCTGATTCTGGGATCCTTGATCCCAGAGGGAATACCTGCCACTAGCCTGTTAAAGTTTGATTGGAACAAGATGCATCTGGCCTTCCTGAGAACATGTAACATGACGGTTTCTTAATGGCTTTCCATCCAGCAGTTGAGATCCCCAGCACCTCCAAACAAGTCTGTGGCATGACAAGAGTTTGTAGATAATCAAATTAAGGAACAATAAAGAAAAAGAATAGGAAATTGCAATTGACATTGATAGGTTAGTGCTGTGTGCCAATAGGTGGCAGACACAGTTCAGTGTGGAGAAATATCACAGTGCAGTGTCAGGAGCGAACAGGAGTATATACTAAATGGTTAGCGTGGAGGCCAACTCAATGTGAAGAAGTCGGGATGACTTTGTCTGAAAGACATTGATCAGGCCATAGTTAACAGTTGTTAGCAATCTGTATGTGCCATTTTAGAAATGAGATTAAAGCCATTGATAGCATATTGTGTAGATGTATCAAGATGTGTGATTCATAAACTATGGTTATGAGGAGGCACATAAGGTTTTGTAATTATTTCTATTGCTGCAGGATAGATGTAGGAGGAGATTTAATAAAGGTTTTTATATTCTGTAAAACAGATATTAATATAGTACATTTCAAACACTTTACAGCCAATGTGTTACAGTGTTCCTTATTCATTAACTGGATATGGGCCTTCTAGGTCATCATTTGATATCCATCCTTAGTGCTCTTGCGAAGCTGCTGGTGAGCTATATTGTTGAATTGTTGCAGACCCTGTGCTGTAGATACAGCCAATGTGCTGTTAGGAAGGGAATTCCAGGATTTTGACACAGCAACAATGAAGGAATGGTGTTGTATTTCCAAGTTAGGATTATGTCTAGCTTAGAAGGTGGTGATGTTCCCATGCATCTGCTATTCCATTCAAGAAGGTCAACAGTTTGGAAGCTGTTGTCTTAGGTGTTGCAGTGAGTTGAGCAGGTATGCATTTTGTAGATGGTGAACACCGTAGTCATTAAGCAGGGGTGGTAGAGGGTGTGAGTCAGATTGAGGGTTTTGTTGCTTACATGGAAGGAAATGTAGAGATCAAGGGCACAAATATATTGCTCATGGCAGAATGTGGGAAAGGAAACCATTCAGGGCATAGAGAATGTTTTAGTATGTATTATTCATTCCTGGGATGTGGGCATTGTTGGCTGGGCCAGCATTTATTATTTTTTCCTAAATGCCCTGGAAGTGTTGTTTAGCTGCCCTGTTAATCGATTGCAATTGATGTGGTGAAGGTCAACCCATTGCACTGTTAGGAAGGGGGTTCCCAGTGAGTGTGAAAGAACATCAATGTAGTTCCACATCAGGGTGGTGAATGGCTTGAAGCGGTATTTTGCAGGAGTTGATACTCCCTTGTATGTGTGAACATGGTCTTCTAGGTCGCAAGTTGGAAGGTGCTGTCTAAGGAACCTTGTTACGTTGTTGCAGTGCATTTTGTGGATTGTACATACTGCTGTCACAGGGTTACAAAGAAACTCAGTTTCTCCCTCCACAGATGTTGCTGAACTGCTGACTTACTCCAGCATTTCCTGTTTTATTACTGCTGCCACTGTGCGTCAGAGTGAATGTTGAATATGTTAGATAGGGTACCAATCAAACAAGCTGCTTAACCTTGGAAGGTATTGAACTACTTGAGTGCTTTTGGAGCTGTGCTCATCCAGGTAAGTGGGAGTATTCCTGGCTTGAGCCTTGTAAATGATAGACAGGGACTCAGGATGCAGGGGATGGAACACTCACTGTTCAAAACTCCATTTCTCTCTCCAAAGATGCTGCCATACCTGCTGAGTCTCTACACTTTCTGCATTTATTTATATGACTGGTCTGGTTCAGTTTCTAGTCAATGGTAAGCCTAGAATGTTGAAAGTGGGATATTCAGCACTTAACCCATCTTATAGACTTGTTAAGTCTGGATCTAGCTCATTATTTATTTCAACATGATACAGCACGTACTGATATTAACCAGACATTGCTGAATTCCCAAAGAAATTAAAATTCATCACAGGTGATTGACGTATTCAGCAGTGTTAATGCCATTGCATGGCTATGAGCAATCATTGTGTTCTTTCTTATTGGAGATTGTCATTGGCTGGTACTTTGTGGCACAAACGTTACTTGCCTGTCAGATCAAACCTGAGTATTTCCAGGCCTTATTGTACTTGGACATGGATTGGACATGGCAATCAATGGTGCTGAAAATTGTATAGTCATCAGCGAATATCTATACTTCTGATTTTACGATGGAGGGAAGACCATTGATAAAGCAGCTGAAGATGGTAGCGGTTAGGGCATTACCCTAAGGAATGTGGGCTTCTTGTGGTGTGGTGGTAGTGTCTTTACTATCTCTCCTCACTGGCAATGTCCAATAACTGAAATAATTGACCTCCAGCAACCACAAACACCTTACTTTGTACTAAGTATAATTCCAACCAGTGAAGAAGTCTGATTCCCATTAACTCCATTAGCTCACAGATGCCACCCTCAAATACTGCATTGATATCATGGGCACTGACCTTCACATCCTCTCTTGATTTCAGCTCATTTGTTCATGTTCTGTCCAACTAATCATCATAGGACAACCTGTACTTCCAGGTAGCAGATTTAGATTTAGATTTTTATTGTCACGTGTCCTCAAGTACAGAAGTACAAGAGTATGGTGAAAAGTGCATAATGTTACCACACGTAGCACCATCTTAGGTACCAAGGTGCCTAGGTACAAAAAAACATAGGTACAAAGTGGTAAGAGAAACGAGAGTTAAAAAATTAAGCAGCACTCCATAGAGTAGTAGAAAAATAACGAAATAAGATAATAGTTATCATTAAAGACTTTCATAGTTTAAATTAGGAAAATAAAAGAATATGTTAGAAGTTCAACAGGTTTTATTGAGTCCTCTGCTTATCTTGCTCTGCTGACTATTCTCAATGCCGGCACCTCAGATTCCATCACTGCTGCTGAAACTGCCATCTCTCTGATCTCCCCTGGTGCCTTGGGAACATGCCGGGGCTGAGACACTGCCATGAGTTGCCGAGAGACCAGGCCAGGACCAACATGAATGGCCAAGAAACCGGGTTGAGACCTACCGTGGGCATGGATCTATTCAACCTCCTCTGAATCACCTCCAATACATTTAAATTAGACCAAAGCCCCAGGCAGTTTGAGATGTGGTGTTATTGATGCCCTGCAGTAACTGAAGCATTACATCCTTACTTTTATGTACAATTATTTTTGTAATAAACAATAGCATGCTGTTAGACTTTTTGGTTACATGTGCATTTTTGAGCCTTGTGCCCCAGTAAACTAAAACCCTCTACACTTTGGAATTCTGCAGTCATTCTCCATTTAATTTTTTTTTATTCTTTCTGCCAAAATGAAGAATTTCATGTTTTTCCACATTATATTCCATCTGCAATATTTTTACCCAATAACTCAACCTACCTACATCCATCTGTAAAGTCCTTAGGCCTCCTTCACAAAATACTTTCCTACCTATCTTAGTGCTAACTGTGAATTTAGCCACATGCCTCCACATTCCCTTCATCAAAGTCAATGATACAAATTGCAAAAAATGAGGGTCCAACACCCTGCTATCCAATACTTGTGACATCCAACCAATCAAAGTTGCATTAAAACAGAATTAAGGAGTTTGGTAGGGTAATTACTGATAGGATGATTCCCCTCATGGGAGAATCTAGGGTCAGAGGGCATAGTCTCAGAATAAAGGGGCACGAATTTAAGATGAGGAGGAATTTCTTCTCTCAGAGAGCTGAGTCTTTGGAACTTCTTACAACACACAGCTGAGGGGAGAGATTTGTCGTGTATATTTAAGGCTGAGATAGAGAACTTCATGATTAGTTATTGAGGGGAATCAAGGTTTAGGAAAACATAGGAAAGTGGACATGGGGAATATTGGATCAATCATGATTCTGTTGAATTGGGCAGCCCATCGAGCAAGCTTGAGGGGCCAAATGGCCTATTCCTGTCCCTATTTCTGATGGACTTAAGGTTTTTTTTTGCAATACAATCTTCTATTCATGCAAATGTGTTACCCCATACCGAGTTTTTATTTTCCACAATAACTTTTGATGCACCACCTTATCAAACGCCTTCTAGAAATTCAGCTATAGTATGCCTCTAGCTCTCTCTTACCCACAGAGAATGGAACTTATTCAACAACCTCCAATAAATGATCAAATAATATCTCCCTTTGATGAAACCATACTGAACATGTTTTCCAAATACCTTGAGTTTTTTAAGTGTTCAACTATAGCCACTTTAATAATAAGACCCTAATGCCTATCCCAAGACAGGCATCAAGCTAACTGGCCTATAGTTTCCTGTCTTCTGATTCCCTCCTCTTGAAGAGAGGAATCATACTTGTTACTTTCCAACTTGATGTAACCTTTCCTGAATGGAGAAAATTCTGGAAAATTAATACCAACGCATCCATTAGTTCATTATCCACCTCATACTAGCCTTTATAAAGAAATTTATCTGAACCTGAAAATTCATTAGCCTACAGCCTTATCAGCTGGCTAAATACAGCTTCCCTCTTGACTCTCCTTTCATCAATCTCCTCTCTCCCCTCCACTTCTGACTTACAGCTATGACGGTAATGTTTTAAAATCTTCTATTGTGAAGAAATAGCAAAATATTTGTTCATTTCATCCAACATTTCCTTATTATCTACTATTAACTCCCTATTCTCAATCTCCAGAGGAACCACACTCGCTCTACTTACTCTTTTGCTTTATAAGTAGAGAATGTCTGCTGATACTCCCCAAATGCTCTCAGTATGCCTCTGCAAAATGTGAATATACAGTACACCTGCCACAGTGACATCACTCTATCCTGTTTGCTAATGTTTATTGCACTTATCTGGGTGCTGCCAAGTTTTTATTTTACTGGTGGAATGTTTCTCAAAGTGTCCAAGCACAAAATTTTCCATATGAACCGTTTTTATGGGTGTCAGGAAACACAAGTTATTAAGTAGCAAACAGCATGATGTGACAAGTCAAGTGACCTCCTGTGCTATATCCATGAACTCTTCCAAGACTAAGGACCCTAAAGCATAGGAGGTTGAGGGTGACCTTACAGAGGTTTATAAATTCATGAGGGGCATAGATACGTTGAATAGCAAGGATCTTTTCCCTGGGATAGATGCGTTCAAAGCTAGAGGACATATTTTTAAGGTGAGAGAAGACAGATTTAAAAGGAAGCTGTTGGTCAACTTTTATTCACAGAGAATGCTTTGTATGTGGAATGAACTGTGAGAGGAAATGGTAAACGCAGGTACAGTTATAACATTTAAAAGACATTTGGACAAGTATATGAATAGGAAAGATTTAGAGGGATATGGGCTAAGTGCAGGCAAGTGGGACTAATTTAGTTTGGGAAACTTTGTTGGAATAGACAAATTGGACCGAAGGGTCTGTTTCCATGCTGCATGACTTTATGACCTAAGCATGAGGTCCATCAAAACCTGAGCATGCAGGAGCAATGTTCCATGACCAATCTAGATTAGATTCTCTACAGTGTGGAAACAGGTCCTTTGGCCCAACAAGTCCACACCAACCCTCCGAAGAGTAACCCACCCAGACCCATTTCCCTCTAACGCACCTAACCTATGGGCAATTTAGCATTGCCAATTCACCTAACCACATCTTTGGACTGTGGAAGGAAACCAGAGCACCCGGAGGAAACCCACGGAGACACAGGGAGAATGTGCAAACTCCACACAGACAATGGCCTGAGGCTGGAATCGAACCTGGGACCCTGGTGCTGTGAGGCAGCAGTGCTAACCACAGAGCCACCATGCTGCCCATGATACAAACCTGATTATCAGGTATGAAGTACTCTTGATGTCTGGCACAGAGGTGAGGAATGGTCAGGGTCTGTTCTGTGGAAATTTCCATTTTATCTGGAGGACAGCAGGGACCAAAGTTGGAAGAACACATTGTAAAGACCTCTGTATCCAACACTGTCATTATTCTAATGCCCACCTTTGTGTGTAGCTGCATCATTCTGTACAAACCCTTCAAATACCATGGGACTACATGTTGACATTGTACATGTGTTGTGAAGAACATATCTGACCACATTGCCAGAGAGTATGCCAAATAATTGGACCATACCATAGCACCTGCTTCTTGTGGAGTTTATGCTGATGTCCATCAGGCTGTGATCAGCATGTAACATCCTCAAGGCCCTGCTTTTAAAGCAGATAATAGATCTTCTCAGGCTATCAAATTTATTTGTCAGAATGCCTCATTATCAGAACTTAAAAACAAGCACGAACATATAACTTGGCTGGTGATAAGAAAAACCTTTCCTGTAAGGTTCTTCCAACATACCCAGAGTGTCACCCACTCCATACATTACCCTCAATAGGTTTGTGGTGGGGTGGAATCTGTTGTCCATCTGCTTGTTGAGTATATCTTTGGATAGGAGGTTTGGAGAGAGATGAAGTGGTTTCTGTTGAGGCTCATTCCAAGTAAGACTCCATGCCCAATGGTCTCTTCCCAGGGGTGGGCACCAACTGCAGCTGGAGGATCAAAAACTCTTGTGAAAGCCACTTTTTCCTCTGCCTAAAACCCACTCATCTTCCAATGCAAAGAACTGTGCTCCCCCAGATGTTACAGGGTAGCATATTCCAAGGTCCAGGACTATATGCTGCGGGACGCACTAAATCTCAGAACAGCCACTGCAGAGATGCAATGGGAAAAGGTAATTGTCTAAGACTTCCCAGCATTGTCTACATAGACAGGCTGGAAACTATTGAACCGTGGTTAACTAACAATGTACAAAACACTGGACCTGGGATGAGTTCTACCACAAACCAAAGACTTGTAAACATCACAACATATGAGTCAGTAATAGACTTCCATACAAATGAAACATTTAATAGCACCTAACCTTTCTCTCAGGTTGAATATGGCAGACATAAAGCTGAGTACTCCAATGGGAAGCAAGTTGTGCCTGCTACAGCATTTTCATTTTGCTGAGTTTCCCTGCAAAATCATAAAGAACTGGTGCTTGTATATTCATTTAAGAAAAGTCTTAAAATGCAGGGGATTGAGACTAAATTAATCATCCTTTCTGAGAACTAGAATGAGCTAAGCAAAATGGCCTCCAATGTTCTGAAAAAATATTTGGTCACATCTTTGCCTGACAGGACATTTCTCTGAAACTTCTTCCTCATTTGATGAGTTCACCATATTGTGCCTTCTTCACCTTAAATTCAAAATTATTGTTCTCTGCTACACTCCCAGCTACCGTAAGAACTTAACTCTGATAGCTTCAGTGCTTTTCTCTCGGTCTGTGGCTTCTCATCCATTGTGATTTTAACCTCTATTTTTAATGGACTCTCCCCTCTGGATTCACTGCACTCTTACTACAGCCACACCACCATTTAAAATCTCCAATACAAAATCAAAGCAATCCCCTTTTCCTTGCCATCTCACAGAGACATGCTAGCCCTATTGTATCAATCTTCACCTACATCTCCCATCCATATTCCATCACGACCTTAATTCTGTTCCTTCCCAGAAAACACCACCCTCGATGTATTTATGTCTGCACTTTCAAATTCCCAACTCTCTAGCCCCTGATCCTCATGAGTCATGCACTTGAAGTAGTGACATGTTCCACTGCACAATTGCTTTCACCTTTGATACTTTCATCAAGAATAAAATTTCACTTCTCACTGCAACTGCTTGATTCTGCCCCTTTAAAGAAAAACAATAGCTGGTGCTGCATTTTAAATGGCTTGATCAATCCGTTTTGGTATTTTTAACAAATTAAACATTTGCATTCCTCAATACATATAATATAGTTGCTTATTTTGAAGTAATAAGGGACATAGGTTTACTTACCAAAATGGCTTATGTCTCACATTTATCCAGTATTTGAAATACAAATTACAATAATATATAAATGTGTTATTAATATAAATTATAAAAGGTGAGGTGATGGCCAAATGGTATTGTCACTAGACTCTATCCAGAGACCCAGGTAGCGTTCTGGGAATGCAGGTTATTGATTAAGTTTACTTGAATGATAACCTAAGATTGCATCTGCTAACCAATTTTACTTTACCTGTATTGATAGAAACCATTTGCTTTTTTGTTGCTTGTGTGTGTTCTATTTCACAACAGGTTTTCCAGAATGGCTGTTCATGATGTAGTTTTCTCTAATTCGGCAGTCTCAAACTGACTCCTACAAATATTATTACATTGTGACCTGTCAAGGCATCTGATGCTGAATGACAGAAACAAAGACGAACGTGAAGAACACACAGGACATTCCTTTATTAGTTTTTTTTTCTGAATTAAATGAAAAACTTTGAAATTGATGTATTTTTAAAACAGTGAAAAATTGCACCAGTCTTCTAAGGATTAAGGCTAAAACAATATTCTCCATAGATGAACACGAAAATTTAAATCATAATTGTTTCATCATATAATGCAAAACTGCTAAAAATGTAAGTGACATAGTAGCTTTAATATTGCTCATTCATAAATATCTGTTGCTTTAAGGAGTTACCGTTAAATAGATACTGCAACCAAGTTGAGTGTAGTGAAAGACTAATTGTGTCACTGCAGTCATAGGTTAACATAATGCTTTTGCTGTGCGTAAACAATTGCAGGAATACTAAGTTTCAATATTCAATTATTGCTGTTTCAGAAACTGAACTACACTGAAGTACTGGGAAGTATTACAGCGTAAGAATGGTATAGCTATTCATTGCATAATTCACCAAATGGTAAAGCTGATCTGATGTCCCAAATGAAATAATTAAAATCTCGTCTACAAATGCAACATACTTTCACTTATAAAATAATGCAATAAGCCCTTTTGTTTAAAACTACATAATAAATCGAGTGCTCTGTTACGCCTATTGCACAAATTAAAACAATAACAAAAGGCAACAAAGCAGGCTCCATACATTTACATTAAAGACTCACATATAGTTCGTGTTACAGTATTTCAGGGAAACAGTTCTCTGCACTGGAGATCACAATTTTCTTTTTAAACACTTTCGTGACTAATTTCCTTCTTTCTCAGTGAGTGTTGGCAAAAAATTAATGTTGGTTTTTATTGTTCATTCCTGTAGTGTTTTTAGTATTTTGACTTTTTACACAAGATACAAATCAGTAATTTTGTTATTTCCTCTACTCAGCACAATCAACTTTCGAGGAAAATAAAAAGATCACAGAATAGTGTTTTGCCCATGATGAAGTTAAATAGCAGGGCATTTGCATGTTTAGAGAAACTGTATATTTTTTCAAATATGGTTAGCTACAACAAAGACTTTTCTTTCCTATGCTTCTTTCTCCTAGGAACTCTTCAAGTTCAAAACAGCAAATCAAAATGACAAGAATGTTATTTCCTAACATGACAAAATATGGTATAAAAAATAACTTTAGACCTTGGGTACAACAATAAAGTCAAGGCATACAATCTGAACAAACAGTTTTAACAGATACACATACTGTGGAAAGTACTTAAGATAATTGTTTAACTGAATCTTAAGCAAGTTAACTGTAGCCCATAAATGCAAAGGCACCACCATTAGCAGTTGGTGAATATGTCCTCCTTTCACATAAAAGATAGGACCACTTTTATATTCAAATACAATAACCATTGAATGGCTCAAGTATCTCCTGTAACAAAACAACTAAACTTTACCTCATCGAATGAAAAACCTCATGCTATTTTACAGGCTGAAGATCAATACACAGGTCAGGGCTATTGCAACATACTTGATAATATACAGCAATGCAAAAATAAAAAAAAACACAAAATTTAGTGCAAAACTTCCCCTTCCAAATAGAACTGAAATTTAGTGAGCACCCAGTGAACATGAAACTGCAGCCTGATTTAATTTGCATCAAGAGCAGCAGCCATTGTTGAGTGATTGGTTTGGTTAAAGACAATGATCCATCTGCCATTGCAAACCATAGCATCCTTGTTGCCACTTCTCGACAATGTCCAAGTGTCGACTGCAAAAACAGAAAAATAGGCAGTTTGAAATCTGCATCTCCTACTCTGCTGCAGATCCAGTTATACTTGTTGAACAGTGGTAAAACGAGTGCTCATTTTCCGTTCAGCAGTCCATTTTCACTTTCTCTAGTGAATTGCTTATTTTTCCTAAAGTTTTTTTGATGCGTAATGCAGTGAGCCGTGCAGAGGGATTTTGGTACCAACACTCCTTCATCAGCTTGGCAAGAGCAGACAGAGTCTGAAACAAATGAGAACAAATAATATGATATAAACCAATTTACAGCTTACTGGAAAACTCAGATACAAACCATGTTAAGAAAACACTAAGGTGTATTTGAAAATTGTAGCACAACACGCAGCATCAATCTTCATTTTTTTCATGTAAGATAAATAGACTCTCAGTTCTTTCTCTTATCTGTTTTATTTTACATCTAAGTGTCACTTTTCTATATTTGCTTCCTGTTTGGGAGTCTTTACATTTGCTGCACACCAAGAACACATTTGCAGTTTGCTCCCTTTCCTGGGAAACTATATGCACACTTGGATAGAGAATGTGAGGGACTGGACAGCATGGAGGATGGGGTGTCCACACACCTGAACAGAGTGTTGAGGGTCTACAAACTCAGGGGAGGGTGGGTGTTTTGAGTTTGGGGATGATTGCACTGTTGGTTGACTGCAGGTTAACAAGCCTGAGTTTTATGGTCATGCCAGTGGATGGAGTCTGAAGCTCATGATACTTCCTGAGAACCCTGCAATGTATGACAGAGAAGCAGGATAACTGAAAAAAGCCAGTAGTAGACTATAGAAGTGAGGTGGAATAGAGTGGAACAACTTTGCTCCTCTGTGTTCTCCTTAAGGGGAGGATTTTAAAAAAGACTTTCTGATGAGAAGTTATTAACATGAAACATTAACATTGTTTGTCACTGCACAGATAGTGCCTGACCTGTTGAGTATTTTCAGCATTTTCCATTACTTAAAAAAAATTAATTTCTTTAGCAACTCCAAGCAGTCCCATTAAGTGGGCGGCACGGTGGCACAGTGGTTAGCACTGTTGCCTCGCAGCGCCAGAGACCCGGGTTCAATTCCCGCCTCAGGCGACTGACTGTGTGGAGTTTGCACATTCTCCCAGTGTCTGCGTGGGTTTCCTCCGGGTGCTCCGGTTTCCTCCCACAGTCCAAAGATGTGCAGGGCCAGGTGAATTGGCCATGCTAAATTGCCCGTAGTGTTAGGTAAGGGGTAAATGTAGGGGTAGGGGTATGGGTGGGTTCGCTTCGGCGGGTCGGTGTGGACTTGTTGGGCCAAAGGGCCTGTTTCCACACTGTAATGTAATGTAATCTAATCTAATCTAAAAAAAAAGGTTTGCTGTTGCACTGGAAATGAGTCGGCCATGCCGGGCACATGCTCCACCTGGATCATGCAAAAGAACCTGAAAATAAATGCAAGTCTATTTGCATAATTACTTTGATCTGGGACATTGCAGTGTGTCAAAGGTAGCAGAATCAGGGGAAACAAAATTGATGAGTAGGGACTTCAAAATATATATACATGGGAGGCAGTTGAGAAACATGGAAAATACTGAGTAGGCCATTTGGCCCTCTCTCAAGCCTGCTCTACCATTCCATCTAATCATAGTTGATCATCCAACTTAGTACCTTGGTCCTGTTTTTAATAGAATAAACTAGGGTTTCAGCACTATTTCATAGATGAGAAGGTAGAAAGGTACACCACTGGGATTCAGGAGCAGATTAATTGCAGTCTTCCATCATGTAATAAGGGCTTGTGCCAAAGTCACCACCACTGTGATCAACCTTGCCCGTTGGGCTCCAGAGCTACAGTTTAGTCCAGTAATCTCTGCCACATTTATTTCAGAGGGAGACAGTGGACCAAGATGTACAAGATTTCTTGGCTTCTGTTTTCTTTGGACCTGCGTCTTGGCTGGGTGAGCCTCGTTTCAGCGTTTTTAATCAGTCTCCACAAGCCATGACTGACAGTGACCGTCTTCCAGTTGTCAGTGTCAATGTCAACCATCTTCATATCTCAGTTACAAGTGTCAGAGGTAGGAACAGTGCCACTGTGTCCCAAGAACTCTTGCTCTGGATTTATCCAACATCAGGACATTGACAACCAGACATGTCTCGCTGAATAGCCCTCTCAACATATGCAGCTAACACATCACTGTCACTCAACGAGTCACTCAATGATGTTCAAGTCTTAAAGTGTTATAATTCATAGGACAAATACCCTCCCCTCATCAATCTCAGCCATACTGTCTACTCAGTGAAAAACCAAGAGAGCCTTAGCTGGACCAAACAGGCGCTCTCCACCCTTGGCACAACAGTGTAGAAGTGAAAATCCACTTCCAGACACAGCATTGCATTCTCAGCATGTGGGAAGAGGGAAACATTACTTACTACTTTAAGGATAACAGCACTGGAATACAAGCTGTCATTAATGACAGCTGACTGCTTAGCTTCAGTTATAAAAGAGATTCAAGCGAGAAACCTATTCCAGAATATATAGAATAGAATCTCCAAAGTGTGCAAATAGGCCATTCAGCCCAACATGATCATGCCAACTCTCCAAAGATTATCCCACCCAGACCCATCCCCTAGCCTATCCCTGCACTTCCCATGGCTAACCTACACAACCTTGGACAGTATGGGCAATTTAGCAAGGCCAATCCACCTAACCTGGACATTTTTGGACTCTTGTGAGGAAACCAGAACACCCAGAGAGAAATGTGCAAACTCTATACAGACAGGTGCCCAAAGGTGGAAATGAATCTAGGTCCCTGGCGCTGTGAGGCACCAATGCTAATCACTGAGCCACCATGCTGCCCCTCATGTACTAACAGTTGCTTGAAGTAAAGTCCAATGAACGGCTAGGCAGTGCACCATTCACTAATGAGTACTGAGTACTCAAGAGTACTACCACAGTACTCTGACGTCCTTCAGCACAAGGAATATCAGAGGCAGGTACGAAGTGATCAAAAAGGGGTCAAGTCCATAAGCAGAGCAGAGAAAATGCCTTAACTGAACACAGACTCAAAACGTCTTCATGAACTGTAGCGAACTATTGGAGAGGTGGATAGACTACTATCTTCAGTGTTCTCTAGGAAGAACACTTTGGCATTATAAAAACTTTGCCCGTCATGGCTGAGCTGGTTATCAAAATTACAGTGAAACAGTTTGACTTAGTAAGGTCACTCAAGCACAGGAAATGGCTATCTACATAAACATCCCTGTCTCTGTTGAAGTAAATTGACTATTCCCCAGAGTATGCATGAATAGTGGAAGTTATGAAGACACAACAGACTTATAGTAAGATCATAAACTCTGGAGTGAAATGGGATATTAATAAATAACATCACATAAAACAAAGGGTGTCAAACTCACAGGATCCGAAAACCATCTGTTGGGAATATTTGGTCTTTGCTGTTCCACACATACAATTTTTCGCATATCTTCAAAACTCGGGTCATTCGGTACGAGATCATAGAATGGAGGTTTATACTCTTCAGCGATTCCTACAAAAACAAGAATTAAACTTCTCAGCACTTCTTGTTTCAATGGCACATGGCAAACTCAAAATGTCCAATGCTGTGAGATATCACAGGCTTCTCAGGGTGGTTGAAGCTTCCAATGTTCTCAAGTTGGGAGGTTCTCTCCATGACCAGTGTCCTAACCACAGGGGTTCTTAAAGCAGGTGATGCACGAGGCACCTTGGCTGCACATCCCTGGTCTCAGGGTTCTCATAACAGGGTAGTCCCGAGGGTTTTCAAGTGGGTGATGTCTTTGAATGAGTGAGACAATTCATCCAGATTATCTTGCTGTTTGATGATGTAAAACCTCACTAAAACAATTAAGAAAAGGTCCACGGGTTTAGTTCCCTCATGCTTTGCGGAAAGTCACAGTGGAAAGCAACATCACGTACTTTCTAGACCATTGTAAAGAACTAAAAGATATTTTTAATTTGAAAAATATATTTGATTAATAAAATCATCATCTGTAAGTATATATAACGTTCTAAGTCATTTCTACACAATCTTTGCAGAGAGGGAAAAAATAAACGCATTGGAATTGTTGGCGTGTCCTTCAAGCAGCTTTCTCTGAGGCTGGTTTGTGGTAGGCCTGCGGGAGGAAAGGGTTTTCTCCTCACCACCGGCCCCACACACTTTGTTCACAGTTTCCTCCTCCATTGACTCTCTATTCTCAGGCAAAGGTTCAGTTAGTTTATCACTCTCCAGAGCATCTTCCTTTATGTTCCTGCAAGGCTTGCCCTCCTTCTGACGGACCCTTTTCTCAGTTGTCTTATTGGAGGCTGGTGCCTTACTGTCCTTTTAGGGTCCACTGCTTGTTTTGCTACTTCAGGCACCTCCCCCCCCACACCCCTCAATTTGGGCAGGCTTTCCTGACAGAGGTTAAAGCTCTTGGTCCTTTGCAGTCCTTTGACTGGTGGCCCTCCTGTTTACAGATACTGCAGATGGACACTTTGTTGTTCAGTTGCCATTTGCCCTGACCTCCCAGAGGTGTGGCACAGTCTAGGCTGCCCCACGAGTGAGTGGCCCCAGCTTCATCCAATCACGAAGCTGGAAGACAGTTGGAGGATGTTCCCTATGGCATCTGCCTTCAGGGTCACCTTGACCTGCCACTTACTGTCAGAGTCATAAACATGTACAGCATGGAAACAGACCCTTCGGTCCAACTTGGCTGTGCTGATCAACACCCTAATCTAATCTAGTCCCATATCCCTCTAAACCCTTCCTATTCATATACTCATCCAATGTTGCAATTGTACTCGCCTCCACCACTTCCTCTGGCAGCTCATTCCATACATGTACCACTGTGTGAAAAAATTGCCCCTTAGGTCCCTTTTATATCTTTGCCTTCTCACCTTAAACCTATGCCCTCTATTTCTGGATTCCCCCAACCAGAGAAAAGACTTTGCCTATTTAGACTATCCGTGCTCATGACGTTATAAACCTCTATAAGGTCACCTCTCAGCCTCCGACGCTCCAGGGAAAACAGCCTCAGCTTATTCAGCCTCTCCTGATAGCTCAAATCCTCAAACCCTGGCAACATCCTTGTAAATCTTTTCTGAACCCTTGCAAGTTTCACAACATCTTTCCGATAGGAAGGAGACCAGAACTGTACACAATATTCCAAAAATGGCCTAAGCAATGTCCTGTACAGCCGCAACATCCCCTCCCAACTCCTGTACTCCTGTACTCAATCCTCTGACCAATAAAGGAAAGCATATCAAACACCTTCTTCACGATCCTATCTACCTGCGACTCCACTTTCAAGGAGCTGTGAACATGCACTCCAAGGTGTCTTTGTTCAGCAACACTCCCTAGGACCTTACTATCAGCTGTATAAGTCTTGCCAAGATTTGCTTTCCCAAAATGCAGCACCTCGCATTTATCTAAATTAAACTCCATCTGCCCACTGGCCCATCTGGTCAAGATCCTGTTGTAATCTGAGGTCACCTTCTTCGCTTTGCACAACACCTCAATTTTGGTGTCATCTGCAAACTTACTAACTATACCTCCTATGTTCCTATCCAAATCATTCATATAAATGATGAAAAGTAGTGGACCCAGTACCGATCCTTGCGGCACACCACTGGTTACAGGCCTCCAGTCTGAAAAACAACCCTCCACCACCACTTTGTCTTCTACCTTCAAGCCAGTTCTGTATCAAAATAGCTAGTTTTCCTGTATTCCATGAGATCTAACCAGTCTCCCATGGGGAACCTTGTTGAACGCCTTACTGAAGTCTATATAGATCATGTTCACCGCGCTGCCCTCATCAATCCTCTTTGATACTTTTTCAAAAAACTCATTCAAGTTCGTGAGACATGATTTCCCACGCACAAAGCCACATTGACTATACCTAATCAATCAAATACGAGTAAATCACTTCCTTCAGGATTCCCTCCATCACCAACAGCAGGCTCACCAGTCTATAGTTCCCTGGCTTGTCCTTACCACCGTTCTAATTAGAAGTACCACGTTAGCCAACCTCCAGTCTTCTGGCACCTCACCTGTGACTATCGATGATACAAATATCTCAGCAAGGGGCCCAGCAATCACTTCCCTAGCTTCCCACAGAGTTCTAGGATACACCTGATCAGGTCCTGGGGATTTATCCACTTTAATGCATTTCAAGACATCCAGCACTTCATCAGCTATAATATGGACATTTTTCAGGTTCAGATTCCAAAAGATCCACTACATACATGCTGCCTCCCTCAAGCTTTGTGCATTTTCCTAAGAAGGTCAGGACATCTGCGGATGGGACATAGAGTTCTACATCTGGATTGTAACAATCCAGCTCCTCTGGGCTGGGAGGAAGAACGATGGTGAGCATCTGCTGTTCTCACTATGGCCTAGCTGCTGTAAACCATACTGTGAAGCCTCTGTAAAGATGCCCACCTTGAAGAAGTTTTCCTCTTCCTTCCACAAAGATCTCAGTGGGTCTCTGTCCCAATGCAACCCCTGGTCAACTCCTCCATCCTAAAGCTCTTTGGGCACATCCTCAAACAATCCTGGTACTAGAGCAACGTCTCCTTCCTCAGCAGCTGCTTACATAGCCAGCTTATCCTCCAGGACTGCAGACAACATTCAGACCATCTCAACTTGGACAAAACTGTGACATCGCTATTTACAGCGCACCCATAGCTTCCAGAAACTATTTTACCTGCGGATCCTCAGTTCCATGCTTGCAACCATGTGCCACTATCTTCTCTCACTCCAGTCTACCCTGCCCCAGCTTAGGGCCTCTCTTTCTCAGACCGGCAAAGACCTCACTGTTTTTCATCCTCAGAAGAATCCACACCCTCAACCAATGTCTTTTTCTCCATCCTATCAGACATCAAAGAGTGCAAGTATACGAATGAGTCCTGATGAAAGGTCCCAAGCTGAAATATCAACTCTCCTGCTCGTCTGATGCTGCTAGATATGCGTGCTTTTTCCAGCTCCGCACTTTATTGACTCTGACTTTCCAGCATCTGCAGTCCTCACTATCTCCTTGGATGGACAATGGTGCCTCAGACAGGATAGAAACAGGGCTCTCACCTTCTTTCTCCTCAAATACCTTCAGGTGATGTTGACATTATTTAATGCTTTGGAGGTAGAGTTGAAATATACCCGGCTACAGTCAGAAAATATCTGCTCCTTGAAACCTGCAGCAACCTGGGAGAGACCTCTTCACAAAGGAGGTCCAATTGACTTGTGTTCCTTCCTCTACCTTCTTCACAGTCATTCTAGACAGCCTGGCCTAGGGCCTGAGGGCTTGCAGTGGTCAGAGGTCTGTTTGGCTTGGACACTGAAATGGCATTAGGCTGAAGCCAGCATAAAGATCTACCAACTCAAGTGATGATCCTCCAATATCCAATCACAAAACAACGATGATCTTGAAATCCTATAGTGACTCACAACTCAGAGCTAGCATTTGGTCTGAGCCAAAAGGCTGAAAGATATTGCATCAAAGTGCCACTGATATGCCCCTTCTTTAAATTATGGACAGCTGTCAAGGACAGAACAGATAGTCCCACACAGTTCTCAATGATAGAGTTAAAAATCACATACCACCAGGTTTATTCAGAAGTACAAGCTTTCAGAGGGCAGCTTCTTCATCAGGTAGCTGTGTAGCAGGATCATAAGGCACAGAATTTATAGCAAAAGATCAATGAGTCATGCAACTGAAACAATATATTGAACAAACCTAGATTGCTGTTAAGCTGAAAGTGTGTTGCTGGAAAAGCACAGCAGGTCAGGCAGCATCCAAGGAACAGGAGAATCGACGTTTCGGGCATAAGCCCTTCTTCAGGAAGCAGGCATGTTGGTGCATCTGGATGAGTGTGTTTGTGTGCATGGTAGAGTATGCGGGAGTGCGATGGAATAGAAGTCTGTGAGAGGGTGTGCGCGTGCGAGGGTGTGTGTGTGTGTGTGCTTGTGTGCATTTGAGAGTGTGTGCGCATAGTGCAGTGGGGTCACCTGTAGCGTAACATGAACCCAAGGTCCCGTTTGAGGGCATACTTGTGGGTACCAAAGTTGGTTATCAGCCTCTGCTAGGCCACTCTGCCTTGTTGCGTATCCCGATGTCCACCTAGGGGATGGTCACCCAAGGAATCAGAGGCTGAATGCCCCGACCACTGAAGTGTTCCCCAACTGGAAAAGAACACCCCTGTCTGGCGATTGCTTCGTGGTGTCCATTCATCCGTTGTTGCAGTGTCTGCTTGGTCTCCCCAATGTACCATGCCTCGGGGCATCCTTGTCTGCAATGTTGGACGAGTCACGAGTACCTGCAGCGTACATGGTGGTATCCATATCGAAACTCTGACACATCTTGCAATGGTTGCCATGACAGGGTTGTAAGGTAATGTGGTCCATGTTGTCCTGAAGGCTGGGCAGTTTGCTGCGAACAACAGTCTGTCTAAGGTTTGGCGTTTGTAGTGAAGGTGTAGGGAAGGTCTTGGCGAGGTGCTCATCCTCATTGATAATGTGTTGCAGTCTGCGAAGAACATGGCGCAGTTTCTCCACTCTCGGGAAGTACTGGACAATGAAGGGTACCCTATTGATCGCATCCCGTGTCTGTCTCCTAAGGAGGTCATTACAGTTTCTCGCTGTCGCACAACTGAACTGGTGATTGATGAATTGATCATCGTATCCTGTTCCTATGAGCGTGTCCTTCAGCATCTTCAGGTGTCTGTCGCGTTCCTCCTTATCTGAACAGATCCTGTGTGTGCGTAGGGCCTGTCTGTAGGGGATGGGTGTTTTAATATGCTTAGGGTGGAAGCTAGAGAAATGTAGCATCGTGAGGTTACCCATGCGTTTGCAGTAGAGTGAGATACTGAGGTGCCCGTCCTTGATGGAAATGCATGGGTAACATAAACAAAGGTCCCAGTTGAGGCCATTCTCATGGGTACAGAATTTGGCTATCAGTGTCATCAAACCAGCAGATAAAGGAGAAGCCATTGCTATTCAGAATAGAATGGACTACTGCAAGGAACCTTACCAACAACTGAACGAGAAACACTATAGAAAACTACCGATCAATCCAACCAAAGAAGACACCTGTGAACCAAACAGATTGATCAAGACTTTTGACCCAATCCTTCGGAGTTCTCTACCAGTCTCATCCCACGTACTTCTCGTGTAGGGGACTTCTATTGCCTTCCAAAGATAAGCAAAGCCAACGCACCATGATGTCTCGTCGTGTCAGGCAGTAGAACTTTGTGTGAGAACCTTTCTGGCTATGTCGAGGGCATCTTGAAACCCACTGAACAGGGGACCCCTAGCTTCTGTCATGACACGACAGATTTCTTACAGAAACTCAGTACCCATGGACCCGTCCTACCGGGTGCATTCCCCGTCACAGTGGTAGTTTCAGCACTCTACACCAGCATCCCCCACAATGACGGCCTCGCTGCAACAGGCTCGGTACTCAACAGTAACAACTGCCGATCTTCGAGCACCGTCCTGCGACTCATTCGCTTCAACATCGACCACAACATTTTCACCCTTGACAATCAATTCTTCATTCAGATACATAGAACAGCCATGGGGGCCAAATCTGCATCCCAGTATGCCAACATTTTCATGCACAAGTTCTTTGCTGCACAGGACCTCCAACCAACACTATACACCAGATATATTGATGACATTTTCTTCCTTTGTACCCATGGCGAGGAGTCACCAAAACAACTATACAGTGACACCAACAAGTTTCTTCTCATCATCAAACTTACCATGGACAAACTTTAGTACCTGTCTCATTCTTGAGCACACATATCTCCATCAAGGATGGGCACCTCAGTACCTCATTCTACCGCAAACCTGTGGATAACCTCACAATGCTACATTTCGGTGGCTTCCACCTTAAACATATTAAAACAGCCATCCCCTACGCCTACACAGGATCGGTTCATATGAGAAGGAATGTGATGGAAACCTGAAGGTGCTGAAGGATGCCCTCGTAAGCAACAGACACTCAACTCGGTGATCACTAGTTCGGACGTGCCTTTGCAAGAAAGCGTAATGACCTCCTCAGGAGGTAGACACGGGATGCGACTCATAGGATACCCTTCGCTGTCCAGTACTTACCGGGAACACATTATTGATGAGGATGAACATCTCGCTAGGACCTTCCCTACATCTCCACTTCTCACCTTTAAACAACTGCTGAACCTTAAACAGACCATTTTTCGCAAACTGCCCAACCTTCAGGGCAACATTGATCACATCACCGTACAACATTGTCACAGCAAACACTGCAAGACATGTCAGAGTGTTGACATGGACACTACCATTACATGTGGGGACACCACCCACCATGCAGGCAAGGATATCCCCAGGCATGGTACAATGGATAGACCAAGCAGATGCTACAACAATGAATGAATGGATACTGCACAACAATGGCCAGACAGGAGTGTTACCTCCCAGTTGGGAAACACTTCAGTGGTCGGGGCATTCAGCCTCGGATCTTCAGGTGACCATCCTCCAAGGTGGACTTCAGGATACGCAACAACGCAGGGTGGGAGAACAGAGGCTGATAGCCAAGTTCAGTACCTATAAGGATGGCCTCAACCAGGACATTAGGTTCATGTCACACTACAGGTGACCCCACTACACTATACACATGCGTGCGCGCGCACACACACTTCTACGTACTCATAGAACATAGAAGAATACAGCGCAGTACAGGCCCTTCGGCCCTCGATGTTGCGCCGATCCAAGCCCACCCAACCTACACTAGCCCACTATCCTCCATATGCCTATCCAATGCCCGCTTAAATGCCCATGAGGGAGAGTCCACCACTGCTACTGGCAGGGTGTTCCATGAACTCACGACTCGCTGAGTAAAGAACCTACCCCTAACATCTGTCCTATACCTACCACCCCTTAATTTAAAGCTATGCCCCCTTGTAATGGCTGACTCCATACGTGGAAAAGGATTCTCACTGTCGACCCTATCTAAACCTCTAATCATCTTGTACACCTCTAATCAAGTCACCCCTAAACCTTCTTTTCTCCAATGAAAACAGCCCCAAGTGCCTCAGCCTTTCCTCATACGATCTTTCTACCATACCAGGCAACATCCTGGTAAACCTCCTCTGCACCCGTTCCAGTGCCTCCACATCCTTCCTATAGTATGGCGACCAAAACTGCACACAATACTCCAGATGCGGCCGCACCAGAGTCCTATACAACTGCAACATGACCTCAGTACTCCGGAACTCAATTCCTCTACCAATAAAAGCCAGTATGCCATATGCCTTCTTCACCGCACTATTTACCTGGGTGGCAACTTTCAAAGATCTGTGTACATGGACACCAAGATCCCTCTGCTCATCCACACTACCAAGTATCCGTCCATTAGCCCAGTACCCCATCTTTTTATTACTCTTACCAAAGTGAATCACCTCACACTTAGCTACATTGAACTCCATTTGCCACCTTTCTGCCCAGTTCTGCAGCTTATCTATATCCCGCTGTAACCTGCCACATCCTTCTTCACTGTCTACAACTCCTCCGACTTTCGTATCATCCGCAAACTTGCTCACCCAACCTTCTAACCCCTCCTCCAGGTCATTTATAAAAATAACAAACAGCAATGGTCCCAAAACAGATCCTTGCGGAACACCGCTAGTGACGGCACTCCAAGATGAACCTTTGCCATCAACTACTACCCTCTGTCTTCTTCCAGCCAGCCAACTCCTAATCTAAACCGCCAACTCACCCTCAATGCCATACCTCCGTATTTTTTCCAGTAGTCTACCATGGGGAACCTTATCAAACGCCTTACTAAAATCCATATACACCACATCTACCGCTTTCCCCTCGTCCACCTCCTTAGTCACCTTCTCAAAGAATTCAATAAGGTTTGTGAGGCATGACCTGCCCTTCACAAAACCATGCTGACTATCCTTGATCACATTATTCCTATCCAGATGTTCATAAATTCTATCCCTTACAATTCTGTCTAAGATTTTGCCCACAACCGAAGTGAGACTCACCGGCCGATAGTTACTAGGGTTAGCCCTACTCCCCTTCTTGAACAAGGGAACCACATTTGCTAGCCTCCAATCTTCTGGCACTACTCCTGTAGACAACAAGGACATAAAAATCAAGGCCAATGGCTCTGCAATCTCCTCCCTTGCTTCCCAGAGAATCCTAGGATAAATGCCATCAGGCCCAGGAGACTTATCTATTTTCACCCTTTCCAGAATTTCCAACACCTCTTCTCTACATACCTCAAAGCCATCCATTCTACTTAATTGTGACTCAGTATTCACATTGACAACAATGTCCTGTTCCTGATTGAATACTGACGAAAAGTATTCATTCAATGTCTCCCCAATCTCTTCAGCCTCCACACGCAACTTCCCACTACTATCCTTGACTGGACCTATTCCTACCCTAGTCATTCTTTTATTCCTGACATACCTATAGAAAGCTTTAGTGTTTTCCCTAATCCTACCAACTAAGGACCTTTCATGTCCCCTCCTTGCTGCTCTTAGCTCTCTCTTCAGGTCCTTCCTGGCTACCTTATAACTCTCAATCGCCCCAATTGAACCTTCACGCCTCATCTTTACATAGGCCGCCCTCTTCCATTTAACAAGGGATTCCAATTCCTTATTAAACCACGGCTCCCTCACACGACCCTTTCCTCCCTGCCTGACGGGTACATACTTATCAAGGACACTCAATAGTTGCTCCTTGAACAAGCTCCACATATCAATTACGCCCTTGCCTTGAAGCTTACTTTTCCAAGCCACACATCCTAAGTCATGCCTCACCGCATCATAATTTCCCTGCCCCCAGCTATAACTCTTGCCCTGTAGTGCACACTTATCCCTCTCCATCACTAGAGTAAAAGTCACCGAATTGTGGTCACTGTCCCCAAAGTGCTCACCTACCTCTAATTCTAACACCTGGCCTGGTTCATTACCCAGAACCAAATCCAGTATGGCCTCACCTCTTGTTGGCCTATCTACATATTGTGTCAGGAACCCTCCTGCACACATTGAACAAACACTGACCCATCTAACGAACTTGAGCTATAGCTTTCCCAATCAATATCAGGAAAGTTAAAGCCCCATAACAACCACCCTATTACTTTCACTCTTCTCTTGAATCATCCTCGCAATCCTTTCTTCTACGTTTCTAGGACTATTAGGAGGCCTGTAAAAAACTCCTAACAGGGTGACCTCACCTTTCCTATTCCTAACCTCAACCCAAACTACCTCAGATGGCAAGTCTTCATCCATCGTCCTTTCCACAGCTGTAATACTATCTTTGACAAGCAAGGCCACACCTCCCCCTCTTTTACCCCCACCTCTGACCCTACTAAAACATTTAAACCCTGGAACCTGCAACAGCCAATCCTGTCCCTGTTCTACCCATGTCTCCGTAATAGTCACAACATCGAAGTCCCAGGTACCAACCCACGCTGCAAGTTCACCTACCTTATTTTGTATACTTCTTGCATTGAAGTATACACACTTCAAGCCACTTTCCTGTTTACAGGCACCCTCCTTTGAAATTGATGCCATGTTCCTAACCTCCCTACACTCCAGGTCCTGCACCCTAAAGCTACAGTCTGGGTTCCCATGCCCCTGCAGAGTTATGCTCATGCAGACTCTCTCTCATACACACACCCTCTCACAGGCTTATAATCTGTCACACTCATGCACACACACATACACACACTCTCCCTCGCATGCATACAAACACATATACATACATATAAATCTATGGGGTGAATTTGCATTTGCAGAATTGTATTTGCAGATACATTCTATTCTGTTCAAAAAGCGCACCATCTGCAGGCAGTCAATGTAGCAGTCAATTCACGTAACATTTCTACTTTGGAAATAGAACCAGTCTGGCTCAAGATTGGGATACCAACAGACTCTAACCTCACTCCTTTAATGTTTTATCTGAACTGAGATGCCACTTCTATTTTATAAAACCTTAAGTTATCTTGAGAATGTGATTGGAAAGTAGTTCTGGGATTTATATATTAATGAACCAAAACTTGCAACCCATTCTAAAAGATGCAAGACTTAACAGCAATCTAGGTTTGTTCAACGTATCCCGAATTTGGTTATAGTACATTTTTCCCCTGTATCCAAGTCATTAATCTTGACTGTTGAAAAATAGTAAATAGTTGTAACCCAAGGATCAAGTAAAGGGAAGGAGTACTGGGCGAATGGTAGATTCTTGATATTATAGATGAGTAGAGAGATCTCGGTGTCCATGTACATAGATCCCTCAAAGTTGTCACCCAGGTTGACAGGGCTGTTAAGAAGGTATATAGTGTGCTAGCTTTTATTAATAGAGGAATTGAGTTTCAGAACCATTAGGTAATGCTGCAGCTCTGGTGAGGCTGCACTTGGAGTATTGCGTGCAGTTCTGGTCACCGCTTTATTGGAAGGATGTGGAAGCTTTAGAAAGGGCTCAGAAGAGATTTACTAGGATGTTGCCTCGTATGGAGGGAAAGTCTTATGAGGAAAGGTTGAGGGACTTGAGGCTGTTTTCATTAGAGAGGAGGAGGTTGAAAGGTGACTTAATTGAGATAATCAGAGGGTTAGATCGGGTGGACAGTGAGAGCCTTTTTCCTAGGATGGTAATGGCTAGCACGTGGGGGTATAGCTTCAAATTGAAGGGTGATCGATATAGGACAGATGTCAGAGGTAGTTTCTTTACTCAGAGAGTAGTAGGGATGTGGAACACACTGCCTGAAACAGTTATAGACATGCCAACTTTACGGGCATATATAGTCATTGGATAGGCATACAGACGAGAATAGAATGATGTAGGTTAGGTGGGCTTTAGACTGGTTTCACAGGGTGGTGCAATATCGTGAGCGGAAGGGCCTGGACTACGCTGTAATGTTTTATTGTGCATTGTTTCAGTTGCATGACACAGACCTTTTGCTATAAATTCTGTGTCTTATGCTCCGGCTCCACAGCTACCTGATGAAGGAGCAGCGCTCTGAAAGCCAGTACTTCCAAATAAACCTGTTGGACTATAACCTGGTGTTGCATTAACTTTGTCCACCCCAGTCCAACACTGGCACCTTCACCTCAATGATAAAGTGGGTTTAATCATTAAGTGGCTGATCTATTAATTATACAAACACAAACCTGATTTGAATTTTATGCTGCCTTTGTTAATTGCACCAAGATTACACTAGAAATATTAAAATCGAACTTGAATCTGAAGAAAATTAGGCCAGAATTTCAATTGCTAACACTAACCAGAACTGAACAAACGCGGTTGTATAAAGATTAGGCTCCAGGATTCTCAAAATTGATCATGATGCATTATTGTTGGTTCCCCTTTGCTCTGACCAATATTTAACACTAATCGTCATCGCTAACAGTTTATCGGATCATAAAATTATTCTCTATTGGACCTTACTATGTGCAAGGCAAGCTGATTTGTTCAATGTCACAATTCTCCCCTCTAAATAGCACTGTGAATGTACCTACTCCCCGAGAAGGCAGAGGTTCAAGGCGGCAGGCCACCACTACCTTCTCTGTGGCAATTAGGGACGAGCAATAAATGCGAGCCTAGGCAGCAATGCCCACATCCCCCACAAGAATAAAAAACAATCACTGAAATGTAATTCAGTAAGCTCATCAGCACTTGGGGATATCCTGGGGGCATGAAAAGAGCTGTACAAATAGGAGTCTCTTTTTCTGCACCCAGTCTTTAATTAAATACTTATATATCTGAATGTAGGAATATCCACTGCGTTGTCCTTGCTTTGCATTTGTAGATAACATATTCCAGAACTTAGAAAAATAAGATCATTTGAGACTTCAGGGGGTGGCTATCTGCACTTTAGAGGGTCACCCCAGTCCAGGTCTGCATCTCATGTTCTGCATTATGAGGCACAGCCAAGGAGGAACTGGCATATTTTCAGTGGTGGTGGTGGAAGAGACTTTAGAGACAGTGACTGTTTACAACCAGAGAATCCTTCAAGATGATGATCTTTGAGAATTCATCCCTAATTATAAACACTGGGAAGAAACAAACTTGTCTGACGTTTTAAAATATACACTACAACTCTGGGAACTATGTAAAAATTAAATACGTTTAAACACTGGACTATTTGATGTACATAAAGCAAAAAAATTTAAACTGGTTCACTTTACTTGAACTCAACATGGATTAGTAGTCCAGCCTTTTAATTGAAGAAACACTTGCAAAATAATAGTTTGGTTACGCTCACCATTACTGAATGTCCTCCTCGTTACTTCCCACAATACAAGTCCAAATGCCCAGATATCCACTCGTTTGTATGCATCAAAACAGTCAACTTGAATAGATTCTTCAAGTACTTCTGGAGCCATATACCGTTTGGTACCCACTTTAGGATTATTCCCAACATCTAACTGATTGTTGGTTTGAGAATGCATCACTGCTAACCCTATAAAAAGATATGTCAATTAATACAGCACGCATGCCAAATCAATCTTTTGTTTGAAAACAAAGAGGTTAAAAGGCTCGTACTCACCGAGATCAGCAATGCAACAATGCAAGTTCTTTTTGACTAAGATATTTTTGCTTTTCAGGTCTCTGTGAGCAATTGCAGGCTTTCCCTCAGTTCCAAAAATTTCATTGTGGATATGCACCAGACCATTGGCTATAGATAAGGCAAAATTCAGGCAAACTACAGTGTCCACTGCATTTCGCTGTAAATAGTCATACAGGGAACCGTTCTCATGATAATGTGTGATTAGCCAAAGCTGGGTGCTAGAATTCCTTGATGTCATGTCAGAAGCAATGAAACCTAAAAAAGTAAAAATGAAGGATAATGATTGCTTTTAATTCTTGGAAAATGTACAAGAAATATAAAACAATATGAATGCAATTAAGATGCAAGTTATTTAAAAATAAACAAACTACTGCAGAATACCTTAATATATCCCTATATTAACAGCACTGTTTTGCTGCCAATAGATGATAAAGTTCACAAAATACAAAGTTTTTTCTTACTTTAGTTGACCCTTTCTGACATGAGGAAAATATTAAATTTACTTTTTATATGATTTCTTATTGTATCTGTACTTCATTTTGGATCTTGACATCTTTTTAAACTCCCAATCAGCTTGCTTGAAATCACGAAACTTGCATGACTACAAGTACTTTATGAAGATTCCGTCTTGATATGAAATATAAAGATCACAATGTTAACTGAAGACTCTGTTCTCTTCATTATTTCTCTTTGTCCGTGCCACTTTCATACAAATTTCACTGAAATCCTTCTCAATCATTTTACAATCCATCAATAAAACTAAATCTTTTTCTATAAGTTGTAAGGTGCCATTTCATCAACGTTGAGATGCTTGATGCTTATTTACATTTCAGCTCAAGACCTGAGCATTCGGTTATAAGCAATATTTATACTGAGTCACATACATGGTCAGAAAATGACACTTCAGTGACTCTTAAGCTGAAACATGACATCTATTACTAAGAACTTTCTGACATAAAGGAAAGGCCAAAAACCTGATTTGGAGAACCTTCTGGTATCATTTAGAAGCTCTCCTAGAAGCTGATATTCAGGATATTGATTCCTATTTTAATGAACTTCTGCTATATGTTATGTGTTGCACGTTTGTTTCCTCACTTTACACTGTTATCAGGCAGAGGAACATGGAATGTCAGCACCTGCACTTCCTATCCCTGAAGATTATGCAGGTCCACGGTAGGTTCTAAACAAGGCAACCTGAAGGCAGCTCTCTCAATCCTCTTCTCTGCTCACATGTTGATGGCTGCATCCTTTGCTCACATCTTTCATACTTAGTATAAATGTGAAGGGACACAAATAAGGGGACCTGGTAGTCAAAATTTTACTTTGAAATGATATAGATCCAGCAGAGAACTATTTTTAGGTACTAATTATAATAGTATTGCACAGATATAATACAGTACCTTTTGAGGAGGTATTTGCAGATAAAACACGCTTACTGTTATGTTTCATTTTTGGTAGGGATTCTTCATTTCAGTAGATGATTATAAGGTGTAGGTCAAAGTATTCATGTTTTGTGCACAGAATACTAAAATCCCAAGAGGTGGATTGCATGGATATCTCCAGCTGCATACTGTGAGCAGCTGAAAAGTTACAGTCGCTTGAGGATCTCCCCTCTACTACAGTTTCCTTTAAAAAAAACCATTGTTCCAATATCAGCACTCTGGCAGGCCAGCATTTATTGCTCAACACTAGTTACACTTCAGGAGGTGGTGGTGAGTTGCTTCCTATAACTGCTGCAGTCCATTTGGTGTAAACATTCCTGCGATGCTATTCTGGAGGGAGTTCCAGGGTTTTGATCCAGTGATATTGAAGCAATATATTTCCCATTCAGGATGATGAGTGGTTTGGAGGTGAACTCGCAGGTGGATTCATTCCCATGTTTATGTTGCCATTGTCTTTCTAGTGGTCATAGGCTTCAAAGATACTCTGAAGAACCTTTGAATTTCTGCAGTGCATCTTGTAGATGGTTCACACTGTTTCTACTGAATGTAGGTAGTGAAGGGAATGATTGCTTGCAGAGCCAGTTACGTGGGCTACTATATCCTGGATGTAGTGTTCTAAGCTTCCTAAGTGTTCCTGGAGTGGCACTCACCTGGGCAAGTGGGTAGTGCGTCATCATACTTCTGTCTTGTGCCATATAGATGTTGGCCAGGCTTTGGGGAGTCAGGCAGTGAGAATCAGTGTAGAATTCCTAGGATCTGACCAGCTCTTGTAGCCACAATATTTATATGCTCATGCCAATCCAATTTTTGATTAATGGCAATCACAGGATGTTGACTGTGGGGGCATTTAGCAATGATAATGAGCGTTAAGGCTTTGGTTAGATTCTCTCATGCTGGAGATGGTCATTGACCGGCTTTCGTGTGGTGTAAATATTGCCACTTGTCAGCCCACACCTGGATATTGTCCATGATTGGAGCACTTGGAGATATAGACTGTTTCAGTATTTAAGGAGATACAAAAATGGATGAACATTGTGCAATCAGCAGCAAGCACTCCCACTTCTGACATTATGATTGAGGGGAGGTCACTGATGATACAGCAGAAAATGGTTGGGCCGAGAACAATACCCTGAAGAACTCCTGCAGAGATGCCCGAGTTCCAACAACCACAACTATCTTCCTTTGTGCTAGTTATGACTCCATCCAGTGGAGAGTTTTCCCACATCATCTTGGCTAACTGTGTGGTAGATACACAGTATCTTCAGGAATCTTGACAAAATGTTATCTGGGCCTAAAGCCTACATAGCATCCACTGTGTTCAGCCATTTTTTCTTTGTATCACATGGAGTAAATCTAATTGGATGAAGATGGGCCCGTGTGATGCCAGGGACCTATGAAAGAGGCCTGCACTTAAAACCATTACGTCCTGACTAGTCATTTGTTGTGGGCAACAGCTACTGATGTGTTGTTTTAATTGTCGTTTCACTGTATGCAGGGTTGCCATGTTTGGAAGTGCACTCATGTTGTGATTTTAACACCTTTTGGCTTATATTGTTAATAATGCTAGCATTATGGCTTAGATTTCAATTACTTCAGCTGCCACACGTGCAAATGTGCCTCCAGTTCTTTTCACGGATGCTGTCTGGCTTGCTGTGTTTACAGCATTTTGTTTTCATTTTTATAAATGAAGTTAGCTACTTTGCTGGTATTCTCACATGGCAAGGTAGCTGTTATTACTGCATGAATATTCATCTCAAGCAACAGGCATCTTCTTCTCCTTTTACTTGATGTCTTACTTGCTTTACTGAATTTTATACTGTCTATCATGAAAATCAGTTTGAATTTCACAATGTGCATCAAAAGCAAGGGTATATATAAACTATTTCTCACCTAATATATTCTCATGGCGAAGAAGAACAGTATTATAAATTTCAGTCTCTCTAAACCAAGATTTCTCATCTCTAGATGAGAAGATTTTCACCGCAACATTTTCTCCTTGCCATTGGCCTCTCCAAACTTCTCCATAGCGACCCTTTCCTGTTTAAGGTGGGGAGAAAAGGAAGCTTGTTTTAGTAGTTGTTTGGCTATATTTTGTGATGCAGATATTTATTGTGCGTTGGTAAAGAAATCATACTTCCTTTTCTGAGCTCTTTAGGCTGAACCAACAATTTAAGATCCAGATGTTGATCAAAAACTTATAACCACTTTCAACAGAAATTTATAACCACTTTTCCATAGAAACATTGTGGGGTTGTCAATTTATCTTACATTTTCTAGTTCTCAGTTGTACGCAATAATGTTGGAAATAAAGCTGAATTCCAGAAAAGCATCAAGCAAATGATCAGATTAACAGATATGGGGCAACAAATAGCATGTTTAGATACAGTGGGGCAAAAGCAAAATGAAGACAAGGCAGTGGAGATCTAAAATAAATAAGCCAACTGGTAAACAGAGTAACCTGAATTCTAGCAATTTCCTAAATTTGGCACAGATATATCATATCTATAATGCATATTGATATTTTATCATACCTAGACCTATTACACAAGTACTTTAATACATAAACCAGTTGCCACAAGTATTTTATATTGTGCCCTGTAAACATCAGTTGAGTTTCTAACAGTTTTGGAGCATGTTACTCTCGAGTATTGGTTTTGTTCAGTGTCACTAACTGTTCATTCCCCCATAGATTTGGTTGGGACATTCAGGTGGCTTTTTATCCCTTATATTTATTACTTTGAGGAACAATTTGAAACTGCCACCTTTATAAAGTTTGCCATTTGGTATCTGCTGTTATCTTTAGCTTTGATGATATATTACAATTAGAGTTTTTACAATACAACTGTTTTTTTAAATCTCTGTGGTTGTGATTTCTATTGATAAGCCCATTCCATAATTCATGATTTGGGGATACACAGGGGAAAAAAAAGATTTCAGAATTTGTTTTAGCATATCACAAATTGTTACAAAATATCAACATTTAATATTTGAACAAACCTTGAAATTTTGTTTGCTCAGTTTGCTCAGATTCTTTATTAGGAGAGCAAGGAAACAGTGTAAATGTGTGTGTGCTGGATGTTTTGCTTTACTGTCGGGATTATAAAATTTGACTTCTTAATAGTTAATACGTTAAAAGCTGGTTAATGTGTGTAAACATATTTGCCCTCTTAATATGAGGACTTTTTATTTATGCAGATAAAACTTTTCTAGATGTTTGGCATGTTAAACCAAAACCTTACACTTCTGCAAACATTTGGCCATTTTGTAAGGAGCAGTAAAAGCTTTGGAAACTGGTTTCGGCAAATTCCTGTCTAACTGGGTTGATCATTTTTACAGTAGAGTGCCTGTAATGTTTTCCAACTCAAATACCAAAAAACCTAGTTTTTATTCTTTTATTAATTTGTACTTCATTAAATTTAAAATTGTTTATCCATTTTCTGCTCTCAATCCATTTTGAAAACCACACCTTCTATGGACATTTGAATAGTTACAAGGGCTGCTGTCAATGGGCATAAGTGACAGTGACAAACAAGTCTGTCATCAACAATCTCTAAAAGAACAATATAGTTTGCTAATTCCAGCAAACTAACTGAAATGTCCATATTCTTGCTTGCCCAGTGACATAGCCAAAAAGTCTATTTTATGTAAACATTATTCAAGTTAAACAGTTTCTTGTTCAGTGGGAGAATAAAGGACTACAGGGAAAACGCAGGAAAGTGGTGCCAAAGAATGTTGGATCAGCCATAATGTTACTGAATGACACAGCAGGGGCCGAATGTTCCTATTTCTTTTGGTCTTACAATCTAAGCTGCATCTTGCTTTACTCACCTACACATTCCATTAAAGTAATTTGTCTGGCAACTGTGCGTTGTACTAAAAACGGCAAACCCGATCCACTGCCTGATGTACGAGAGTGATCAAGCAAATCCTAAGAATAAAGAATAAAAAAACAATATAGAAGTGGAAATCAGTAATATCTGGTTACAATACTTTAGAGTCATATTTGAAGTCTGGCCTAAATAATATCTTCACAACAGTTCTCTTGGGATTTAGTTTATGTTGAGTCAGAGGCGGAGAAGACATTGGGACATCAAAACAAAGATTAACGTAGCATGCCACAAGCTGATTTTTAAAAAGGCAATATTAGTTACCAAGAGATAACTGAATAGAAAGTCTGATATCTTAAAAACTTATTCCTTGCTGATTCCCCACTCTCCGGAACTCATCTTCACTAAAACTGAGGTGAGAATTAAATGGTACAATTAAGTTAGCTGATTTTGCAAGAAATTTGAACACAGTTTTGAAAGCAAGCATGCAAGGTGACAGAAGGCTCTTTTTCAAAGGTGGCAAATAATAATCACACCAGAAAAGTGCCAGGCTATGACTATCCAATGAGAGAACATAACCACCATCTGTTGACATTCAATGGCATTACCATTGTTCAATCCCCTGCTCACATCATTCTTAGAGTTACCATTGACTGGAAACTGAACCAGACTTGCCACATAAATACTGTGGCTCCAAGAGCAAGTCACAGGCTAGGAATCCTGGAGCAAGTAACTGACTTCATGACAACCCTAAAGCCTGCCTACCATCGACAAAGCACAAGTTAGGAATGTGATACGTTGCTCCCCAATTGCCTGTAGGAGTGTAGTTCTAACAACACTCAAGAAGCTTCACACCATCCAGGACAAAACATTTGATTGGCATTAAATCCTCAAACATTCAATCCTTCCACCACCAACGCCCAGTCGAAGCAGTGCGTACCATCAACAATAAGCAGGGCTCCTTCGATTTCACCTAGGAAACACACAATCACTACCATCTAGAAGGTCAATGGCAATGAAAGCCAACTTCTCCAACCTTTTTAAGTTTTCATCCTTGGAACCAATTTGGTTAATCTTTTCTGCAGTCCCTATAAGGCTGCGGTGTTCAAAAGTGTACATAATGATCCAGCTGAGTGCTTTATGCAAGTTTAACACAAGTTCCTTGTTTTTCCCTGCTATGCTCATCTTAATAAAGCCTTGGATACTGTTTGCCTTATTAAATGTTCTCAGTCTCTCTCACTCTCTTTAATGATGTACATTTACATTTGGGTTGTGTGGCTCCTGCACACCTTCAGAATTGTACTCTGTTACCTTTCCCTGTTCTTCCTACCAAAAAGAATCACTTCTCTGCATTAAATCTAAACTTCAACTTGTCTTTTGAAGTTTAGATTTCCTTTTGAAGCTCTATACTATCCACTACGCTTCACAATATTTACAAGTTTTACATCATTCACAAACTTTTGACATGTTCGCAAACATACAGATCATTAATATAAGAGGAACAGCTAGGTCCTAACACCAATCCTTGTGCAACTCCATTATAAATCTTCCCTCAATCTGGAAAAGAGCAAAATTCATTTCCATTTGTTACAGTTCCTTTTATCCCATGAACCATGACTTATGAACTAAGTCTGTTGTGAAAAACTCTTATCAAATACGTTTTGAAAGTCCATATGTAGTACATGAACACCATTACACCCTTCTCCCTGTCTGCTAGCTCAAAAAACTCAAGGAAAGTTTAACCATAGTTGGCGAACTTATTTTTATGAGAAGGTGTAACATCTGCAATTCTCCATACCCCTAGCACCAAGCCTGCATCTAAGGAAGCTTGGATAATTTTGAACAATGCCTCTGCATTTTCCACAGTCACTTCCCTCACTATCGTTGGAACCATCTCATTTGGTCCTAGTGTCTCATCAAAATTTATGTTGACAGCCTATCCAGTGCCATCACGTATCAATTTTAAACCCTTCACATGCCTGAATCACCTTGTCGCCAAGCATTTCTTTGACGGTATCTCCATCTTTAGCAAAAATAGATGTTCAGATATTCATTTAGGACACCAGTCATGCCTTTGCCCAAATCCCCTTTTTGGTCCCTATTCAGGCTCACTCCCGCTTACCACCATTTCTAGATTTATGTGCCCATGAGCACAATTAAACCTAAGAATTTCATTTTAAAAACAGAGAAATTGAAGCTTGCTATGGTCTTTAAAACTTATTTTTATGGCATTTGACACTGAACCCCATTCACTGAAGGCTACAAACTGTACTTTGACAAACTAATTACATACCAAAGTAGTGACTAACCATCTTATAGTGTAGCTGCAGTCTACATCCTTTTCATATTGAAACACCTATTTGGTTCACGAAAGTTTAACAACAAAAAGGAACTGATTACCGCAAGTGTACTATCTCCCACATTGGAAGCTATAAGGCCATCAATTGCTCCATTTTCAGCATCATGGGCATGTAACCGTTGCATCCTATTCTGGTGAATTTTGCGGCAAATCAAGACAGCAACCACAGACAAAACTACCAGCACTATGACTGGACTAACTACAAAAATGATTAATGTCTCCACACTGTAGTCGATTGGTTCTTCCTTTGGTGCTGAAACAAAAAGAAACAAAAATTAATAAAACAATCCATTTTCATTCTGTTAATGTTGATGGTTTTAATGGTTTTCTTAAAAGAAATAACATTTCTCTCAGAGAGTATGTATAATCCCACATACATATCAAAGGAGATGCTAGGACAGTGTTATTTTTCAATTATGTTTTAGAGAAGTTCCTTGGGAAAAAGGATTCCTTGGCATGCATAGCAAAAGAGAAAAGTGTTCAAAGTTAAAAATCACACAACACCAGGTTATAGTCCAACAGGTTTAATTGGAAGCACTAGCTTTAGGAGTGCTGCTTCTTCATCAGGTGGTTGTGTAGAATAAGATCATAATACGCAGAATTTATAGCAAATGTTTACAGTGTGACGTAACTGAAATTATATATTGAAAAAGACCCAGTTTGTTTGTTAAGTATCTCATCTTTTAGAATGACCACATTGATTTCAGTTCTTTCATCTGTAAATCGCAAAACCTTTTAAAAAGTTACATTCTCAAGTGAACTTTAACAATTGGTGGCATGTCGGCTCAGACAATGCATTGAAGGTGTGAGCTGCTCTGTGAGGGACTGTCTGTGCCACAACAGTCAGACTGATTCTAATCCAAAAAACAGATTTACAGTGCTTCCAAATAAACCTGTTGGACTAGAACCTGATGTGTGATTTTTAACTTTGTACAACACTGGCATCTCCAAATTGAGAAAAGCGTTAACTGCAATCAAAGCATTTGAAAATGGAAAGCAAGAATGAAGGATTGAGATCTGGGCTGGTGGCTTGGAATCACTTACTTTTTAATTTTGAAATGAAATGTGGGTACTGCAGGCAAGGCTGGCAATTGCTGCCCATCTCTGATCATCATTTCAGAGGGGAATTAAGGATCAGCTACAGTGCATTGGGTTTGGCGTCACATTTAGGACAGTGTATTTAAAATTCGCAGATTTCCTTTCTACACTACATCAGGATACAGTGAACTAGTTAGGATTTTACAACAAATGATACTTTCAGGATCACCATTACTGACATTAGCTTTCAATTCCAGATTAATAAGATTCAATTTAAATTGCACCAACTGTCATGGTGCTAATTGAGCCATGTTCCCAAAGCGTTTGCCTGAGCCTTTGGATTACTAACCCAGTGATATTACTAAGAGGCAACCATATTACTGTGAACCCTAGTGAATAAGGAATACTTCAAAGTTCATCCAAGATCAACCTGCCTATTGTCTCTACTATCTGCAGCAGCTTAGCCAGTTTCCAAACCAGGTCAATAATTGGCTGTCAATTCTCCTGTCCACTACTTTATGCACAGTTTCAAAAATTAGATTCATCTAGTACAATCTATTCTTTACAAACACAAAATGCTGTTAAATAGAAACATACGTTTAAAAAATACAACTGATTTTCATGTGTACGTCACTCCTAAAATATCACAGGTGAGCAAGAAAGCGGATTTCACGAGGAATAAACAGTACTAAGGTTGCTATACATCGCAGCTTTGAAATGAATGTTAATATAAATGGATAATTGGCATTGCATTCTGACTAATGTAGTCGATTTGCATATTTCAAATGTGGACACTGGGGATTTTACTCAAGCATGGTTAGACAAGAAATTTGCAGTTTCTTTTAAAGATTCTTTATCTCCCAGGGTTTTGTTCACAAACTTTATTGATGTTGCTTTGGGTTTACAGATTCTGAAATCTAAACACAGTAAAATTGCTAAGAACTATTTAACATTTTCTTTTTCTCTACATCTTTTCAACATTATCCTTCAAGAATCTATATGGTCTTCCAACAGATATCTACTAACATAGCTAAATGCCGACCTTTCTTCTCACTAATCTGTCGACTTGCAGCCTCACCTGCATTTGAACTCACTTTCTTGTGTTTACCCCGTTACTTGCAATCTCTGCAAATCCTTAAGCCACCTTCTTACTACAGCCTTTCAATGTGCGTCCTCTGGACTCTCACTGAATCTTTCACTCCCAACTCTTTTGCTTGCTGCTTTACTTCAAAGGTGGGTTGGGAGGGGAAAAAGTCAGATGGCAGCAAGACGGTAGGTTAGGAAGAGGGGAAGATCTCAAACTGGAGAATTGGCATCAAGGGAACACCGAGTGGGAAAGGCAGCTTCAAAATATGCCATTCAGGTCATGCAGTCTTATGTCTGACGAGCCGGAAACTACTGTAAAATGAAGGTCATGATGGCAAATGAAAAAACTGGGTAGAACGATCATGAGAGTGAAAGAATACTATTTGGAATTAGAGAATTTCTGCAGTATGGAAGCATGCCATTTGGCCCATTGAGTCCACACTGCTCCTCTGAAGAGCATTTCATCCAGACACCACCCTCCCCACCCTATCCTTGTAATCCTGCATTTCCTTGAGGCAAGTTATATGAGGAACACTTCCATTCAGTCCACAAGCATGACTATGACTTTCTAGGCTGTTGCCAGTTCCACATACCAACTTACTCTCAAGCTCACGTTTACATCTCAGGCCTGCTAAACCATTTCACGCAAGCTCAAGGAACGATATCCCATTGACCAAATTTGGGAATTTGTTACTTTATGAATTTAATATCAAGTTCAACAGGTTCAGACCATAAACTTTTATCTGATTGATAGTTTTCTTTTCAGTGTTTGTATCTTGTTTTGCATGTTTTTGCTTTCAGTCAGGCCTGACCTTTATTCTGCTAGTAACACCTACTCTGGACTAATGCGTTGTTACTAAAATAACATCCACTCACTATGCCTTTGTTCCACAATAGTTCTGACTGTTAATTTTTCTTGCCTGTTCTTGTCCTTCCCATTCTGTTCAACTTGACCTCCATCCAATTTTAGCAACAACTTGAAACCATCACATTTCCAATTCTTTAGTTTTGAAAAATCATTATTGGACTTAAAACATTAACTTTGCAGATAGAGCTCGACCTGCTGAGTTTCACCAACACCTTTTATTTGAAGTGGGGTCTTACTGTACAATAAAATCCATGTACTCTTGCTAAGTAGTAAGGCATTTCTGTAATTTTGCAGCTCAAATCAGAGACAGTCAAATGATTTTAGAACCTGTATAGATTTCAATTAACCGTAGTAATGTAGGCAGGGAACATATAAAGACCACTAATTATTTGATTTGACACATTTTTGAGACTGCGAAGCTGCACATTGCTTCCTGTTATGTTGTGTTAATTAGAGATGTAGGAAAAGAATCAGCTATTAGAAACAAAATAAAATCACATTCTGAGATCAGTCACAGTAAGGGTTATGTGTCGTGCTTCACAGGCAATGCATCTGAGAAAGAGTATTAAAAAATTGTTACTGGAGGTCAGGACAATTACTTGCCTGCTCTGCTCACACTACATACCTACGGAGTATCCAGTCTTTGAAACACAACACTAAATAAATTATCTCACTGGTTGCCTTCAAACTACTGTCAGAATGGCATTCTGTTACCATCTGTGCAACATTCCAAGAGCTTTGAAAGGGTGTACAAACTGACTGCAACAGATTGCACATTCGTATATTCTTGCTTTACTTGCATATTTAACATTGTTCACGCAAAGGAAAACCCTTAAAGAATAAAAACTGCTGTAAAACCAGACAGTCAAGCTGGCCAATGTGTAAATTCAATAATCTTGGGCACAACCACTGCGAATAACACAAATTTCTTCTTCTCGCAGTTCAGGCTGTTTTGAAGTGCAAACCCCTTTTTCAATTTTTGCAGGCTATGATGCTTGTAAATATAGTAACATTACCGAACATTATGGTTAGGACAAAGCAACAGAGCTGAATCAAATCCGTCTTTCTATCTCTGTGTTCACAACACGGTAAAATTAAAGCCTTCAAAAACTCTCAAAATTGACCCAATGTTTCCTAACCAGTAAATAATTCCAGACACAGGTTTCTATCTTAAAACAAAAACTTAATTAATTAACAATATGGCAACTTTAATAGAGCAAAATTAAACAACAAAATAATCTAAATGATCTTTGCCTTAAGCCCAAAAGTCTTTGTTTTCAGCCCCATTCACAGAACAGATAGACAAACAAACAGTTAATGGATAAACAAAAGAAAATAACAAACTAGCTAGAGTATTTAAGTGGTTTTCATAATAAGTTGTTCCACAGAGATGGATGATGGCTTCTCGGTTAATTTTCTGTAGAACCTTTCAATCAGGAACCAACCTGCAATTACTTCCAGGCCTAGTCTCATGAACATAGATTGTTTAGTCTGTTTTCCTTTTAACACAAGCTGTTACCCATAGTCCAAAAGTCATCTTTAGCTCTCAGTTCCCAGCTCCAAATCAAAATTGATTTGTGGGCGGCACGGTGGCACAGTGGTTAGCACTGCTGCCTCACAGCGCCTGAGACCCGGGTTCAATTCCCGCCTCAGGCGACTGACTGTGTGGAGTTTGCACGTTCTCCCCGTGTCTGCGTGGGTTTCCTCCGGGTGCTCCGGTTTCCTCCCACAGTCCAAAAAAGATGTGCAGGGTCAGGTGAATTGGCCATGCTAAATTGCCCGTAGTGTTAGGTAAGGGGTAAATGTAGGGGTATGGGTGGGTTTCGCTTCGGCGGGTCGGTGTGGACTTGTTGGGCTGAAGGGCCTGTTTCCACACTGTAATGTAATCTAATCTAAAAAAAATCTAATCTAATCTAATAAAATAAAAGAAATAGGTTCTGCAAAGTTAACAATAAATGAATGGCAGAGGACTACTGGCAATGTCAAAGTCAGAAACACACCGGATAAGACCCATGGATGTTAATAGGATCTGCGTGCTATTTGGCAAACGTGCCAGTGGAATATGCTAAAGTGTTCAAGCAAACAATAACATATACATTTGTCCCATGTTTCTTGTTTAAAAAAAAACAAGAGATCCTAATCCTTACCTTGAGAAAGAAGAGGCATTGCTGTAATATTCCTGTTACACAGGCTTTCATTGCAGCACCGCACAACAGAACGTTCTGAGGGTAAGATCTTGCATAACATTTCAACTTTTTCAAGTGAATCAAAACAACCTTTCTGGTACACCGAAATATCTCCATTTTGTGTCACTGAAGCAAAACACCGTAGACCGCTGCATTCAGTCTTTATTCCACAGGTACTGCCCTCACATATGCATTGAAGACTTGAGCTTCCTTCATCTACACATTCACAGAAAAATAGATGGGCAAATTTTGCACAATGTTAGAATGACCAGAGACAACCTTTTCAGGCACTTCATTAAACTGAATATTTCAAACGTTTTTGTGATTAAGCAATCTTAAAAGTAAAAAATGTAAAATCTACTTTTATCACACTCAATTAAAGTCATCAAACTTACCTACAAGGAAAATAGTTTAAACATGAATTGAAACACACCTCCTTGGTCATGCAGGTGTACCTAAACATCTCTATTCTAACAAAATATGAATGATGCCCTAAAGATACTCCACATTTATGGGCTGAAATGTCATCATCCAAAACTGATGTATTTAATAATCATATTTTACAATTCTGGACCAGTACCAAAGTCTTCAACAAAATCGTTCATTGGTTTCACTTAGGTGGAGAATTTTTGCATTTTTTCTTATCAGGACAATTTAACATAGTATTTATATCTTCAACCAGCTTTTCCACAAGAAACTTTCCTTCATTACTGCCAGTGACCAAGCCATATCGAGTTAATAGGTACCAATGTTTGTCCAATGAAAGTCAAGGCAACGAACATTCAAAATTGGCCTCTCAAGTCAAATTTCTCAATAGGAAACCGAACGATTTATGAAAATGAACATTTTGCTAAAACTATACAAGGTATTAGAAAATTATGAACATTTTGAGTCCCTTACCTAAGGAAAGATACACTGGCACTGGAAGCAATTCAGAGAAGGTTCACTAGGCTGATACCACGTATGCAGCAACACTGAGGAGAGGCTAAGTTTGGGCTCATACTCATTGGAATTTCAAGAATGAGAGGTGACCTTGTTGAATATACAAGATTCTCAGGGAATTTGACTCGTTAGATGTGGAAGAGGCTTGGACAAGTGGGTATATTCTAGGAGTCACACTTTTAAATCAGAGATGAGGAAAAATTTATTCTCTCAGATAGTAGTCAATCCACAGAATTCTTACAGATTTATACAGCCTCAATCATTAAGTAGATTCAAGGCTGAGATGGATAAATTTTTAATCAGTAAAGGAATCAAGGATTATGGGGAACAGACAGGAAAGTGGAGTTGAGGATTGTCAAATCAGCGATGATCTTAATGAATCGCAGAGCAGATTCAATGGGCTGAATGGCCAGTTTCTGCTTCTACATCAAGATAGGCGGGATGTTACTCATACACCCCTACACATTAACAGCACAGAGCTGGGACAAGTGGAGAGTGTCAAGCTCCTGGGAGTGGTCATCCACAACAAGCATTCTTGAACTCATGTGGACACACTGGTTACAAAGGCCCAACAACGTCTCTTCTTCCTCAGGCAGCTGAGGAAATTTGGCATGACGGCGAATACCCTTGCCAACTTTTATAGATGCGCCATCTAGAGCATTCTGACTGGCTGTATCACTAACTGGTATGGCAACTGTACCATTCAAGATCGGAGACGGTTACAGAGTGGTGAACTTGGCCCCACCATCACAACGGTCAAATTCCCATCTATAGAATCCATCTACCAAGTCCGGTGTCAAGGAAAGGCCGCCAGCATTCTTAAAGATCCACCCCACCTTGGCAATGTTTTTCTACAACCTCTACCATCGGGGAGAAGGTACAGAAGCCTAAACACACACACCAGCCGGTTTGACAACAGTTCCTACCCTATTGTTAGAATACTGAATGGATTCACAAACTCTTAACATTCGCCTGTTTTTATTTTTGCCGCTGTTTACCTATGATTCACTTATGTATGCTACTTAACTATATGATCTATCTGTATTGCTTGGAAGACAAAGCTTTTCACTGTGCTCCGGTACACGTGACAATAAATTCAATTCAATTCAAGATCAGAAAGCTACGAAAGCTCAATCTGCAACAGCGTGAACAATCTGAGGGCAATCCGCAGATGTGAATGTAAACATTCCTTATGGACCAACAGGTCATCAAACAATCAATCAAACCCGATAGACCTGGCCTGTGAACATACCTGTATTGCTAGAAAGAACATCACAAATCAGTGACAAGCAAGGAAATTTAACAAGCTGGTATACAAATGCACTAAATCATCACTAATAGCAAATAATTCTATTTGAAAAGGATTCCATAGCTTAATTGGGAAGACAGGATGCCAGCAAAAGGCGTAAGACTACTGGGTGCACTGTGGTCCCGAATTTATTTTATCATTTATTCACAGGATGCGAATTTCACTAATTCAGCCAGGATTTATTGCCTACCCTTAACTGCCCTCAAAGTGGCGGTGAGTAGCTTTCTTAAAATGCTGCAATCAATGAAAACATGGGTAAAACCATATACTATTCCAGATGGAGCTCCAGGATTTTGACCCAATAGCAGTGTTGGGAAAGTGATGTCGATTTAAGTCAGGATGGTATGTAGTGTGGAGAAGAAATTTGAAGATATAGTATTCCCATGCAGCTGCTGCCCCTGTAAGCATTCAGGCCATGAGTTTAGAAGGTGCTGCCTCAAGGAGCTTTAGTGAGTTGTTGCAGTGCACCTTACAAATTGTGTCATTATGTCTCACTGAGGAAGGGAGTGAAAACTGAATGTGTTAGCTGGGTTGTCAATCAAATTTTATCCTGGATGGTGTCAAGCTTCCTGCGTTGCTAGAGCTATACTCATCTCAACGAAAGCATTCCATCACACTCCTGACTTGTCTTTGAGGTGATGGATAGGCTTTTGGGAGATAGGTGGCCAGTTCTTTGTCACAAAATTCCTAGCTTTTGCCCTGCTCTTGTATTTATATATCTGGTCCAGTTCTGTTTTAGTAAATGGTAACTCCCAGGAAGTTAACAGTGAAGGATTCAGCGATGGCAGCAATTTAATATGAAGGGACATGGTTAGGATCTCCCTCACTGGAGATGGTCATTGCCTGGCACATGTGTGGCATGAGTGCTATCTATCATTTTTCAGCCCAAGCCTGGCTGTTGTCTAGGTCTTGCTATTTATGGAGATGTATCGCTTCAGTGTCTGAGCTGACATGATAGTATTGCATATTGTCACTTATCAGCAATTATGATTACCATCTTCCCACATGCTAGGTATGATTCCAACCAGCAAATCATTCCCGAATACTCACTGATTACAGTTTTTTCTGGGGCTCTTTGACACCAACCTGGATCAAAAGTTGCACTGATGTCAAAAGAAGTCATACTCAACTTACCTCTGGAGTTCAGCTCCTGTCTGTTTAGAGTCATTTAATAGTATACAAAACAAAAGATCACGGAAACTGTTAACCAAAGTTTTGTAGTGGGAGACTGCTCGTGAGCACAGCGGAGACCATGGACTAGCAAGTTACTCTGGTGTTCTTGCCAACTGCATAACTAGGGAACTAGAGAGGATTTTAAAGTGAGTAGTAGGGCAATGGATCAAATTTTGGAAACAGTGGTAAATTAAAGAGCAGAGTTAAGGCCAAAGAGAAAGGAATTAATACAGGAAATAATAAATAAACCAAGACAGGAAGGGATAGAGTGTATCAATTTATAAGTCAATCAACAGATAAAAAAAAATCTACAAAGAGTAAATGGTTTACTAAGGCTCAGTATCTGAATACACATAGCATTCGAAACAAAACAGAGGAACTGTTTCTGCAAATAGAAATAAGATAATAGACAATAGGTGCAGGAGTAGGCCATTCTGCCCTTCGAGCCTGCACCACCATTCAATATGATCATGGCTGATCATCCTTAATCAGTATCCTGGTCCTGCCTTATCTCCATAATCCTTGATTCCACAATCCTTGAGAGCTCTATTCAACTCTTTCTTAAATGAATCCAAAGACTGGGCCTTCACTGCCCTCTGGGGCAGAGCATTCCACACACCCACCACTCTCTGGGTGAAGAAGTTCCTCCTCATCTCTGTCCTAAATGGCCTACCCCATATTTTTAAGCTATGTCCTCTGGTTCAGCACTCACTCATCAGCGGAAACATGTTTCCTGCCTCCAGAGTGTCCAATCCTTTAATAATCTTATATGTCTTAATCAGATCCCCTCTCAGTCTTCTAAACTCAAGGGTATACAATCCCAGTCGCTTCAGTCTTTCAGTGTAAGGTAATCCCGCCATTCCAGAAATTGACCTCGTGAACCTACGTTGCACTCCCTCAATAGCCAGAATGTCTTTCCTCAAATTTGGAGACCAGAACTGCACGCAGTACTCCAGGTGTGGTCTCACCAGGCCCCTGTACAGCTGCAGAAGAACCTCTTTGCTTCTATACTCAATCCCTCTTGTTATGAAGGCCAGCATGCTATTAGCCTTCTTCACTACCTGCTGTATCTGCATGCTTACCTTCATTGACTGGTGTACAAGATCTCTCTGTACCGCCCCTTTACCTAAATTGATTCCATTTAGGTAGTAATCTGCCTTCCTGTTCTTGCCACCAAAGTGGATAACCATACATTTATCCACATTAAACTGCATCTGCCATGCATCTGACCACTCACCTCTCCTAACATCCTTATCTCATTTCACCCTGCCACCCAGCTTAGTATCATCAACAAATTTGCTAATGTTATTACTAATACCATCTTCTATATCATTAACATATATTGTAAAAAGCTGCGGTCCTAGTACTGATCCCTGTGGTACCCCACTGGTCACTGCCTGCCATTCTGAAATGGAGCCGTTTATCACTACTCTTTGTTTCCTATCAGCCAACCAACTTTCAATCCAAGTTAGTATTTTGCCCCCAATACCATGCGCCCTAATTTTGCTCACTAACCTCCTATGTGGGACTTTATCAAAAGCTTTCAGAAAGTCCAGGTACACTACATCTACTGGATCTCCCTCGTCCATCTTCAGGAGTTACATCCTCAAAAGATTCCAGAAGATTAGTCAAGCATGATTTCCCCTTCATAAATCCATGCTGACTCTGATCTATCCTGTTACTACTATCCAGATGTGGCCTAATTTCATCCTTTATAATAGACTCCAGCATCTTTCCCACCACTGAGGTCAGACTAACTGGTCTATAATTTCCTGCTTTCTCTCTCCCACCTTTCTTAAAAAGCGGTACAACATTAGCCACCCTCCAATCCGCAGGAACTGATCCCGAATCTATCGAAGTCCGGAAAATAATCACCAACGCATCCACGATTTCTTGAGCCACCTCCTTCAGTACCCTGGGATGTAGACCATCAGGCCCTGGGGACTTATCAACCTTCAGACCTAACAGTCTCTCCAACACCAATTCCTGGCAAATATAAATTCCCTTAAGTTCAGATCCTTCAGCCACTGTTACCTCAGGGAGATTGCTTGTGTCTTCCCCAATGAACACAGATCTGAAGTGCCAATTCAATTCTTCTGCAATTTCTTTGTTCCCTGTAATATATTCCCCTGTTTCTGTCTTCAAGGGCCCAATTTTAGTCTTAACCATTTTTTTGTCTTTCACATACCTAAAAAAACTTTTACTCTCCTCCTTTATATTATTGGCCAGTTTACTTTCATACCTCATTTTTTCTCTGCGTATTTCCTTCTTAGTAATCCTCTATGGTTCTTTAAAAGCTTCCCTGTCCTCCGTTTTCCTACTTATCTTTGCTATGTTATACTTTTTCGCTTTTAACTTTATATGTTTCTTAACTTCCTTCGTCAGCCACGGCCACCCATGCCTTCTCCTAGGATCTTTCTTGCTTTTTGGAATGAACTGATCCTGCAACTTCTGCATTATACACAGAAATATCCACCATTGTTCCTCCACTGTCATCCCTGCTAAGGTATTGCACCATTGAACTTTGGCCAGCTCCTCCCTCATAGCTCCATAGTTCCCTTTATTCAACAAAAATATTGTCACTTCCGATTGTACCCTCTCCCTCTCAAATTGCAGATTGAAGCTTAAATAAGTATGATCCTGGCCACTATTACAGAGACATGGCTGCCCAGTGACATGGATTGGGACCTAATTGAAAGGTACAGAACACAGAGGAATGAGAAGAAAGTTGGAAAAGCTGGAGTGATTGCGCTTTTAGTTAATGATTATATTAACCCAATACAGAGAGATAACCTAAGTTTAGGTCATCAAGATCTGGAAACAATTTGAGTAGGGAAATTTTAGAAGCTATTTAATAAGCAGAATAGGGGAGGAGTCTAAGAATAGAGGGCAAAGGCTTAAGGTGAGAGGGGTAGGATTTAAAAAGGGACCTAATGGGCAACCTTTTCACACAATGAGTGGTGTGATTGAATGAATTGCTGGAGGCTGGTACAATTACAACATTTAAAAGGCATCTGGTTGGGTATATGAATAGGAGGGGTTCCAAGGGATATGGGCCAAATGCTGACAAATAGGACTAGATTAATTTAGGATATCCGGTTGGTATGGATGAGTTGAACCAAAAGATCTGTTTCCAGGCTATACATCTCCAAGATTCTACAACACTAAGTTAAAGCAGGGCACTTGGGTAAGTTCAAGTAATCAGGCAAAATCAACAGGCTTTGTGAAATATAATCATGTCTGACTAATCTCTTTCAATTCTTTGAGTTTTAATGCATAAAGGATAAAGAATAAACTACAAAGGATCAGTGAATGTGCTGCACGCAGATTACAGATGACATTTGATAAGACTACACATCAATGGTTATTGTATGAAATTAAAAAAACTCATGGTGTAGGAGGTAGCACACTGAGAAGGAGGGAAGATGGCTGGTTAGCAGAAAGCAAGATCTTTTTCAGGTTAGTGAGATGTAAAAATGAGCATGCCATACAGATCGATGCTGGGACCTCAACTGTTTATAACTTATATTCATGACTTGGCTGTCAAATCTGTTGACAAGTCAGAGATAGGTGAGAACATAAGTTATGTTGAGGAAAAATTGAGTTTACAAAAAGATTTGATGGGTTAAGTGAGTGGACAAAGATGTCGTAAATATGGACTATAACTTAGATGAGAATTTGTTCATACGGCACAAGAATAAAAATGCATTTTACCTAAATGGCAAGACATTGTACAGCTCTGAGATACACATTGATCTTGATGTTCTTGTGTATCGATTGCAAAAGTATACAGTTTTAGCAAGTAATTCAGAAAGCCAACAGATTGTTACCATTTATTGTGAGGGGAATTAAGAAAGAACAAAGAACAGTACAGCACAGGGACAGGCCCTTTGGCCCTTCAAGCATGTGCCACCACATTTTGCAATTCCACACTAAAACTGTTTTCACTTATAGGATCCATATCCCTCTATTCCCTTCATATACACTTATTTGTCCAGGTGCTTCTTGGATGCTACTATTGTGTCTGCTTTCCCCACCTTCTCTGGCAGCGCATTCCAGACACTCACCACCCTTTGTGTGAAAAACTTGCCTTGAACATCTCTTCTGAACTGCCCTCCCCGGCCCCTGCACCTTGAACCTGCATCTCTTAGTAACTGACCTCTTCACCCTGAGAAAAAGTCTCATACTTTCCACACTATCCTTGCCATTCACAATTTAATGAACTTCTATTATGTTGCCCCTAAATCTCCTGCGTTCCAGTGAAAACCAAGGTTATCCAACCTTTCTTCATAGCTAATACCCCCATACCAGGCAACATCCTAATAAACCTTTTCTCTATCTTCTCCAAAGCATTCACATCCTTCTAGTAGTGGTGACCAGAACTGTATGCAATTATAGAGTCATAGAGTACAAAACAATTCAATTACACAGGGCACGGCTGAGACTGCCTCTGGATTACTGTGCACAATATTGGTAACCTTATTTAAAGAGGATGCAAGTACACTGGAGGCATCTCAGAGGATGTTTACTTGACCAGTATCTGGAATGAGCAGGTTTGTCTTATGAGAAAAGATTGGACAGGCTGGGCTTACATCCATTACCATTTATAAGGATAAGAGGCACTTTTACTGAAGCACATCAAATCCAGAAGCAGAGGTTAGTTCCCCTTATCAATTTTTAACCTATTTTCTTATCAGCTTGATGGGACTTGAATCCAGTCTTCTCTGGTCCAGGGCCAGGGACACTACCACTATGCCACAAGAGCCTCCCCTCTTTGGTTCCTGTTATGGGAGATTCTAGACCTAGAATGAGGTGCTGCCCATTTGAAAATCTGCTTCCATCACAATATCAGGAAGAGAGTCATAGAGATGTTAAGCACAAAAACAGACTCTTTGGTTTAACTTGTCTATGCCAGTCACATGTCTGAAACTAATCTAGTCCTATTTGCCAGCACTTGTCCCATATCCTCCTAAACCCTTGCTATTCATGTATCCATCCAGATATCTTTTAAATGTTGCAATTGTACCAGCCTCCACCACTTCCTCTGGCAGTTTATTCCATACATATACCACTCTCTGCGTGAAAATAATTGCCCCTTAGGTCCCTTTTAAATCATTCTCCTCTCACCCTAAACTTTTGCCCTCCAGTTCTAGGCTCCCCCAACCCACAGAAAAGACTTTGCTTATTTACCATATCTGTGCCTCTCATGATTTTATAAACATCAGTAAGGTCACCCCTCAGCCTCTGATGCTCCAGGGAAAACAGCCCTAGCCTATTCAGCCTCTCCATATCACTCCAACTCTCAAACCCTGACAACATCCTTGTAAATCTGTTCTGAACTCTTTCAAGTTTCACAACATCATTTCAATAAGAGGGAGACCAGAACTGCACTCAATATTCCAAAAATGGCCTAACCAATGTCCTGTACAGCTGCAACATGATCTCCCAAATCCTATACTCAATGCTCTGACCAAGAAAGGAAAGCATATTAAACACATTCTTCACTATCCGATCTACCTGAGACTCCACTTTGAAGCAACTATGAACCAGAAATCCAAGGTCTCTTTGTTCAGCAACACTCCCCAGGACCTTACCATTAAGTGTATAAGTCCTACCCTGCCTCGCTTTTCCAAAATGCAGCACCTCGCATTTATCTAAATTAAACTCCATCTGTCATTCCTCAGCCCATGGGCCCATCTGATCAAGATCCTGTTGCACTCTGAGGTAACTTTCTTTGCCGACTTCTACACCTCCAATTTTGGTGTCATCTGTAAACCTACTAACTGCACCTCCTGTGCTCACATCCAAATAGTTTATTATTCCATCTGCCACTCCTTGGCCCCTTGAATATTGTTGAGACTGAGGTAGATTGATTCTTGTTAAGGGATTGAAAGATTATTGGGTGGCAGGAATATAGACTTGAGATTACATTCAGATCAGCCATGGTCTTACTCAATAGCAGAGGAAGCTTGAAGGGTTGACTGGCCTACTCCTCCTCATGACTGAAATGCTCGTTTGTATGCAACTTACTAAAACATAAAATAAACCTTGCTACTTGGTCAACTCATTTGTATCACAGGCAAATTGTGTTGGTATTTGAACATATATCTGCTAGTACCAAACATGCCTCAGAGCTCTTGGAATTGAAAGAGCTAATTTTAAAATTAACATACAAACAATCAAGATGTGTCTAGTCCATTCAATAAAAGGCAGCTGAATCATCCAATTTTTAAACAGCAATGAAATAAAAGAAAAATAACTGTACCCAATCCTAAATGCACAGCAAGAATGGTTGGAACAAGGGTTCAGTAAACAGCTACTGGATTAGTGGTGCTGGAAGAGCACAGCAGTTCAGGCAGCATAAACAGCTAGCTGATTTACAGAAAGCTAACTTACCTTCAGCTCCACAATGGAAGACCTTTGGGACCAAAAGCAGGAGTGCAAGGATGCTCCATTGGGCCATCAGGAAAATATTACTGCAAAACAAGGGCAGACATTTTTTTCAGATCTGGGGCTCCAATTATACAGCACCCAAACAGACCCTTCAATCTAACTTGCCTGTGCTAACCAAACATCCCAATCTGACCAAGTCCCATTTGCCAGCATTTGGCCCATATTCCTCTAAGCCCTTCCTATTCATATACCCATCCCCACACCTTTTAAATGTTGTAATTGCACCTGTCTTCATCACTTCCTCTGGCAGCTTGTTCCATACACAACACCCTCAGTATGGAATAGTTACCCTGCTGGCCCTTTCTAAATTTTTCTCCTCTCATCTTGAAACTAGCCCTTTAGTTTTGGACTCCCCCACCCTCAGAAAAAGACCTTGGCTATTCACCCTACCCATGCTCATTATTTTATGAAACTTTATAAGGTTGCCCCTCAACCTCCAATGCTCCAGGGTAAATAGCCCCAGCCTATTCAACCTCTCCCTATATCTCAAACCCTCCAGTCCTGACAACATCCTTGTAAATCTTTTCTGCACCATTTCAGGTCTAACAACATCTTTCCTGTGGAAGGGCAACTAGAATTGCATGCAATATTCTGAATGTGGCCTCACCAATGTCCTTTACAGCCACAACATGACATCCAAGCTCCTATACTCAATGTCCTGACCAATGAAGGGAAGTGTGCCTTCTACGCCATTCTGTCTACCTGCGACTCAACTTTCAAGGAACTATGCCCTTGCATCCGTAGGTCTCTTAGTTCAGCAACACCGACCAGGGCTTTATCATTAACCGTAGAAGCCGTGCCCTGGTTTGTCTTAGGAAAATGTAAAACCTCACATTTATCTAAATTAAACTCCACCTGCCACTCCTCAGCCTATTGCCTATCTGATCAAGGTCATTGTTATCTGAGATAATCCTCTCCACTGTTCACGACACCATCCATTTACTAACCATACCTCCTACATTCACATCCAAATCATTTATATAAATGATGAGAAGCAGCAGACCCAGCACTGATCCTTGCGGTACACCGCTGATCACTGGCCTTCAAACTGAAAAACAACCCCAGCATCACCCTGTCTCCTACCTCCAAACCAATTTTGTATCCAATTAGCTAACTTCCCCTGGATTCCATGTGATCTAACCTTATTAACCAGATTAGCACGCAGAACCTTGTTGAACACCTTGCTGAAGTTCATAGAGATAATGTCTACTGCTCTGCCTTGATTAATCTTACTTATCTGTTTAAAAAACTCAACCAAGTTTGTGAAAACCAATTTCCCACACTCAAAGCCATGTTGACTAACCCTAATCAGTCTTTGCCTTTCCAAATGTATTTAAATCCTGTACCTCAGAATCCCCTTCAACAGCTTACTCATCACTGATGTAAGGCTCATCGATGTAGAGTTCCCTGTCTTTTCCTTTCAGTCTTAAGTAATGGCTCTACATTACTTCCAGCACTTTCCCCCATGGCTGTTAATGATACAAACACCTCAGCAAGAGGCCCAGCAATCTCTTCCATAGCTTCCAGTAAAGTTGTGGAAATCTCTGGATCAGGACCTGATGATTGAGCTACCTTCATGCGTTTTAAGGAAATACAGCACCACCTCTTCTACAACATGAACTCATTTCAAGACATCACTATTTATTTCCCTCCCCCCATTTAAGTTGATTATTACTACTCACTTGAAGATTCCCTGTTTTTTAAATTATTTTGGACTGAAATGTGAAGAATTGTTTTAAAACGAGAAACTGCAAGAATTGCTTGCACGGTTTGAAAGCAAGTAACTTTTATTTGATGATGATTCGGAGATGCCGGTGTTGGACTGGGGTGTACAAAGTTAAAAATCACACAACACCAGGTTATAGTCCAACAGGTTTAATTGGAAGCACACTAGCTCCGAAAGCTAGTGTGCTTCCAATTAAACCTGTTGGACTATAACCTGGTGTTGTGTGATTTTTAACTTATTTGATGATGTGCTGTACAAAAAAGTTAGAACAGAAGGTATTAGGGGTTAGGGAAATTTATTAGCTTGGATAGAGGACTGGCTAACTAACAGACAGATAAATAGGTCTCCCTTTGGTTGGCAAGATGTAACAAGTTGGTACCACAGGGTTCAGTCCTCAAGCCTCAAATATTTAGTGTACATTAATGACGTGGATGCAAAAAGACATAATAAGTACTAGTTATATTTGCAAGTGACATCAAAATAGATGGAAAGGTAAGTTGTAATGAAGAATCAAGAAATTTACATACGGATATGGATAGGTTAGGTGAAAATTTAACAAACAAAGGTTAATGTGGCTAAATGTGAGGTTATCCATTTTGGCCAGAGGAATAAAAAAAATTATCTAAACGGAAAGAAACCTCAGTACTTTGGTGTGGAGAAATCTGGGTTTCATCATGCTTGAATCACAGAAAACTAGGATGCAGGTACAATGGGTAATAAGGAAGGTAAATAGAATTTTGGTATTTACTGCTAAAGGAACTGTGTAGAAGTAGAGGAATGTTCCTACAACTGTAAAAAGCATAAGTGAGACCACATCTAGAGTACTGCATTCAATTTTGGTCCCCTTTCTTGAGGAGGGGTGTAGTTGCATTGAAGGTTTGCTAAGTTGATCCCAGAGATGAGTCACTTTTCTTATAAACAGAGTTTGAACAGTTTAGGCCCGTGCACTTCTCATGTGGAGAAATATGGAACTAGAGATCATAGTTTTAGGATGGGGCAGCAGATTTAAAATTGAGATGAGAAAATCTCAAAGAGAAATGAATCTGTGAAATTCACCACCCCAGAGAAGGGTGGATGCTAGGACATTGAGTAAGGACATTAAGGAGATAAACAGAGGGGATTTTAAATTAGTAATGTATTGAGGGGTTATGGAGTCTAGGAGGGAAAGTGGAGTTGAGGCCAAGATAAGATCAGGCTGAGTAGACTAGAAGGGCTGAATTCCTACTGCTGCTCCCAGTTCTTATGTTCTTAACATGATATCCACTGTGATGTCCAGCTGTAGGGACATCAGTGGTAGCAAGTGAACTGGAGTCAATGTGTTGTGTATAAACAGAACTTCGGTTGGCAACGAGTAGTGGATTAGTTTATTACTAGCGATCAGTGCTGAAAAATGTGTTGCTGGAAAAGCACAGCAGGTCAGGCAGCATCCAAGGAGCAGGAGAATCGACATTTCCAGCATAAACCCTTCTTCAGGAATCAGTTACTAATTACAAAGATTTGCCTGTCAATAATTGTGGGATTTGTTTTCCAATAGCTAAGCAGCTTGGTGATTTCAACAAGATTCAGAGAAGCCTTTGAAGCACCACCTGTTTAGGAGCTCTCTCTCTTTTCCCTGCAGCAAGCCACTTTAAGCCTGAAGAAAACCCATTTATCTTTCCTTCAATAGTTGATGTGAGCTACAACTTTTAACAAAGGTCTCTGGCTTATGAAGTGAACCAACTATCCTGTCTCTTCCAAATCAGTGAAAACATCAAGAGACAGATGACTGAGAAGCAACATTCTAACCAAGACAAGTATCATCTCAGCAACGCTCAAACTAACTGAACTGCTTTGTTAGTTCTTCACACCATTCATAACCCATCACTTTCTCACGTGTATGTGCACATATTTGTGCAAGAAGAGTTTATAAGGGAATTAGAATCTTAATTAGTAGTTTATATGCTGACTCAACTGCAGCTCGAGCTTAATTATATACAATAAATAGTCATTCTCATTAAGTACAGAAACTTAGCCCATGCTTTGTCACCCTGGGTCTACAAGACAGTTAAATTGGGAAATTTTGTCTTCTTTCAAAACCTTTATCTTTTGCAATGACTCAGGAATAGCATGACTTGATTTTCAGCACACGATCCCAGTGAGTCATAACATGGGAGCAAACCTTCAGCCACCCTGTATCATCCAGATGCTGTTTCTATGCTTTTGCTAATTGCATAGGGATACAGAGTTGCTCCAGGCAAGTGAATCAATTTCTAACAAGAGCTTGTGATCAGAAGTTTCCTCCCTTGCTGAATATAACAGTCATGGGATAGGATCACAGATGGGTTCTTCATAGCACAAAGTTGATGTCCTGACATGAAAGTTATCTGTTTATGAACGAGTAACTATTCATGTCTACATACCTGGAATAGATGCAGAGATTATATTGATTGAAATGTTCAGATCTTTGTAGAAAGTGAACACACTGATATATTTTATATTTATACAGCAAAAATGCCTTAAGGCCCTTCAAAAGGTGTGTTACAAAACAAAGATGACATCAAGTCTCACAAGGAGGATTAGATCAGATGGCCAAAAGCTTGGACCAACAGCTAGGTTTTAATGAGCGCCTTAAAACAGAAAAGCGAGACAGCAATTCAGAGGGGTCTATGGAGGGAATTCCAAAGCTGGACCTGGGTAACCAAAGACCCCAGGTGGCACTATCAAAATTGGAATGCATAAGAGGCCTGAAAACGAAGACAGCAGAAAACTTAGAGCCTCATATGGCTGGAGAGATTACAGATAAATGGAGACAGGAATAAAAGAAAATAATTGCATCCTGATCATGCTGTGCTAATCATCCTCACAGCAACTTATTACAAAGATTCATGGACTGTCTCTCAAAGTCTGTAATTTGTTTTTAATAATATGTATCAAGAAAACTGTGGTCGTGGGACAAGGTGTGTCTGATCATACTAAATAACACACCAGTCTAAGTGATTAGTAAATCCTTTTACCTTAGCACCTCTCTGATGGGCAATCTGTCACTACATACACAGAGGAAGTAGCTACCACTGATGGGTCAGCTTGTGAAACATGCATGGGCTAACATCAAAATGAACCCTCAGCCTAAACAGATGGTTTAGAAGGCTCAGATTTTTAACATATTTAACACATTGTTGTGTGGCTTTGAAACACGAGGGACTTGCAACTACCAACTTTTGCAGTAACTTACATCTTATTTGTGTCACACTATGGGTATATCCTGGCAGGAGAGAATCGTGAAGTTAGCAGTCTTTTTGAAGGCAGAGCTCCCAGGTGTATTAGAAGTAACCAAACAGAAGTAGCTTCAGTGGCTCAAGTACTGGGTACATCTACAGGATGGTTAATAGTTGAAAACCAAGAACCTCTTGTGAGGTAGCTGGAGCTAGATGACCAGTGGAATTCCCAAGTCTCTGATTCAAGGATGCTTGCAAACATGACATGAAGGCCCAAACATCGGCAACTGCACCTGGGAGTTACTAGCTGGCGAAAGAGGGAGATAGGCACATTACCATGACCAGTTGCTACTGAAGATTGACAACAGCAAAACAGGAATAAACAGCCTACAAACTGCTCGGATGCCATTCGCCATGCAGCTGGTGCAGCCACCACCCCCACGGTGATTGATGATGTCACTTCCACCCCATCATGGCCGCTTCCACAGCCACTTCCGCTCCCCAATTCCTCATGCACCACACGTGACATCACTTCCACCCCTCACATCATCGCTGATGTCACACGCCCAGTGACTTCCGCCCCTCCCCCCCCCACTGCCGTGTTTGCCACCACTTCAACCCCCACCAACGCCACTCACCTGCATTCTGCTGACATGTCCCCCACAGATCCCACTGCCACCATCCCTGTCCCCCAGAACCCTGAGGGGAACACCACCCTTGCTCATGACTCCACCCCCATTCCCCCTACCACCAGGCCCACTCCAGTTACAGGCTCGGCCCCCACTCCCAGTTCCACACCTACACGAGATGCCAGCTCCCAGCCCTGCCAAGTTTTCACCATTCTCCGACCTACCTCTTACTGAGGACGAATGATTAGTCCTCAGCAAAGGACTCACCTTCATCCCCCTCCGCCCACGCATCAATGAATTTAATACACGGCGTGACGTTGAACACTTCTTCCGCCGCCTCCGAGCTTACTTTCACAATCAGGACCCCCGCCCACCTTCCGAGGACCCCTTCGCCCACCTCCAACACACTGCATCCACCTGAACACCCCGTGCTGGCCTATTACCTGCCCTCGACCTCTTCATTTCCAACTGCCGCCGGGACATTAACCGCCTCAACCTGTCTACCCCCCTACCCCACTCCAACCTCTCACCCTCACAACGCGCAGCCCTCCAATCCCTCTGCTCCAATCCCGACCTCACCATCAAGCCAGCAGATAAAGGGGCGCAGTGGTAGTCTGGCGCACTGACCTCTACACCGCTGAAGCCAAACGCCAACTCGAGGACACCTCTTCCTACAGCCCCCTCGACCATGACCCCACCCCCCATCACCAAAACATCATCTCCCAGACCATACAGAACCTCATCACCACAGGAGATCTCCCACCCACAGGTTCCAACCTCATAGTCCGGGAACCCCGGACTGCCCGGTTCTATCTCCTTCCCAAGATCCACAAGCCTGACCGCCTTGGCCGACCCATTGTCTCAGCATGCTCCTGCCCCACTGAACTCATTTCCACCTACCTCGACACTGTCCTATCCCCCCTAGTCCAGGAACTCCCCACATACGTTCGAGACACCACCCATGCCCTCCACCTCCTCCAAGACTTCCGTTTCCCTGGCCCCCAACGCCTCATCTTCACCATGGATATCCAATCCCTCTACACCTCCATCCACCATGACCAGGGCCTCCAAGCCCTCCGTTTCTTCCTCTCCCGATGTCCCCAACAGTATCCTTCCACCGACACACTCATTCGTTTGGCTGAACTGGTCCTCACCCTTAACAATTTACCCTTCGAATCCTTCCACTTCCTCCAGACCAAAGGGGTAGCCATGGGCACCCATATGGGCCCCAGCTATGCCTGTCTCTTTGTTGGCTACGTAGAACAGTCCATCTTTCGTAATTACACTGGCACCACTCCCCACCTCTTCCTCCGCTACATTGATGACTGCATTGGCGCCACCTCGTGCTCCCACGAGGAGGTTGAGCAATTCATCAACTTCACCAACACATTCCATCCTGACCTTAAGTTTACCTGGCCCATCTCTGACACCCTCCGCCTCATCCCCCCCACCCCTCTTCCTGGACCTCTCCATCTCCATTAATGACGACTGACTTGACACCGACATTTTTTTACAAACCCACCGACTCCCACAACTACCTGGATTACACCTCTTCCCACTCTACCTCCTGCAAAAATGCCATCCCGTATTCCCAATTCCTCCGCCGTATCTGCTCCCAGGAGGACCAGTTCCACCACTGAACACACCAAATGGCCTGCTTCTTTAGAGACCGCAATTTCCTTTCCCACATGGTTAAAGTTGTCCTCGAATGCATCCTGTCCACACCTCCCCCCTCAGACCCCACCCCTCCAACCGTAACAAGGACAGAACGCCCCTGGTGCTCACCTTCCACCCTACCAACCTTCGCACAAACCAAATCATCCGCCGACATTTTCGCTACCTCCAAATGGACCCCACCACCAGGGATATATTTCCCTCCCCACCCCTTTCCGCCTTCCTCAAAGACTGTTCCCTCCGTGACTACCTGGTCAAATCCACGCCCCCTACAACCCACCCTCCCATCCTGGCACCTTCCCCTGCCACCGCAGGAATTGCAAAACCTGCGCCCACACCTCCATCCAAGGCCCTTCCACATCCATCAAAGTTTTACCTGCACATCCACTAATATCATTTATTGTATCTGTTGCTCCCCATGCGGTCTCCTCTACATTGGGGAGACTGGATGCCTCCTAGCAGAGCGCTTTAGGGAACATTTCTGGGACACCCGCACCAATCAACCACACCGCCCTGTGGCCCAACATTTCAACTCCCCCTCCCACTCTGCCGAGGACATGGAGGTCCTGGGCCTCCTTCACCGCCACTCCCTCACCACCAGATGCCTGGAGGAAGAACGCCTCATCTTCCGCCTCGGAACATTTCAACCCCAGGGCATCAATGTGGACTTCATCAGTTTCCTCATTTCCCCTTCCCCCACCTCACCCCAGTTCCAAACTTCCAGTTCCATGACTTGTCCTACCTGCCTATCTTCTTTTCCACCCATCCACTCCCCCCTCACCTATCACCATCATCCCCTCCCCCACTCACCTATTGTACTCTCTGCTACTTTCTCCCCACCCCCATCCTCCTCTCATTTATCTCTCCACCTGTATTCCTGATGAAGGGCTTTTGCCCGAAACATTGATTTTACTGCTCCTCGGATGCTGCCTGAACTGCTGTGCTTTTCCAGCACCACTCTAATCTAGCCTACATTATTTGGCAGCTTCAACCGTCACTTTTGGCAGAACATGTCTCCCAAATATTGGTCTTTTACAGCAAATCAGTGCCAAATGAAGACACCTCATCTAAATGGATTATTACCATGTGTGTTTATCCCGTCTTACAGTTGGAAGAGTGCCAGCACAACACAGGTCATCAAAGGTGGAGATGGGTAACTCAATAACTGCTGAAATATTGTGGCAGAAGGTGAGGAGCAAGGGTTAGATAAGACTTTGAAAATGCAGTTGTACAATTTATAAAGGACAAATGTACAGCAATAGGGACAGAGCAAGGCACTGGAACCAAATTAGTAACTCCTTCAAAAAGCTGGCATCAGCATGATGGGACAAGTGATCTCCTTCTGTGCTGCATTCGGTAACCATTTCTGATTCAGGTAACATCGACATTTAAATTTTTTTAATGTTAGAGGTGCAATTGCAACATTAACTGTAAAATATTTATCCACTATTCAACAGTATGTAACTGATTAAGGGTTTATGACTTTAGTAATTGTATAATTATAGTTCACTTACCAATTTAGAATCCTCAATATATTTGAAAGAAATGCACTGTAGATTTGCTAAGACAGCCCAGAGTATCAGCAAATAAGGATACCCAATAATTTTACATGTTTTGATCAATGGCTACTATCATTCTTTACTTCCTATCAAAACACTTCGCACTCCACTCACTTTCGCATCTCTTTCCGTGCTGTATGACTCTATGAAACAGTATTCTACAGAGATCTTGTGGGTGTAGTGTTCACACAGAGAAACCTCATCACAATGTTCTTGTTAAATGGCCCATTACATGATCTAGTCTTTCATTAGCAGAAGAATATTCGAGTGTACATGCATGGCTCAGCATAATTACACAAACTAATAAGGCTGAAGGTTCATAAACCCCCAGGACCCAATATTCTACATCCCAGAGTGATGCTGTTGCTGGTTGGAAAAATAGTCAATATATTAATTATCTTTTAAAATGTTATTAATTCAAGAAGTATTCCTCCAGGTTAGAATCATGTCACAACATTATTTAAGAGGGGGCAAGAAAGAAAGCAAGGAACATCAGTAGTAGAGAAAGTTCGAATATGCAGAATAAAGGATAGTGTAAATGGGTGATCTGAAGAAGAGTGGTCAGATTGAGCATAGTCAATGTCGATTTGTGAAAGGAAAATTGAATTTGACGATCTTGTTGAAGTTTTTTGAGGATGTTCTAACAGAATTCAGAAAGGGATGTCAATGGATGAAGTACACTTGAATTTTCAGAAAGCTTTTGATATGGTCCCTCCCACCAGAGGTTGGTTCGTAAAATCAAAGCACGACATAGAAGATAATACACTGACACAGCATAAAGATTGGCTTACAGGCAGAAAACAGTTGGAATAAATGGGTCATTCTCAAGATAGCAGCCTGTGAACAGTTGGGTACCACAAGGATCAGTACTTGGCACCCAGTTGCTTACAAAGCATATTAATAAACTGGATGAGAGGAACAAATGTAATACTTTCAAACTTGCAAATGGTACAGAGCCAAGTGAAAACGGATGGTGTGATGAAAATGTTAAACAGTTTCTGCAAGATTTGGTCAGGCTTAGTGATAGGCAAGTACATGGCAGATGGAATATAATGTGGAAAAATGTGAGGTTATCCACTTCATTGCAGCATTAGGGAGGGCTGTATTTTGTTTTCGAGGCACCTTTCAATGATTGCCTATTCTCCCAGAAAACTGACATGCACATTTCCAATTTTTCAACCTGAAGTGTCAGTAGTGGCATGCCTACCTAAGAGAAAGCCGGGGACTAAGTCGCAGCTCAGGCTTCGAGCAGAAAATCTAGGTGAACATTCAGAAGTGAGACATGATGCATTTTGACAGAAAAAAATGTGAAAAGGCATTATGTACTTAATAGTATACTCCAAAAGAGTGTTTAGGAAAAGAGGGACATGGGGATTTATGTACACAGATCTCGGAGGGTGGCAGGTTACAAGAGTGTGGTTATCAACACAGGAGGAGATCTCAAGGCTTTCCAAAAAAAGGCATGAAGTACAGAAACAGGAATGTTATGCTAAAAAACTATGCACCTCTGGTTAAGGTCACAACTGTTTCCAGTTCTGGGCACAGAACTTTAGGAAGGATGTGAAAGTCCTCAAGAAGCTGCAGAAGAGATACCAGAGATGGGGGAATTTAGCTCCATTGTGAGGTCGGAGAAGCTAGTGTTCAAGGAGATTGAGCAGAGATTTGATAGAGGTGGATAAGATGAACATTTACATAATGTTAGCAAAACAGCTGCTCCTGTGAGCTGATGGTACAAGAATTAGGAAATATAGATCTTAAGCACTGTGTAAGAGAAACTGATTAGATGTGAGGAAGAACATGCTGATTCAACAAGCACCAATGACTTAGAAGGAAAAGAACAAACTGCTCACTGATGCTCAGTCTGGGTTTTGCTAGCTCCTGACCACGTTACAGCCTTGATTCAAAGATGGACAAAGGAGATGAAATCCAGAAGTGAGTTGAAAGTGCATTCCCTTGATATTAAGGCATCATTTGACTAAGTGTATCAAGGAACCTTAACAGAACTGGAGTCAAAGGCAATTAGGAAACTCTCCAGTGGCTAGAGTCATACCTGGCCCAAAGGTGGTGATTCTGGTTGTTGAAAGTTAATCTCCACAGCTCCAGAGCATCACTGAAGAAATTCCTCAGGATCATGTCCTAGGCCCTAACATCTATAGCTGTTTCAATTACATCCCTGCCATCTCATGGCTAGCAGTAGGGATGTTCATTGATAAATGCACAATGTTCAGCATAACTTGCAACTCCACAAATTACTGAAGCAGTCCATATGCAGAAACACTTTACATGCATAGCAACATCTGTGCCACACAGGTGCCAGGTAATGACCATCTCCAACAAGAGAGAATCCAACCATTACCCTTTGATACAAAATGGCATTACTATTACAGAATATTCCAAAATTAACAATCCCAGGAATTATTACTGACCAGAAATTGAATTGGACCAGCCATGTAAATACTATGGCTACAGAAGGTCAAAGGCTAGGAGTTCTGCAGTGACTAACTGATCTATCTCTACTCCTCCGCACCCCCCCCCCCCAATCCCACACAGATTCTCTACTATCTCTACTAAAGTTGCAGACTTACTCTGAGTAAAGAACTTACCTCTGATACCTGTCCTGTATCTATCACCCCTCATATCAGCCATCACCATCCAAGGAAAATGGCTCTCGCTGTCCACCCTATCTAAACTTTTGATTATCTTATGTGTCTCTATTACGTGACCTCTCAACCTCCTTCTCTCTAATCAAAACAGCCTCAAGTCCCTCAGTCTTTCTTCATAAGACTTTCCCTCCATAACAGGCAACCTAGTAAATCTCCTCTTCATCCTTTCTAATGCTTCCACATCCTTCCTATATATAGAATCCCTATTGAATTAGAATCCGTATGTGGAAACAGGCCCTTCTGCCCAACAAGTCCACACCGACCCATTCCCCTCTATTTAGTTCAGACTCATGCACCTAACCTATACATCTCTGAACACTATGAGCAATTTAGCATGGCCATGTCACCTGACCTGCACATCTTTGGATTGTGGGAGGGAACTGGAGCACCTGGAGGAAACCCATGCCGACACAGGGAGAATGTGCAAACTCCACACACACAGTCATCGAGGCTGAATCGAAGCCGGGTTGCTGATGCTATGAGGCAGCAATTCTAACCACTGAGCCATCGTGCTGGCCCATAATGCGATGACCAAAACTGTACACAATACTCCAAATGTGGCTGCACCAGAATTTTGCACAGCTCAGCATGACCTCATGGCTCCGAAACTCAATCCCTCTAATAATAAAAGCTAGCCTTCTTAACGCTACTTGGGTGACAACTTTCAGGGATCTATGTACATGGACACAGAGATCTCTCTGCTCATCCACACTACCAAGAATCTTACTATTAGCCCAGTACTCAGTATTCCTGTTACTCCTTCTAAAGTGAATCACCTCACACATTTCCTAAACTCCATTTGCCACCTCTCAGCCCAGCTCTGTAGCTTACCTATGTCCCTCTGTAACCAACAACATCACTATTCACACTCTACCGGCCTTCGTGTCATCTGCAGATCTAAGCCATGCTTCGATCCCCTCATTCATGACATTTATAAAAATGACAAATAGCAGTGGCCTCAAAACAGATCCTTGAAGTACACCACTAGCAGAGTCATAGAGATGTACAGCATGGAAACAGACCCTTCGGTCCAACCCGTCCATGCCGACCAGATATCCCAACCAATCTAGTCCCACCTCCCAGCGCCCGGCCCATATCCCTCCATGATGAACATTTCCCATCAACAGCCAAGGAAGGAAAAAAATCATTTGAGGTGAAAGGAATAGGGAGAAATCGAAACACAACTGATAAAGGAAAGCATCTTCTTAACTAACATATTAACCTGAGCACCGCCTGTCTCTGTCCACCCCAAAACTGGCTTCATTCCAAACAAACGGCTCACCCTCGGGCTCACTCAACAGACTCCCCCCCACCCACTCCCCATCACGGCACCCTCGGGCTCACTCAACAGACCCCCCACAACGGCACCGTCTCTCCCCCCCACACTGTCTCTCCCTCTCTCCACCCCGCACCCCCTCTCACCGTCTCTCCCTCTCTCCACCCCCCACATCCCCCCTCCCCCCCCCCGTCTCTCCCCCCTCCCCGCACCGTCTCTCCTCCCCTACCCGTCTCTCCCCCCCGCACCGTCTCTCCCCCCCGCACCGTCTCTCCCTCCCCGCACCGTCTCTCCCCCTCTCCCCCCCGCACCGTCTCTCCCCCCCCGCACCGTCTCTCCCCCCCCGCACCGTCTCTCCCCCCCCCCCGCACCGTCTCTCCCCCTCTCCCCCCCCGCACCGTCTCTCCCCCTCTCCCCCCCCGCACCGTCTCTCCCCCTCTCCCCCCCCGCACCGTCTCTCCCCCTCTCCCCCCCCGCACCGTCTCTCCCCCTCTCCCCCCCCGCACCGTCTCTTCCCCTCTCCCCCCCCGCACCGTCTCTCCCCCTCTCCCCCCCCGCACCGTCTCTCCCCCAACTCCGCCCCGCACCGTCTCTCCCCCAACTCCCCCCCGCACCGTCTCTCCCCCAACTCCCCCCCGCACCGTCTCTCCCCCAACTCCCCCCCGCACCGTCTCTCCCCAACTCCCCCCGCACCGTCTCTCCCCCAACTCCCCCCCGCACCGTCTCTCCCCCAACTCCCCCCCGCACCGTCTCTCCCCCAACTCCCCCCCGCACCGTCTCTCCCCCAACTCCCCCCCGCACCGTCTCTCCCCCAACTCCCCCCCGCACCGTCTCTCCCCCAACTCCCCCCCGCACCGTCTCTCCCCCAACTCCCCCCCGCACCGTCTCTCCCCCAACTCCCCCCGCACCGTCTCTCCCCCAACTCCCCCCCGCACCGTCTCTCCCCCAGTCCCCCCCGCACCGCCTCTCCCCCTCGCACCGCCTCACCCCCTCGCACCGCCTCTCCCCGTCGCACCGCTTCTCCCCCAACTCCCCCCCGCACCGTCTCTCCCCCCCGCACCGTCTCTCCCCCAACTCCCCCCCGCACCGTCTCTCCCCCCCGCACCGTCTCTCCCCCCCGCACCGTCTCTCCCCCCCGCACCGTCTCTCCCCCCCGCACCGTCTCTCCCCCCCGCACCGTCTCTCCCCCAACTCCCCCCCGCACCGTCTCTCCCCCAACTCCCCCCCGCACCGTCTCTCCCCCAACTCCCCCCCGCACCGTCTCTCCCCCCCGCACCGTCTCTCCCCCCCAACTCCCCCCCGCACCGTCTCTCCCCCAACTCCCCCCCGCACCGTCACTCCCCCCCGCACCGTCTCTCCCCCAACTCCCCCCCGCACCGTCTCTCCCCCAACTCCCCCACGCACCGTCTCTCCCCCAACTCCCCCCCGCACCGTCTCTCCCCCAACTCCCCCCCGCACCGTCTCTCCCCCAACTCCCCCCCGCACCGTCTCTCCCCCAACTCCCCCCCGCACCGTCTCTCCCCCAACTCCCCCCCGCACCGTCTCTCCCCCAACTCCCCCCCGCACCGTCTCTCCCCCAACTCCCCACCGCACCGTCTCTCCCCCAGTCCCCCCCGCACCGCCTCTCCCCCTCGCACCGCCTCACCCCCTCGCACCCCCTCTCCCCCTCCCCCCCCGCACCGTCTCTCCCCCTCTCCCCCCTGCACCGTCTCTCCCCCCCGCACCGTCTCTCCCCCTCTCCCCCCCGCACCGTCTCTCCCCCTCTCCCCCCCGCACCGTCTCTCCCCCTCTCCCCCCCGCACCGTCTCTCCCCCTCTCCCCCCCGCACCGTCTCTCCCCCTCTCCCCCCCGCACCGTCTCTCCCCCTCTCCCCCCCGCAACGTCTCTCCCCCTCTCCCCCCCGCAACGCCTCTCCCCCTCTCGCCCCCTAGCACCGCACCGCCTCTCCCCCTCGCACCGCCTCTCCCCCTCGCACCGCCTCTCCCCCTCGCACCGCCTCTCCCCCTCGCACCGCCTCGCCCCCTCGCACCGCCTCGCCCCCTCGCACCGCCTCGCCCCCTCCCCCCCCGCACCGTCTCTCCCCCTCTCCCCCCCGCACCGTCTCTCCCCCCCGCACCGTCTCTCCCCTCCCCCTCCGCACCGTCTCTCCCCTCCCCCTCCGCACCGTCTCTCCCCTCCCCCTCCGCACCGTCTCTCCCCTCCCCCTCCGCACCGTCTCTCCCCTCCCCCTCCGCACCGTCTCTCCCCTCCCCCTCCGCACCGTCTCTCCCCTCCCCCTCCGCACCGTCTCTCCCCTCCCCCTCCGCACCGTCTCTCCCCTCCCCCTCCGCACCGTCTCTCCCCTCCCCCTCCGCACCGTCTCTCCCCTCCCCCTCCGCACCGTCTCTCCCCTCCCCCTCCGCACCGTCTCTCCCCTCCCCCTCCGCCCCGTCTCTCCCCTCCCCCCCGCACCGTCTCTCCCCTCCCCCTCCGCACCGTCTCTCCCCTCCCCCTCCGCACCGTCTCTCCCCTCCCCCTCCGCACCGTCTCTCCCCTCCCCCTCCGCACCGTCTCTCCCCCTCCCCCCCGCACCGTCTCTCCCCCCCCGCACCGTCTCTCCCCCCCGCACCGTCTCTCCCCCCCGCACCGTCTCTCCCCTCCACCCCCCGCACCGCCTCTCCCCCTCCCCCCCCGCACCGCCTCTCCCCCTCCCCCCCCGCACCGCCTCTCCCCATCCCCCCCCGCACCGTCTCTCCCCCTCCCCCCCCGTCTCTCCCCCTCCCCCCCGTCTCTCCCCCTCCCCCCCCCGCACCGTCTCTCCCCCTCGCACCGTCACTCCCCCCGCACCGTCTCTCCCCCAACTCCCCCCCGCACCGTCTCTCCCCCAACTCCCCCCCGCACCGTCTCTCCCCCAACTCCCCCCCGCACCGTCTCTCCCCCAACTCCCCCCCGCACCGTCTCTCCCCCAACTCCCCCCCGCACCGTCTCTCCCCCAACTCCCCCCCGCACCGTCTCTCCCCCAACTCCCCCCCGCACCGTCTCTCCCCCAACTCCCCCCCGCACCGTCTCTCTCCCAACTCCCCCCCGCACCGTCTCTCTCCCAACTCCCCCCCGCACCGTCTCTCCCCCAACTCCCCCCCGCACCGTCTCTCCCCCAGTCCCCCCCGCACCGCCTCTCCCCCTCGCACCGCCTCTCCCCCTCGCACCGCCTCTCCTCCTCCCCCCTCGCACCGCCTCTCCCCCTCCCCCCCCGCACCGTCTCTCCCCCTCTCCCCCCCGCACCGTCTCTCCCCCTCTCCCCCCCGCACCGTCTCTCCCCCTCTCCCCCCCGCACCGTCTCTCCCCCTCTCCCCCCCGCACCGTCTCTCCCCCTCTCCCCCCCGCACCGTCTCTCCCCCTCTCCCCCCCGCACCGTCTCTCCTCCTCTCCCCCCCGCACCGTCTCTCCCCCTCTCCCCCCCGCACCGTCTCTCCCCCTCTCCCCCCCGCACCGTCTCTCCCCCTCTCCCCCCCGCATCGTCTCTCCCCCTCTCCCCCCCGCACCGTCTCTCCCCCTCTCCGCCCCGCACCGTCTCTCCCCCTCTCCGCCCCGCACCGTCTCTCCCCCTCTCCCCCCCGCACCGTCTCTCCCCCTCTCCCCCCCGCACCGTCTCTCCCCCTCTCCCCCCCGCACCGTCTCTCCCCCTCTCCCCCCCGCACCGTCTCTCCCCCTCTCCCCCCCGCACCGTCTCTCCCCCTCTCCCCCCCGCACCGTCTCTCCCCCTCTCCCCCCCGCACCGTCTCTCCCCCTCTCCCCCCCGCACCGTCTCTCCCCCTCTCCCCCCCGCACCGTCTCTCCCCCTCTCCCCCCCGCACCGTCTCTCCCCCAACTCCCCCCCGCACCGTCTCTCCCCCCCGCACCGTCTCTCCCCCAACTCCCCCCCGCACCGTCTCTCCCCCAACTCCCCCCCGCACCGTCTCTCCCCCAACTCCCCCCCGCACCGTCTCTCCCCCAACTCCCCCCCGCACCGTCTCTCCCCCAACTCCCCCCCGCACCGTCTCTCCCCCAACTCCCCCCCGCACCGTCTCTCCCCCAACTCCCCCCCGCACCGTCTCCCCCCCAACTCCCCCCCGCACCGTCTCTCCCCCAACTCCCCCCCGCACCGTCTCTCCCCCAACTCCCCCCCGCACCGTCTCTCCCCCAACTCCCCCCGCACCGTCTCGCCCCCAGTCCCCCCCGCACCGCCTCTCCCCCTCGCACCGCCTCTCCCCCCCCGCACCGTCTCTCCCCCTCTCCCCCCCGCACCGTCTCTCCCCCTCTCCCCCCCGCACCGTCTCTCCCCCTCTCCCCCCCGCACCGTCTCTCCCCCTCTCCCCCCCGCACCGTCTCTCCCCCTCTCCCCCCCGCACCGTCTCTCCCCCTCTCCCCCCCGCACCGTCTCTCCCCCTCTCCCCCCCGCACCGTCTCTCCCCCTCTCCCCCCCGCACCGTCTCTCCCCCTCTCCCCCCCGCACCGTCTCTCCCCCAACTCCCCCCCGCACCGTCTCTCCCCCCCGCACCGTCTCTCCCCCAACTCCCCCCCGCACCGTCTCTCCCCCAACTCCCCCCCGCACCGTCTCTCCCCCAACTCCCCCCCGCACCGTCTCTCCCCCAACTCCCCCCCGCACCGTCTCTCCCCCAACTCCCCCCCGCACCGTCTCTCCCCCAACTCCCCCCCGCACCGTCTCTCCCCCAACTCCCCCCCGCACCGTCTCTCCCCCAACTCCCCCCCGCACCGTCTCTCCCCCAACTCCCCCCCGCACCGTCTCTCCCCCAACTCCCCCCGCACCGTCTCGCCCCCAGTCCCCCCCGCACCGCCTCTCCCCCTCGCACCGCCTCTCCCCCCCCGCACCGTCTCTCCCCCTCTCCCCCCCGCACCGTCTCTCCCCCTCTCCCCCCCGCACCGTCTCTCCCCCTCTCCCCCCCGCACCGTCTCTCCCCCTCTCCCCCCCGCACCGTCTCTCCCCCTCTCCCCCCCGCACCGTCTCTCCCCCTCTCCCCCCCGCACCGTCTCTCCCCCTCTCCCCCCCGCACCGTCTCTCCCCCTCTCCCCCCCGCACCGTCTCTCCCCCTCTCCCCCCCGCACCGTCTCTCCCCCTCTCCCCCCCGCACCGTCTCTCCCCCTCTCCCCCCCGCACCGTCTCTCCCCCTCTCCCCCCCGCACCGTCTCTCCCCCTCTCCCCCCCGCACCGTCTCTCCCCCTCTCCCCCCCGCACCGTCTCTCCCCCTCTCCCCCCCGCACCGTCTCTCCCCCTCTCCCCCCCGCACCGTCTCTCCCCCTCTCCCCCCCGCACCGTCTCTCCCCCTCTCCCCCCCGCACCGTCTCTCCCCCTCTCCCCCCCGCACCGTCTCTCCCCCTCTCCCCCCCGCACCGTCTCTCCCCCTCTCCCCCCCGCACCGTCTCTCCCCCTCTCCCCCCCGCACCGTCTCTCCCCCTCTCCCCCCCGCACCGTCTCTCCCCCTCTCCCCCCCGCACCGTCTCTCCCCCTCTCCCCCCCGCACCGTCTCTCCCCCTCCCCCCCCCGCACCGTCTCTCCCCCTCTCCCCCCCGCACCGTCTCTCCCCCTCTCCCCCCCGCACCGTCTCTCCCCCTCTCCCCCCAGCACAGTCTCTCCCCCTCTCCCCCCAGCACAGTCTCTCCCCCTCCCCCCCCCCGCACCGGCTCTCCCCCTCTCCCCGTCTCTCCCCCCCGCACCGTCTCTCCCCCTCTCCCCCCCGCACCGACTCTCCCCCTCTCCCCCCCGCACCGTCTCTCCCCCTCTCCCCACCTGAACCGTCTCTCCCCCTCTCCCCCCCGCACCGACTCTCCCCCTCTCCCCGTCTCCCCCCCGCACCGTCTCTCCCCCTCTCCCCCCCGCACCGTCTCTCCCCCTCTCCCCCCAGCACAGTCTCTCCCCCTCTCCCCCCAGCACAGTCTCTCCCCCTCCCCCCCCCCCGCACCGGCTCTCCCCCTCTCCCCGTCTCTCCCCCCCGCACCGTCTCTCCCCCTCTCCCCCCCGCACCGACTCTCCCCCTCTCCCCCCCGCACCGTCTCTCCCCCTCTCCCCACCTGAACCGTCTCTCCCCCTCTCCCCCCCGCACCGACTCTCCCCCTCTCCCCGTCTCCCCCCCGCACCGTCTCTCCCCCTCTCCCCCCCGCACCGTCTCTCCCCCTCTCCCCCCCGCACCGTCTCTCCCCCTCTCCCCCCCGCACCGTCTCTCCTCCTCTCCCCCCCGCACCGTCTCTCCTCCTCTCCCCCCCGCACCGTCTCTCCTCCTCTCCCCCTCTCCCCCCCGCACCGTCTCTCCTCCTCTCCCACTCTCCCCCCCGCACCGTCTCTCCCCCTCTCCCCCTCTCCCCCCAGCACCGTCTCTCCCCCTCTCCCCCCCGCACCGTCTCTCCGTCTCTCCCCCTCTCCCCCCCGCACCGTCTCTCCCCCTCTCCCCCCCGCCCCCCCGCACCGTCTCTCCCCCTCTCCCCCCCGCACCGTCTCTCCCCCCCGCACCGTCTCTCCCCCCCGCACCGTCTCTCCCCCTCTCCCCCCCGCACCGTCTCTCCCCCAGTCCCCCCCGCACCGCCTCTCCCCCTCGCACCGCCTCTCCCCCTCGCACCGCCTCTCCCCCTCGCACCGCCTCTCCCCCTCCCCCCCCGCACCGTCTCTCCCCCTCTCCCCCCCGCACCGTCTCTCCCCCTCTCCCCCCCGCACCGTCTCTCCCCCTCTCCCCCCCGCACCGTCTCTCCCCCTCTCCCCCCCGCACCGTCTCTCCCCCTCTCCCCCCCGCACCGTCTCTCCCCCTCTCCCCCCCGCACCGTCTCTCCCCCTCTCCCCCCCGCACCGTCTCTCCCCCTCTCCCCCCCGCACCGTCTCTCCCCCTCTCCCCCCCGCACCGTCTCTCCCCCTCTCCCCCCCGCACCGTCTCTCCCCCTCTCCCCCCCGCACCGTCTCTCCCCCTCTCCCCCCCGCACCGTCTCTCCCCCCCGCACCGTCTCTCCCCCCCGCACCGTCTCTCCCCCCCGCACCGTCTCTCCCCCTCTCCCCCCCGCACCGTCTCTCCCCCCCGCACCGTCTCTCCCCCCCGCACCGTCTCTCCCCCTCTCCCCCCCGCACCGTCTCTCCGTCTCTCCCCCCCGCACCGTCTCTCCCCCTCTCCCCCCCGCACCGTCTCTCCCCCTCTCCCCCCCGCACCGTCTCTCCCCCTCTCCCCCCCGCACCGTCTCTCCCCCTCTCCCCCCCGCACCGTCTCTCCCCCTCTCCCCCCCGCACCGTCTCTCCCCCTCTCCCCCCCGCACCGTCTCTCCCCCTCTCCCCCCCGCACCGTCTCTCCCCCTCTCCCCCCCGCACCGTCTCTCCCCCTCTCCCCCCCGCACCGTCTCTCCCCCTCTCCCCCCCGCACCGTCTCTCCCCCTCTCCCCCCCGCACCGTCTCTCCCCCTCTCCCCCCCGCACCGTCTCTCCCCCTCTCCCCCCCGCACCGTCTCTCCCCCTCTCCCCCCCGCACCGTCTCTCCCCCTCTCCCCCCCGCACCGTCTCTCCCCCTCTCCCCCCCGCACCGTCTCTCCCCCTCTCCCCCCCGCACCGTCTCTCCCCCTCTCCCCCCCGCACCGTCTCTCCCCCTCTCCCCCCCGCACCGTCTCTCCCCCTCTCCCCCCCGCACCGTCTCTCCCCCTCTCCCCCCCGCACCGTCTCTCCCCCTCTCCCCCCCGCACCGTCTCTCCCCCTCTCCCCCCGCACCGTCTCTCCTCCTCTCCCCCTCTCCCCCCCGCACCGTCTCTCCCCCTCTCCCCCCAGCACCGTCTCACCCCCCCGCACCGTCTCTCCCCCCCGCACCGTCTCTCCCCCCCGCACCGTCTCTCCCCCTCTCCCCCTCGCACCGCCTCTCCCCCTCGCACCGCCTCTCCCCCTCCCCCCCCGCACCGTCTCTCCCCCTCTCCCCCCGCACCGTCTCTCCTCCTCTCCCCCTCTCCCCCCCGCACCGTCTCTCCCCCTCTCCCCCCAGCACCGTCTCACCCCCCCGCACCGTCTCTCCCCCCCGCACCGTCTCTCCCCCCCGCACCGTCTCTCCCCCTCTCCCCCTCGCACCGCCTCTCCCCCTCGCACCGCCTCTCCCCCTCCCCCCCCGCACCGTCTCTCCCCCTCTCCCCCCCGCACCGTCTCTCCCCCTCTCCCCCCCGCACCGTCTCTCCCCCTCTCCCCCCCGCACCGTCTCTCCCCCTCTCCCCCCCGCACCGTCTCTCCCCCTCTCCCCCCCGCACCGTCTCTCCCCCTCTCCCCCCCCGCACCGTCTCTCCCCCTCTCCCCCCCGCACCGTCTCTCCCCCTCTCCCCCCCGCACCGTCTCTCCCCCTCTCCCCCCCGCACCGTCTCTCCCCCTCTCCCCCCCGCACCGTCTCTCCCCCTCTCCCCCCCGCACCGTCTCTCCCCCTCTCCCCCCCGCACCGTCTCTCCCCCTCTCCCCCCCGCACCGTCTCTCCCCCTCTCCCCCCCGCACCGTCTCTCCCCCTCTCCCCCCCGCACCGTCTCTCCCCCTCTCCCCCCCGCACCGTCTCTCCCCCTCTCCCCCCCGCACCGTCTCTCCCCCTCTCCCCCCCGCACCGTCTCTCCCCCTCTCCCCCCCGCACCGTCTCTCCCCCTCTCCCCCCCGCACCGTCTCTCCCCCTCTCCCCCCGCACCGTCTCTCCTCCTCTCCCCCTCTCCCCCCCGCACCGTCTCTCCCCCTCTCCCCCCAGCACCGTCTCTCCCCCTCTCCCCCCCGCTCCGTCTCTCCCCCTCTCCCCCCCGCACCGTCTCTCCCCCTCGCACCGTCTCTCCCCCTCTCCCCCCCGCACCGTCTCTCCCCCCCGCACCGTCTCTCCCCCCCGCACCGTCTCTCCCCCTCTCCCCCCCGCCCCCCCGCACCGTCTCTCCCCCTCTCCCCCCCCGCACCGTCTCTCCCCCTCTCCCCCCGCACCGTCTCTCCTCCTCTCCCCCCCGCACCGTCTCTCCCCCTCTCCCCCCAGCACCGTCTCTCCCCCTCTCCCCCCCGCTCCGTCTCTCCCCCTCTCCCCCCCGCACCGTCTCTCCCCCTCGCACCGTCTCTCCCCCTCTCCCCCCCGCACCGTCTCTCCCCCCCGCACCGTCTCTCCCCCCCGCACCGTCTCTCCCCCTCTCCCCCCCGCCCCCCCGCACCGTCTCTCCCCCTCTCCCCCCCGCCCCCCCGCACCGTCTCTCCCCCCCGCACCGTCTCTCCCCCTCTCCCCCCCGCACCGTCTCTCCCCCTCTCCCCCCCGCACCGTCTCTCCCCCTCTCCCCCCCGCACCGTCTCTCCCCCTCTCCCCCCCCGCACCGTCTCTCCCCCTCTCCCCCCCCGCACCGTCTCTCCCCCTCTCCCCCCCGCACCGTCTCTCCCCCCCGCACCGTCTCTCCCCCTCTCCCCCCCGCACCGTCTCTCCCCCTCTCCCCCCCGCACCGTCTCTCCCCCTCTCCCCCCCGCACCGTCTCTCCCCCCCGCACCGTCTCTCCCCCTCTCCCCCCCGCCCCCCCGCACCGTCTCTCCCCCTCTCCCCCCCGCCCCCCCGCACCGTCTCTCCCCCCCCGCACCGTCTCTCCCCCCCGCACCGTCTCTCCCCCTCTCCCCCCCGCACCGTCTCTCCCCCTCTCCCCCCCGCACCGTCTCTCCCCCCCCGCACCGTCTCTCCCCCTCTCCCCCCCCGCACCGTCTCTCCCCCTCTCCCCCCCGCACCGTCTCTCCCCCTCTCCCCCCCGCACCGTCTCTCCCCCTCTCCCCCCCGCACCGTCTCTCCCCCTCTCCCCCCCGCACCGTCTCTCCCCCTCTCCCCCCCCGCACCGTCTCTCCCCCTCTCCCCCCCGCACCGTCTCTCCCCCTCTCCCCCCCCGCACCGTCTCTCCCCCTCTCCCCCCCGCACCGTCTCTCCCCCTCTCCCCCCCGCACCGTCTCTCCCCCTCTCCCCCCCGCACCGTCTCTCCCCCTCTCCCCCCCGCACCGTCTCTCCCCCTCTCCCCCCCCGCACCGTCTCTCCCCCTCTCCCCCCCGCACCGTCTCTCCCCCTCTCCCCCCCGCACCGTCTCTCCCCCTCTCCCCCCCCGCACCGTCTCTCCCCCTCTCCCCCCGGCACCGTCTCTCCCCCTCTCCCCCCCGCACCGTCTCTCCCCCTCTCCCCCCCGCACCGTCTCTCCCCCTCTCCCCCCCGCACCGTCTCTCCCCCTCTCCCCCCCGCACCGTCTCTCCCCCTCTCCCCCCCGCACCGTCTCTCCCCCTCTCCCCCCCGCACCGTCTCTCCCCCTCTCCCCCCCGCACCGTCTCTCCCCCCTCTCCCCCCCGCACCGTCTCTCCCCCTCTCCCCCCCGCACCGTCTCTCCCCCTCTCCCCCCCCGCACCGTCTCTCCCCCTCTCCCCCCCGCACCGTCTCTCCCCCTCTCCCCCCCGCACCGTCTCTCCCCCTCTCCCCCCCGCACCGTCTCTCCCCCTCTCCCCCCCGCACCGTCTCTCCCCCTCTCACCGTCTCTCCCCCTCTCCCCCCCGCACCGTCTCTCCCCCTCTCCCCCCCGCACCGTCTCTCCCCCTCTCCCCCCCGCACCGTCTCTCCCCCTCTCCCCCCCCGCACCGTCTCTCGCCCCCGCACCGTCTCTCGCCCCCGCACCGTCTCTCCCCCTCTCCCCCCCGCACCGCCTCTCCCCCCCGCACCGTCTCTCCCCCTCTCCCCCCCGCACCGTCTCTCCCCCGCACCGTCTCTCCCCCCCGCACCGTCTCTCCCCCTCTCCCCCCCGCACCGTCTCTCCCCCTCTCCCCCCGTCTCTCCCCCGCACCACCTCTCCCCCGTCTCTCCCCCTCTCCCCCCCGCACCGTCTCTCCCCCTCTCCCCCCCGCACCGCCTCTCCCCCTCGCACCGCCTCTCCCCCTCTCCCCCCCGCACCGCCTCTCCCCCCTCTCCCCCCCGCACCGTCTCTCCCCCTCTCCTCCCCGCACCGTCTCTCCCCCTCTCCTCCCCGCACCGTCTCTCCCCCTCTCCTCCCCGCACCGTCTCTCCCCCTCTCCTCCCCGCACCGTCTCTCCCCCTCTCCTCCCCGCACCGTCTCTCCCCCTCTCCTCCCCGCACCGTCTCTCCCCCTCTCCTCCCCGCACCGTCTCTCCCCCCTCTCCTCCCCGCACCGTCTCTCCCCCCGCACCGTCTCTCCCCCTCTCCTCCCCGCACCGTCTCTCCCCCCGCACCGTCTCTCCCCCTCTCCTCCCCGCACCGTCTCTCCCCCCGCACCGTCTCTCCCCCCCGCACCGTCTCTCCCCCCCGCACCGTCTCTCCCCCCCGCACCGTCTCTCCCTCTCACTCCCCCCCCTCGTCTCTCCCTCTCACCCCCCCCTCGTCTCTCCCTCTCACCCCCCCTCGTCGTCTCTCCCTCTCACCCCCCCTCGTCGTCTCTCCCTCTCACCCCCCCTCGTCGTCTCTCCCTCTCACTCCCCCTCGTCGTCTCTCCCTCTCACTTCCCCCCCGTCTCTCCCTCTCTCCCCCCAACCCGACAGTCTCCCCCACCCTTTCTCCGCCCCCCCAATCTCCCTCTCCCTACCTCCCCCCTCCCACCAGTCTCTCCCTACCTCCCCCCTCCCACCAGTCTCTCCCTACCTCCCCCCTCCCACCAGTCTCTCCCTACCTCCCCCCTCCCACCAGTCTCTCCCTACCTCCCCCCTCCCACCAGTCTCTCCCTACCTCCCCCCTCCCACCAGTCTCTCCCTACCTCCCCCCTCCCACCAGTCTCTCCCTACCTCCCCCCTCCCACCAGTCTCTGCCTATCTCCCCCCCCCCCCCAGTCTCTCTCTCTCTCTCTTCCCCCACAGTCTCTCTCTCTCTCTTCCCCCACAGTCTCTCTCTCTCTCTTCCCCAACAGTCTCTCTCTCTCTCTTCCCCCACAGTCTCTCTCTCTCTCTTCCCCCACAGTCTCTCTCTCTCTCTTCCCCCACAGTCTCTCTCTCTCTCTTCCCCCACACTCTCTCTCTCTCTTCCCCCACAGTCTCTCTCTCTCTCTTCCCCCATAGTCTCTCTCTCTCTCTCTTCCCCCACAGTCTCTCTCTCTCTCTCTTCCCCCACAGTCTCTCTCTCTCTCTTCCCCCACAGTCTCTCTCTCTCTCTTCCCCCACAGTCTCTCTCTCTCTCTTCCCCCACAGTCTCTCTCTCTCTCTTCCCCCACAGTCTCTCTCTCTCTCTTCCCCCACAGTCTCTCTCTCTCTCTTCCCCCACAGTCTCTCTCTCTCTCTTCCCCCACAGTCTCTCTCTCTCTCTTCCCCCACAGTCTCTCTCTCTCTCTTCCCCCACAGTCTCTCTCTCTCTCTTCCCCCAGTCTCTCTCTCTCTCTTCCCCCACAGTCTCTCTCTCTCTCTTCCCCCACAGTCTCTCTCTCTCTTCCCCCACAGTCTCTCTCTCTCTCTTCCCCCACAGTCTCTCTCTCTCTCTTCCCCCACAGTCTCTCTCTCTCTCTTCCCCCACAGTCTCTCTCTCTCTTCCCCCACAGTCTCTCTCTCTCCACCCCCACAGTCTCTCTCTCTCCACCCCCACAGTCTCTCTCTCTCTTCCCCCACAGTCTCTCTCTCTCTTCCCCCACAGTCTCTCTCTCTCTTCCCCCACAGTCTCTCTCTCTCTTCCCCCACAGTCTCTCTATCTCTTCCCCCACAGTCTCTCTCTCTCTTCCCCCAGTCTCTCTCTCTCCCCCCACAGTCTCTCTCTCTCTCTCTCCCTCTCCCCCCAGTCTCTCTCTCTCTCTCCCCCCCAGTCTCTCTCTCTCTCACTCTCCCCCCCAGTCTCTCTCTCTCTCTCTCCCCCCACAGTCTCTCTCTCGCTCCCCCAGTCTCTCTCTCTCTCCCCCCACAGTCTCTCTCTCTCTCCCCCCACAGTCTCTCTCTCTCTCCCCCCACAGTCTCTCTCTCTCTCCCCCCACAGTCTCTCTCTCTCTCCCCCCACAGTCTCTCTCTCTCTCCCCCCACAGTCTCTCTCTCTCTCCCCCCACAGTCTCTCTCTCTCTCCCCCCACAGTCTCTCTCTCTCTCCCCCCACAGTCTCTCTCTCTCCCCCCCACAGTCTCTCTCTCTCCCCCCACAGTCTCTCTCTCTCCCCCCAAAGTCTCTCTCTCTCCCCCCACAGTCTCTCTCTCTCCCCCCACAGTCTCTCTCTCTCCCCCCACAGTCTCTCTCTCTCCCCCCCACAGTCTCTCTCTCTCCCCCCCACAGTCTCTCTCTCTCTCCCTCTCCCCCCACAGTCTCTCTCCCTCTCCCCCCACAGTCTCTGTCCCTCTCCCCCCACAGTCTCTCTCCCTCTCCCCCCACAGTCTCTCTCTCTCTCTCCCCCAGTCTCTCTCTCTCTCCCACAGTCTCTCTCTCTCTCCCCCCACAGTCTCTCTCCCTCTCCCCCCAGTCTCTCTCTCTCTCTCTCCCCCCACATTCTCTCTCTCTCTCTCTCTCCCCCCACAGTCTCTCTCTCTCTCTCCCCCCACAGTCTCTCTCTCTCTCTCCCCCCACAGTCTCTCTCCCTCTCCCCCCAGTCTCTCTCTCTCTCTCCCCCCACATTCTCTCTCTCTCTCTCTCTCCCCCCACAGTCTCTCTCTCTCTCTCCCCCCACAGTCTCTCTCTCTCTCTCCCCCCACAGTCTCTCTCTCTCTCTCCCCCCCACAGTCTCTCTCTCTCTCTCCCCCCCACAGTCTCTCTCTCTCTCTCCCCCCACAGTCTCTCTCTCTCTCTCCCCCCACAGTCTCTCTCTCTCTCTCCCCCCACAGTCTCTCTCTCTCTCTCCCCCCACAGTCTCTCTCTCTCCCTCTCCCCCCCACAGTCTCTCTCTCTCTCCCTCTCCCCCCACAGTCTCTCTCTCTCTCCCTCTCCCCCCACAGTCTCTCTCTCTCTCCCCCCACAGTCTCTCTCTCTCTCCCCCCACAGTCTCTCTCTCTCTCTCTCCCCCCACAGTCTCTCTCTCTCTCTCCCCCCACAGTCTCTCTCTCTCTCTCCCCCCACAGTCTCTCTCTCTCTCTCCCCCCACAGTCTCTCTCTCTCTCTCCCCCCACAGTCTCTCTCTCTCTCTCCCCCCACAGTCTCTCTCTCTCTCTCTCCCCCCACAGTCTCTCTCTCTCTCTCTCCCCCCACAGTCTCTCTCTCTCTCTCCCCCCACAGTCTCTCTCTCTCTCTCCCCCCACAGTCTCTCTCTCTCTCCCCCCACAGTCTCTCTCTCTCTCCCCCCACAGTCTCTCTCTCTCTCCCCCCACAGT